>NC_038045.1:28268637-28568637 GCF_002211085.1 Panicum hallii | reverse complement strand
TATTTGGTTCTTCATGCTCTACATACAGAGGAGGAGAGGATGAAGGAAGATGGGTAACAACGCGATTCTGAAAGGATTTTATGGTAGGCAAATCGATCGAATACAAGAGGATGAGAAGGGTTACCTCTGAAATCCTTGGGGCCGCCATCGATGAAGAACCCGAGGCCGCTGCCGCCAATGAAGAACCCACTGCCACCATTGAAGGATGCTAGGGCGAATTCGGGAGATGCACTACGACTTCATCACCCGGAAGTTGAAGGAAGTAGATGGGTGAATGGATACAGGGGCGTTTGGTGATGAGGGGCTCGAACAAGAACTACTGCCAGAGGGTGTCTTGGCAGGAAAATGAAAATAGGGAGTGGAAAGAGATGAAGCGTGCGTGAGTTGGTTTTAAAGAGATAGAACCCAGCAATAGTCCAAGGATCGAGGGAGCTAACAACATAATTTGAAAGGACCGATCAGCATGGCGGAGATCAAGGAGATGTTTGAATCAGCTATTGGTAGGGAATCATCATAGCTTGCAAGAATTTTGGAAAAAAATATTTATTCTGAAATTGGGGGGCATGTGTTGACGCCAAAATTTTGTAGAGATATTCTTTGGAAAGGGAAGAAGCTGTCAAGCATGACGTCGGTCAAAGATGATGTGGACTCAGTAAAGGAAGCAGTCAGAACTCAAAAGGAGTTCGAATTGGACTAGAAGATGACGTCAGCAGAAGATCTTGCGGAAGTCCAGTTTCCTTTTGAAATATCTTATAGATATAGTAGTTTTTATCTTTTAAGCTAAGTTTGTAACCAATTGTGATCGATCAGGAGTCATAGTGTAAGGTTATAAATAGTAGAGCTTAAGGTTTTATAAAGAATAATCACCATTCAATACAACTTTTCTCAGCACTTTGCCAAATTCTCAATACTTTCTCAGCATTTCTCAGTACTTTCTCGCCAAATTCTTCAACAAGTAGGGCTGCATCGGATTGATCTCCGGCTTGTTAGTAAGTTCATGTTTATCAGATTCTCTAGGCTTTAGCTACCGGCGCATCGCTATAGTTTCGTCTAGTTTAATCTACAAGTTATCAATTTCAATCAAGTTCTTATAAGGCTGCATCGTTTGATGTTTTGCTGGTTCTTAATAGATTTCACAATTTATCTAGTCGTAATTATCGGATTATCAGCTTACCTAACCTTTTCTTGCAGAAATTTAATAGCCTATCTATCCTTTAATTATCGCTACTATCAACAAGTCGTTCACGATCATGAATTTCGTTGCGACAATCATATCGGCTGGTTCGCTCGATCTATCATTGCTATCTCAAGCTGTCTCGGTTAGGTCCGATCCTCGAGTAATGATGCCGGGTCAAGTCCTATCGGTCAAATATGTCTGTCGGTCAATGATGACATGATCAAGATGGCTTGGTGATCCCAATCGGCCTCATGGCTGATCAAGAGCTTAATGCTAAGAATAAAACCAAGTATAATTCAATTCATTGATTAGTTATGCTCAGTTTGTCGTCCAGCTGTTAGCGCTATCACGGTTAAGTCTGATCCAACTAACGGTGATGATAGATTTTGTCTAATTAAACGTGTTTATTTAATTATGAGGTTTTTATTTCTTAATCTTGCTCCATCATAGAATCGGCTTTACTGTCGATGCGTGGCTATATGTATCGGACGTTCTGGCCGATATGCTCCCTGGAACCATTCAGAACTCTAGCCGATGCGTTCCCTATTGTTTTACTGATTAAATTTCTTTTTTCTTGTCAATTGTAGGTCAAATTAACTAGCACGCCCTGAACCCGATTTGCAGGACCTGCACTGGAGATAAGCAGAGCTCCCAGGCCTTAGCGTGTCGTGCTCCACAAGATTCACCATCCGATTTTTGCAGCAACGGATATACCTAAAGTTAGCGAAAGAGAGAATGAGATACTTACTGCTCCCTTTGAAGAAGAGGAGGTAAGGAAAGCAATATTCCAAATGGAGCATAATAAAGCTCCAGACCCAGATGGTTTTCCAACAGAATTTTATCAGGTATTCTGGGAAGTAATCAAAGGTGATCTCATAGCTCTCTTTAATGATTTTAATCAAGGACAATCATCGATATACAGCCTAAACTTTGGAGTCATTACCCTTCTTCCTAAGAAAGGTAATGCAATGAAACTACAAGAGTATCGTCCCATATGCCTACTAAATGCCAGCTTTAAAATTTTTACTAAAGTTGCAACTAATAGGATCAGCAATATAGCTGAGAAGGTGACTAAACCAACACAGACAGCTTTCATGACTGGCCGCAATATAATGGAAGGGGTAATAATTCTCCATGATACCATTCATGTAATACATAGGAAGAAATTGAATGGGGTAATACTAAAGGTTGACTTTGAAAAAGTGTACGACAAAGTAAAATGGTCGTTTCTCCAACAAGCATTGCGAATGAAAGGATTTTCATCACAATGGTGTGATTGGATCCATAGCTTTGTGTCTGGGGGGCATGTTGGAATTAAGGTTAAGGATGAAGTTGGGCCTTATTTTCAAACAAATAAAGGACTTAGACAAGGCGATCCCCTTTCACCCATTCTGTTTAATATTGTAGCAGATATGTTGGCAATATTAATCCGAGGGCTAAAAATGATGGGCAGATTAGTGGAGTTGTACCACATTTGGTGGATGATGGCTTGTCGATTTTACAATATGCAAATGACACTATTATCTTCATGGACCATAATATAGAGCAAGCAACAAATATGAAGCTCCTTCTCTATGTGTTCGAGCAATTATCTGGGCTACAAATAAACTTTCATAAAAGTGAACTCTTTTGTTTTGGGGATGCTACTGAATATGCGGGCCAATATGCACAATTATTTGGTTGCAATATTGGTGCTATGCCGTTCAAATACCTCGGTATCCCCATGATGCATAGAAGGCTCAAAAATAGTGATTGGAAGGGGGGAGGAAGACAGATTTGAGAAGAAATTGAGTACTTGGAAGGGAAAATTGATGTCTGGGGGGTCGATTAGTGCTCGTCAATTCAGTCTTAAGTTCCCTCCTAATATTTATGATGTACTTCTTTGCGATACCGCAAGGTGTTCTTAAAAGATTAGATCATTTTCGCTCTAGTTTTTTTTGGCAAGGGGACAATCATAAGAAGAAGTATAGACTCACCAAATGGAATATAGTCTGCCAACCAAAGGATCAAGGCGGACTAGGTATTACCAATCTTGCAGTCAAGAATATATGTCTTCCCAGCAAATGGCTTTATAGACTACTTAATGAGGATGGGGTTTGGCAACAAATATTTCAAAACAAATATTTGGGTGGTAAATCACTGATACAAGTACAAGGCAAACCAGGAGATTCTCACTTCTGGTATGGTCTTATGAAATTCAAGAATGAATTCTTTAAATGGAGGTCCTTTTGATTAAAGGATGGCTGTCAAATCAGATTTTGGAAGACACTTGGCTTAATAATAGACCATTATGTGAACAATATCCTTTATTATATAATATTGTTAGAAGGAAATAAGACACAGTGGCTGAAGTCATGAGATCAGTACCACTTAATTTGTCTTTCCATAGGCCAACTATTGGGGATAAACTAATTGCATGGCAACACATGATAACTCATTTGATTAATGTTCACCTTTGTCGGGAAAGAGATGTTTTCATATGGGTCCTACAGAGGGATGGGCAATTCTCGGTCCACTCTATGTACAAACAATTAATGACTGTACCTATCCCGATCCTAGAAAATTGGCTATGAAAACTAAAACTTCCTCTTAAGATAAAAATATTCCTTTGGTACCTAGGAAGAGGGGTTATCTTAACTAAAGATAACTTAATAAAAAGGAACTGGAATGGTAGTCCAAAATGTGCCTTTTGCAATCATAATAAACAATACAACGCCTTTTATTTGACTGTCACTTTGCTAGATTACTTTGGCAAATTATAAATATTGCTATACGGATCAAAATAACTAATAGCATTGGTCATATTATGCAGCAATGGCAAAATAACAAAATGCTATCACTAAGCGCAAAATCTTACTGGGGTAGCAGCCATATTTTGGTCTATCTAGATATGTCGCAATGATATTATTTTTAACAAGAAACCTATAACATCTTTTATGCAGGCAATATTCCGTAGAATGTATTAGTTCAGATTCTAGAAGCTATTGCAAAAGGAAGTGGAAAGGGACGGTGTCCAGAGAGCTTGCCACGCTGAAGTGGTGGCTATGGAGGTCTGCGCAAAGAATGGCTGGCGATTTCTCTAGATATGTCTTTGGCATGATAATGTAATAATTGGCAATGACCGTATGCATTGAATGATGCAAAAGGTCGGATTATTTTCTAAAAAATGAAATTTTTGTTTGATCATCCTTCAGAGCTCCTAAAACTGGGTGGAAAAAAATGACGAATGATACATTGATGTATTTTGATCCTTATTAGATATATTTTTGATATCTCAATTAAAATCCCTATGGAGAAAAATAGAATAGATATAATTCTTGCACGGCATGGATATCATCTTTATTATATGTTTGACTTAAGAAATCACACCATTCCATGAGATAAACTCATTCCTTCAAAACCTATATGAATCGGATTGGAAAATGAACTCGATCTCTCCCAACAGGTGTGGATTCAGAAGAAATTGTCGTGTTGACCCCATTAATAGTGAGATGAGTCCGTCCCTCATGCTTCTACTTGGTTATACGAACTGAACATAGATCAGTTGGTTGGTAAGGTTTTTTATGGTGGCACCAATCCATCCTTGATATGAGTGCTCGTATTTTCCTAGATTTATTTTAGGATTTAACCGGTATTTTTTCTTTCAGTGGTAGGTAATGTGTCCGTCGATAGTGAGGCATTTGTGGTGACTTTAGCAATCTCGAGGATCTGTCACCTCAGTCTCTCTAAAGTGCTCACAGGGGTAGGGTTGCATGCGTGTATTCATAGAGGTGGGTATACGTGCGTGTATATGAGTGTCTCCATCTATACTGTGTTTCGAAAAAAATAGTGGTGAATCCGTATATCTATTTCTCAAACTAATAAGAAAATAAGGACTGACAAATAATATATCACCCTCTTCTTAAAACCCAAAACGCTAATGGATGATGACCGGCTAAAATTTGGATTCAGAGCACACGGCCACAGCGAACGAACATACTCAGCGTCTTTTTCGATGAAACTTGTTGCGGGCGATTGTAGGGGGGCGCGGTTTGTTCACAGTAACGCGAGTTACTGCATGTCAAATCATTGCATAATGTTCCTGTGTACCAATTAATAATTGGGCCCCCGCTCGGCCCAACTTCCTTCTGTTCCGCCAGACTATTGGAACAAATTGTTCCATTGGAGCTAATATTAGAATATGTTCAATTGGTTCCCATCATATCATTGGAACAAAATCGTTCCATTGGAACAAATGGAACAAATTGTTCCATCGAAACAAATATTAGAATTTGTTCAGTTGGATCCAATCTTACTATTGGAACCAAAATTTGTTCCACTAGAATAAATTGTTTCGTTAAAACAAATCCCAGTCGATACATGCGCAATGAATAAAATTGTTCCACTGGTTTCCACTTTGGGCCGATAAAAACGCATGGAGGCCAACACATGCGCAAAGAATCTAATATGGGCCGTTCCAACCGTAGTGGGCCGCTTCTGCGACAGGCCGAATTCCAGTCGCGCGGCGACTGGGACCATTGGCGAGGGAGGCTTCTATGTAGCATGTCGAAGCTGGTTAGCAATATAGCTTTAAAGCCCATTAGACCTAAATTAGAGATTAGGCCCAAATTAGAGATAAAAATCCAGCATTTTAAAAGATTAGATTCAATATTTTCAAAAATATAAATCAACATTTGAAAATAGCAGATTCAACATTTTTATGAAACACAAATTAATATTTTAAAAATAAATACTAACATCAACATTTTTCACGACCTGTTTCAACATTTCAAAAAATGAATTCAACATTTTTCAAAATCTAGATCAACTTTTTCTTCGAAATAGATTCTTCCTCCTCTTCTTCTCCGGCGACGGCGGCGGCGCGCTGGGGGGGGGGGGGGTAGCATGGCGCGCGCCTGAGGAGCAGAAGCAGGCAGCGGCGGCGCACATGCGGCAACCGCGGGGCAGCGCGGCGGCGGGGGAGGCGGGTGGTGCGGGGCAGGGAGCCAGCTGTAACACCCTAATGTAAGTATCCTAATTTTTAATGAATTTATTTTAGCTTAAATAAAATTTCTAAGGTTTTTCTTGATTTACCTTGTATTTAAATTAATACTACAAAGAATAAAAAAAATTATTTTAGGAACAACATGATTGTGCATTCATGCTGGTGCATATGTTTTATTAGAATGAGTGCTCAGGGTTTGGATTCAAAAGTTCATTTGAATTCAAATAGATTTGGGGTTTCAAAAGGATTAGAAAAGAGAAAGGGAAGGAAATGGAAGAGTAAACCTAGATTCCAGCCAGCCCAGCCTAGCCGCCTCCTTTCTTCCCCTTGGGCCGATTTCGCTTCCCATCGGCCGATTTCCCATCTCACCGCATCGGCCGACCCCGTTTTTCCATCGGCCGACTCCCCTGCTTCCATCGGCCGGCTCCGCTCTACATCGGCTCAGCCCGCTTCCATCGGCTAGCCCGAGTCGTGCCTCCTCCCCTCCCTTTCTGGCTCTCTGGCCCCACCCGTCAGCGCCTCCCTCTCCTCTTCTTCTTTCCTCCTCCCCGCGCACCGGCCGTCCGAAATCTCCAGCGAGCCCTAGCGCCGGGCCCGCACACCGAGATCCCCGGCCCGGCCTTTAACTGGCTTCCGCGGACCCCCTGCATCTCATCTCCTATCCCGCAGCCGCCCCAAACCCTAGCGCCGCCGCCTTCCTGCTCCGCCGCACTGCGCTCTCTGCACCACCGTGGGCACGCCGCCCTGCTGCGTCCCAGCCCACGACAACCCCTGCATCTGCTCCATCTCATCGCCTAGAAGCTTCCCGAGCTCGGCAATTGGGCCCTGAGCCTCTGCATCGTCGGGGATTCGCGAAGGAGCCGCCGCCGGTGAGTTGTTCCGCCATCACGGTTGCTCACCGTCGATGCGCCTCGGGTCGTCTTAACCCTCTGGTCACCTCCGCAGGAGCCCCTGGAGCAGGTCTACGCAGGCCAGAGACCCCGACCACCTCTGTTGCAGCCTGTCCGCGAGCGTCGTCGTGCCTCCGCCGCACGGCCATTGTCGACGTCTACCCCGCACCGCAGCTCCAGCCACCACAAGCCCTTGGTGAGCAACACATCTTCCCCCTGGACCTTCAGCGCTAGCCGTCTTGGATCGTAGGCCACCCTAGGCACGGGAACGCGCGCACGCCGGCGAGCTCCGCTGACCCGAGCCGCCCATGCCGTGGCGCGAGCCGTTGCAACCCCCGCAGACCCGTGCCAACCGCCCAGGTGAGTTACGCGTGCCGCGAGCATTCTCCAGGGTCTGATCTCGTCCAAAATGGGGCCCGGAAGGCCAAGATCGGCCATCTCCGGCGAGCTGCCGCCACGGGAGTGGTCTCCGGCGAGCAATCGCCGCCGCTCGGACCCTTGACCCCCCTTCCCTTTGACCCATACCGCCAGATCCCAATCCAACGGTCCTGATTGGAGCATACCGGTTCGGCCTGGTCTTTCTAAAGAGTCCATGGACTCTCCTGGAATCAACCCGTAGTCCATACCTATTCAGAAGGAATTCCAACTAGGTCCTGTTTTTAGCACCGGAGCCCCCTAAGTTCTCTGGAATTTGGGTCCGCAGTCCATCCCTGGTGTTTTTGCGGGTTAAACCCTAGATCTACCCTTTAATTATGTTTAAGTCCCTAGTTTTTGCCCAGGACCTCCCTGAAAGTTCTGATTTCTCGCAGAAAAGCCCTGGACCCTGTTTTAGCTTTAGATTTCGTGTCTTAGCACCGATTTAGATGGTTTTCACGCTCACGCGATCGTTGTAACACGTAGAACAGTTCTACCATAGTTTTGTGTGCTATTTTTATGTAATGTTGTACTGTTTCTTATCTTTTGTCTTTGTTTGCATGTGTGTGTATGTGCTGGACCATGTTTTGGCGTTGCGATCGTGAGTAGACGCTGAGCCTTTGGACGAGTACCAGGAGCCCCTTTCCGCAGAGTAGTTTGAGCAGCAGCAAGAGAACTTTGAGGAAGGCAAGTATAACATGAACATCCTATCACTTTTAAATACAATTTCATACTGTATTTTAATACTGTATACCTATAAGGATTTTCTAGCCACTGTTATCCTTTATATATATACCTTGGGTTGCATTTTGGTTAGTTGTGCTAGGTGCTGCGCTTTCACACATCTTGGTCCTTTTAATTAAATTTGATTAATGGTTATATGTAACTTAATTCTGAGAGTGGCCCTCTGTGCTATGTGCTTGAGTGGCTCACGTCCCCTTAAAATATATTTTTGTTAGAAACTTGGTTTAGGGGGCCAGCACGGTGCTTAGTGCTTGGTTGGCCACTCTCCATAAGAACCGGTTCATAGAGCGACAACCTGGGACAACCGCGCAACCACAAGACTGGAATGGGACGGTCTTGACTTACTAATTAGGTCATTTTGGTTTGGAAGTAACTTACCTGCGGGGCAAGAGGGGTGGTAAGCTTCTATGGCCCTCGCACTATGAGGCTTGGTCTGTGCTGTGTGTCTTGTACCCCCTCGAGGCTTGCTCCATAGTCGCTGATCCAGAATCCTTAGCGGTTACACCTTACCAACGTGTCCTTTGTAACGGTCTCGTAGTGTGCTTGCTAGTCATCTCACCTAAGGAAGTGTGATGGGCAACTAGCGGGGCTCACGACTTGTGGGTAAAGTTGTGCAACCTCTCAAGAGTGTAAAACTGGTATACTAGCCGTGCTCACGGTCATGAGCGGCCCAGATCCTCCGTCTGATTAGTAGGGTTTATCTTGGTGGTTTGGCTTGGATTTCAGTAGACTCATGATTAAATTTGCTTAATTATTATGTAACTTGGGTTATGGTAATTCATCCACTGGTAGTAAATAGCTTTAATAAAATTTGCCAAGATTAAAAGCTAATGCAGTTGAGTCAGCCAACCCTAGAGCCTCATAGTTTGTGTTATATTTGCTGAGTACAAGTTGTGTACTCACACTTGCCTTCTCTACTCTTCTGTTCTCTTTGGGATATCTTCGACTGCTGCTCAGTACCGGGCGATGTGGAGAACTACATCAGCGGACTCGACGACTTCTAGGCGTTTGTCTCCCAGCCGACGTCCCTGTGGCGCCTTGTTCTTCATGTATTTATTTTACGCTTCCGCATTCCTTGAACTGATTCTTGATTCAGTTGTAATAAAGATATTCATTTATAATTTATACGCTTTTATTTCGAGATACGTGTTGTGATATCTTGATGATTCTGTTGTATATATGCTTGACTTGATCCTGGCGCATATATGATTGCTCGATTTATGTTCTTATAAATCGGGTGTGACACCAGCCACGAGCAGCGGCGGAGCAGTGGCCGCCCAGGCGCAGAAATGCATGTAGCGGCAGCGCACGGCGAGGAGGAGGAAGAGGAAAAGGGGGATCAGATGATCTCTAGCTCGTGCACAAATCTTAAAGCATGTGGAAGCCAAATAACTATCCAGCTACCGGAAATCAGATAGGTTTGGCAGATAGTAGGGAGAAGCTAAGTTTTTCAAAAAAAAAGAACCCTTTAGAAAAAGGAAAAAGTCATTTCTACCTCCCGAAACTTTGGGACGAATCCGTGTTTCCTTCCTAGACAATGAAACCGTCCGCCTGGACTCCTCAGACTTGTGATACCGGACATATGATCTTCCTAGCCGATTTCTCTCAGTGGTTTTCCTCTTTTTATTTTATATTTATTTTGGCTGAATCTTTGAAAAATTATAGTAAATTAAAAAATTGTAAAATGGAAAATTCAATTTTGTTGGACTTCACATGAGTAGATCTATGCAATGAACATATGATATGATATTATTTATAAAAAATTATTGTACTTTTAGATATATATATACTTTTCTATAATTAATTCATATCTAAAGTTTTTGTGATCCAATTATGATGAAATCTTTATGGTGGGCTAACCGTTATATGCATGGGCTTTAGTAAAAAATTTTATGCTCATTGAATCATATATACTTGAGCAATTAAATTCCAAGCTATATTAGATACTCTTTGGTTTCTCAAGAATACATGATCCAATGAGCATGAAATTTTACTACAGTTCACACATACAATGATTAACCCACTGTAAAATTTCACTATAATTGGATTATGGAAACTGTAGCTATGAAATAATTACAGAAAAGAATATATCTAAAAGTACAACAAAACTTTTTTACTAAATTATATCATATCATATTATATTTTCACTGCATAGATCTACTCATGCGGAGTCCAGCAAAATTAGATTTTCCATTTTATGGTTTATTTGTGATTTACTATAATTTTTTAAAGATTTAGATAAAATAAATATAAAAGAAAGAAGGAAAACCATTAAGAGAAATCAGTCAGGGAGGTGATGTATCAGGTATATAGGAAGAAAACGTGAATTCGTCCTAAAGTCCACGAGGTAAAACCCTTTTCCCTCGGTGAGCTTCCAAACTTTCTTTACAATGCTTCACAGGCTTTGAGGCCCGCAGATGCATCGCCGGGTTCGTGGCCCAGCCCACTAGCAACTGCAGCCCATGGCCTGATCCAACACACCACAAGGTGCAAGCAAGAGTGCGTGACATTTTCGAACCTCAGAATCCCCAAATCTGCTTTCGAGGAAGAATCCAGAAATCACTAACGCCGAGGCGCCGACTGGATCTGCCGCCGTTCGTGGTGCTCCCCGTCGCCGGAGGCAATGGAGAGTCCCAACTCCGGCATCCCCATCAAGGTCAGCGATCGTTCCCTCCCTCCTACCTTCCCGCAAGCTAGCTCCTCTCGCCTCCGTCTTCACTCAAAAGTTAGATTTAAAAGACTCGCCTTGTTCTCAAAATTTGGGGTTCTTGCGCCGGCGTGCTGTGGGGCGGCGAGCCGACAAGTACGATGAGGAGTAGGGGGCAGTGGGTACCCAGCGAGCCAAGGCACGCTGCCGTCTTGTGGGGTGAGCGGCGCGGTGCCGGGTTCGTCCTCCAGCTCGAGCTAAGGCGATTGGCAAATCGGGAATATCTACGTCTGCAGATGGGTAGTGAAGGGTAATACGTAGTGTATGCAAAGGAAAAATTGGGTAGGAAAATAACATGCATTTATGAAAAGCATGTTCCATATGGCGGTATCGCTCTAGCGTGGTTTAGTATCCATTTTCGCCACTAAAGAGCACGGTTTGTTGCTACTCTGGCAGCTGAGATACTGCGTTGCACTTTTCTGATGTTGGATGTATACTAAAAACTGTATGGGTACACATACTATCCTCGCGTACGCAGGGATTGATGCTATTTATATCAAACAATGCGATGCATATGATATATTTGTGCTCAGTTTCTTCACCTTAGCATTGTGGGTTGAGTTTACAAGTTTGCTTATATCAGCCCTTGCCAATCGCAGGCTGAACAAGATTCTGATGGCTCAGCCCAAAGCACCGCTGATATGACTGCTTTTGTAAGTATTTTCAGCCTTGCGTCTCAGTTTGTTTCTTGGGGTTGTCTTCATTGTAGATCTGAACCATCTTTCCTTTTGTTCGCTAATTGTTTTGTTCCCCCCCCACTGTTTTCAGGTGCAAAATCTTCTGATGCAGATGGTGAGTTCCTAGTTTTGTCTGGTACCGGCCATGGGCATATGATCATTTTTTTTATTATACTGAATCCAAATACTCGTGCAGCAAACCAGGTTCCAAGCTATGTCGGAGAACATCATTTCAAAGAATATCCTTTGAAATCAGTTCCCTTTTGCAATTTTGTTATTTTGGTCTATTCAACTTATTAACACAGAAAGAAGATTGGCATCCCAACTATTTTAGATTCTGCTAATTTAAAACTATCAACAGTATAGCATTTAATGTATTACTCATACAGAAAAACAAAATGAGCATCAAACTGCCATTCTTGCTATAGGTATTATTTGAATATCTTAAAAGGAAGGACTGATTTGGGACTGAAGTTAGGAGTTTTTATTAAAGTTTTAGTGCTGGAATGGTGAATTGTGAGTAACTATAATATAAACTTCTAATCATTAGACGATAACCATTTCATCAACATCTTGAGTACTCTACTTCACCTTGAAGGCTTGAAGAGTATATTAAACACGATTTAAATTTTCAGTGAACAGGTGGAGCCAGGGAGTAGAGGTCCATTTGGTTGTACCATCTTTATTTTAAGTCATCAATATTTACATGACCTGTCTACCTCTGAAAAGTTCAATTTATTGATACTGTCAATGGGGACATCCTAAAATCAGGATTGTCTGCAAATCTTTCTGTCAACTCAATACTTGCTCCGTTTTTTGAAGTCATATATTTAAAAGCGGAGGGAGTAATTGCATTCCTTAACAGATGCTCACTAGATGAGATGGGTATGAGAATAGATGAATTGGAGCAGAGCATCAATGACCTCAAGGCTGAGATGGGCAGCGATGGAGTGACGACACTGTCTAAGACAAAAGATGAAGGGTCAAAACCTGCAGACAGTTCTGCATGAACGCAGGACAGCAGAAGCAGATGATTCGTATCATACACCAATGCTGTATTGGTATCTTAGGCATTCGTCACTAACAAATATCTGTTATGAGGTCTCATATGAGAGAAGGTTGTTACTGATGTGATATTTCTGATGCTTTGTCGGTTTGCTATGATTTTTCTGTAAACTGTACTCATCTTCGTTCTCTGTGGACCTGTTGGTGCTTATGTACAAAGCATGTGCATGCATGCCATGTCAGCTGCTAGAACGCTAGTAAAGATTTATTTAGCTTCTGGTGTTTGTGACAAGTATCTGGGGAGGTTCCTGCTTTTTTCCCCTCTGTGTGACATCAGATCAATACTAATAAAATATTTAATTTTTGTACCTCAGAGCATCCAAGTATGAAAACTTCAACTTCACAGGTATGTTTTACGCCACTTTATTTTTTTGTAATAGTTTTAGGAAGAACTGCAATAATCCAAAGTTAGTTATCCTCTTTTCATTTTTGCTAGCAGTTTAGCTCATTTTGAAGTTTTGCATTTAAATGTGATCCCGTGCATCTAGAGCGACTATTCCGTTTGATTTTTGACAAGGAATCAAACCAATAACATGGTATTTCGCCAAGCAGCTCAGCAAAACCGTATGAGTAGACAAACACAAAGCTTCACCCGTTAACTCTAATGGCATGTTTATGCTGTGAAGTGTGAACTACAAACAAGAATGCAACAACACTCCTCTAGGTAAAATAGACTGGATCGATCACAGAAATAGAGCTGGAAACCTTTGAGCTGGTGGTGGTTCTATCTTGCGTTTGAGCAGCTGTGTGTACCCGTTTGCCCACGGCGCCTACATGACAATCCTCCTATAAATCTACCATCCATGTCAACACATGATTCCAATATATCTGGTCTAGATTCCAATGATCGTGTAAAAGATGATGTGCTTCTACCCATGGGTATCAACGCTAGCCACATCAGCCTGTAGTTGGTAAGCACTCCAGAGCATGAGAGCAAGTCCAGCATCATGGATGCTACCAGTGCCATCTGTAGAAAACTTGTTACTAATCGTTAATAGGTGCTCACAATTGCCATAAATTTTTCCACTACAACTGGCAATCGAAGCTTCACTAACAACAAGGTGGGATGGAACCTCCTGTGGAGAATCAAGGGCTAGTTTTTTTTTTCTGACTTTGGTTCCCTGTTGTTTCTGTCAGTTCCGAGTCTTTCATTTTGTTTAATAGCTTAAGTGCTGCAGGGTCGTGCAGTTCTAATAAGTTGTAAGCTCTCGGTTCACGTTTGCTATTACCGGATTTATTTCCTTAATCTAAAAAAACTCGACGCAAATCTATCCTGGTGATTCTAGTTACCAAATTGTATCCTCATTGCTTCAATTGAGTGTTGGATTAAAGTACTTCCCTTGAGCTTGTGTAAATTTGGTGACTGGGCTATTGGTGTGGTAACAAGTGTGTTTGCAAACAGTGGTGCATAGCCATTGCAAACACAAGCCTGCAACTCAACGATGATGTACGGACTGACTGACTGTACACTTTAGTAAAAAGGCACTCGATTCCTTTTGCTTTTATCAAACCAACGAGATGCAGTCGTACTGGTACGAAGTTGATTAGGCACTGTCATATGTGAGGACACTGCATGTCGTTCACATGCTCACACCGACCAACTGATCATTCGTGTGCAATTGTTTGTACGACGTTGTTATAGCCATGCATCCTGAACATCTTGCTAGAAATAAAATTATTACTCATAATCTTCTTCTTCACATATCTTTTGGAATTTGGATATTGGCAGTTTAGGCAATTAAGCACGCTGCACGCCAATAATATGTGCTGGAATTTGGGCTTAATATTGGGCTTGGTCTATTAGAAAATTCAGAAATTCCTAATAAATCTTAAAGATCCATGTATGCATGAGAAAATGGTGTAAACTTGAGTTCCAGTGGGATGACACGTATAAATATAGAGATTGTCTCCACTTCTCTAAGCTATATGATGCGAGGAGAAAGAAAACACTACACACGCCGCCGCCACATGGGCTAGCCGCATTCATCGTCTCCAGCTGCTCTAGTCAACTCTCCAATTACTTATCACGATTTATTTCTTACGGAATTTAATACTATGATTGTCTAATTATTTAACAATATGCCCATAACGTTATTTTGTTGTTTTCAATAGCTATATGTCGGAGGAATTCTCCAGCCGGGTGGCGGAAAGCACCCGCCTAATCCTAGTTAAGGATGGGTTTGGAGGAGACTTAGGAGCGCTCGATCGGTGGACAGATGAACACAGGAGGGACACGAGGATTTTAGAGTGGTTCGGGCCGCCGGAGCGTAATACCCTACGTCCACTATGGTATTGAATTGACTGTGAGAGCCTTGGGTAGAACTTAGCCTGGACTTGTGCTTGTGTATCTGAACCCTTTTGTTCTAACGAGTGCACTCTCCCTTTTATAGTCCAAGGGGAGTGCTTACACTGAGCGGGGCCCCGACAGGTGGGCCCGGCCAACAGGAGCTGTTCTATGAGAGGTATGGAGGTCATCTCCTCGAGCTCCTCTCCGTAGTCTTCTCGATCGAGAAGTTGATGTGCGTATCTTTAGCCAGGATATGGCCGTGTACAGCCTTGTCTTGTACAATGTCCGGCGTCAGCATTGCATAACAGTGAAGCTGTGCTGTCACTGTTAGGATGGGACCTCCCGTCAGGCGGTGAAGCAGCGCTAACCCGTTGCATGTGCACTGTTACAGCGCACGCCTTGGCTTTGCCTATTACAGACCATCATCACGCGCGCAGCGCCGTGACGGGACTGTACACAATCCGTGCACTGTGCACGGTGATACGACGCGCCGCCTTCAGATTAGGCAGGCTTACCGTGGTGTCAGCTTACCTGCCCCGCGTGTCAGTGGCAGGCCGCTCTTTTTTGACTTGGGCGCGCCCGGTCCAACTACCGCATTAAATGCTGGCAGGTGGGCTGGTGACCCGCGAAGGGCCTCCAGCCGCAGGCACGCGGCAGGGCCAGTCCCGCTCCCTCTGCGGGGCGGCACGTGGCGGCACCGGACCCCTTCCCGGGGGAAGGGGAGTCCGGGCCCTCCGAGTCCGGTTGAGGGAGCCTGGCCCGTGATGTTCCGGTCATCACACGTAGCGGCCTCGGACCCCCTGGGGAGTCCGGGGCCGCGGGGGCAACCCGAAAGCCTTCCTGCCCTCCTGGATGCACAGGGGCCCCGGACCTCCCAGAGCTCGGGGAGGGTCCGGAGACCGTAGTCCCAGCTGTCAGGCCCGGATCGCATGCCACGTCACCCAGAAGAGGAGGAGGTTATGGATTACGAGACGCCAAGGGTCTGGACACCCTAGCAGGAGGTACCCCTGTCTGTATGTACCGACAGAGGCCCCCGGACCCGCCTGGGGTGAGGGATGAACCCGCAGGCGGGGCCAAGTCCCAGCTTCGCGCCGGGTGGACAGCTTGCTCCCGCCGGGTAAGGGCATGAATGTCCTTTCGCCCACAGCGGGATCCCCGAGGGGCCCGTCCTCCGCGCGCACCGTGCGTGTCAGACGGTTCAGATTCTTGTCTTATTCGAGCCCGTCGCGCGGCTCGGGCGGTTCGGATTCTGCCTTTTCGTCGATCCTCCAGCACCCACGCCGATGACTGGTAGGCCCGAGCCCACTGGTTATAGAGTGTGAGAGGAGGGGAAGCTGGTGCTGGCAACCGTTCGACTTCTCTCGGTCGCCGCGGGACGCAAGAGAGGAACAGCTTTTTGCATAAAAGGTATGCGCCGAGGGGAACGGCTACCTTTTCGCTTTTGCCAACAACAGACGCCGTAGCGCCCCTTCGTCTCCGCATCCCTTCTCGTGATCGGTTTCCTTGCGCTCGGCTCCCTTCTCTTCCCTCCTCTTTTGCAATCCACTCCCAACAATCACCATGGCTTCGCTTCCTTTCCCGCGCCGCTTCCAGAGCCAGGATCAGTTGGACGCGGTGCGGCGCCTTCTGGGGTGGACCGCGACGGCGTACGCCGGGAAGGTCAGGGCCGGCAAGATTCCCCTCCGCGACCTTGCCGCGGGGGAGTTTGTCCTTTTCAATTCGTACATTATGTGCGGGTTGGTTCCTCCGATCTCCTCCTTCTTCCTCCTGCTCCTGGAGGAGTTCGGCCTCCAACTTCATCATCTCACCCCCCACTCCGTCCTCCTCGTGGCGGTCTTTGCCCACCTTATGGAGATGTTCGTGGGGGTGCGCCCCTGCACCACCATCTTCAAACATTTCTACTCCCTGGTTGGGACCGGGAAGAAGCGCGGCGAGATTGGCGCTTATTACTTCCAGCTCCGGCACGAGATGGCGGGCTCCTACATCGCTGCCTTCTCCAGCTCCAAGTGGGAGGACTGGCGTGAAGGCTGGGTCATTGTGGTAACCGACCCCCACGACCGCCTGGAACTGCTGGCAGAGGGCCCCCAAAGCGACCGGAGCACCTGGAAGGCCAGGCCAACAATACCATCGGAGTTCGACCCAGTGCTGTACCGGATCAAGAAGCTGGCAAGGGGCGGCCTGACTTCCATGATGGTGCTGGGCGACTTTCTGAAGCGGCGGATCGCCCCCCTGCAGCAGCGGTCCCGGATGGCCTACGTGTACACGGGGCTAAATGACTGCTGCAGGATCGCGCGCGGGCCCGGCGGCGACTTCACCAGGGCGGAGCTGGAGGCGGCGGTCCGGGCGATGACCGGTGAGGTGTTCGTTCCCGAGTCCCTGGTCCTCCCGAGCGGGGTGAAGGCCCTGTGCGAGGACCAGGCACTGCGGTCATCGGTCCTAGCGTCGATGCCGACCCTGGACGAGGGCGGCCTGGCGGTCCGGCAACTGGGGGGCGACCCCAACCGCGGGCTTCAGATCCCTGGCGCCACGCCGGACCGCCAGCAACGCACCAACGATGGTTCCGGGGGGCCGGGACCCAGAGGTCCGGCCCCCGCGGGAAAGGAAAGGAGAAGGTGTCGGTGCCAGAGCACCGGCAGAAGGACAACGCGGGTGCTGCCCCGGCAGAAGGACGCGGAGAGGCTCAAGGGCCGGCACCCGCGCGGAGCAGCCAAGCCGAGGGGAGCAAATCCCGGAGGCTTCAGCGAGGCGATGGCTCCTTGGTCGGGGAGCCGGCGCCCAAGCGCCAGAAGACGGCGGGGGTGGAGGAGCGGAGCGGAGCTGCACCACCTCCACCACAACACCGGCCTCCCCCGAGACAACAGACTCCTCCGCCACCACCACCAGAACGGCGGCCAGCGACACCACCACCACCATCTGAGGTCAGGCCACAGTCCCCATCGCCGCCGCCAGGAGGCTCAATGGCCGGGGACGCCCCCCAAAGGTCCGGGGGGTCCTCGGCAGGGAGGAAGGTCCCCCCACCCGCCCGGGGCAGATGGGAGTTGTGCGACTTCCCGTAAGTAGTTTTGTCAAGGTTTTTCATTTCCTTTCTTGGCTTCTGGTCCTTAACCATACAGGTGATACGACAGGCCGCAATCTTCAGACGCACCAACTGGGGGATCTGGCCCCCAGCCAGCGTCGGGACCCTCGGCGCCGTCCCCAGCAGGTCTCCTACCAGAGACAGCTCCAGAAATCCCCGGACCCATGGGCCCGGAGCCGGAGGCCACCACACCGCCGCGACCCGAAGCTGCCCCCCAGGAGGAGGGCACCAGGCCCGCTGCGACGACCGAGGCATCGGCAACAGATCCGGGTGTCGAGGTCGGGCCCTCTCCAGCTGAGCTAGAAGCAGAGGGGACCGCTGCCACGGCGGAGGCTGCAGCGCCAGGGGCAGCGTAGGTGGTGGAGGTCGCGGCACCGGAGGCAGCGGAGGTGGCTGCACCGAGGGCGACAGAGGCGTCGGCACCGGAGGCAGCAGAGACAGCGGCACCGGAGGTCGTCGAAGTTGCCAGCAGCGCCGCCCCACCGGCAGAGGAGGAGGAACCGGAGGTGGTGCTGGGAAGGCGCCTCCTCCCAAGTACAGCGGAGATCCCTCTTCCCCGACTCATAGCCAAATGCTACCAAGCTCAGCAGGAGCTAGAGGCCGGCATGCGCTGGGAGTGGGAGAAGCTGGAGGCAGAACGCCACCGACTCTCCGACTGGGAGGTTCGCCTAGGCGACCGCATCAACTCCGTTTCTGCCCGCTACGCCGAGGAGCGCGCCAAGCTCGTGCTGGGGCGCGAGCTTCTGCAGGAGGAGCTGGAGCAAGCTCGCGTCCGGGAGGCGGCGGCGCTCCAACGGGAGAAAGAGGCCAGGCGGCGGGAAACGGAAGCCCTTGAGGGGCTGATCGCCGTGGAGGAGATGAAGGTGGCGTTAGCAGACAGGGAGCGGGTCGCCCGGGAGCTGGCGGCCCAGGCCAGGAAGGCGTCAGCAGCGGTCGAGGCGGAAAAGTCCGCCCTCGCAGATTTGGCGGCGGCAGCAGCAAAGAAAGAAGAATGGCTGGCCGCCCGTGAAGCAGAGGAGGTGGCCCGGCTCCAGGAGCTCCAGAAACGGGAGGAGGCCGTGGAGGAGGAGCTGGCAGCCGGGAACCGAAGGCTCCAGGAATGCGAGGCTGCGCTCCAGGAGAGGGAGGCCAAGGTGGAGGGGCTCCTAGCAGAGCAGCGCGCCGGCTCCGGCCGGTTAACAAGATGGGTCGGTACGGTGAACCCTCTGCTAGTGGCACTCGGAGCCAACCCCATCTGGGTACCGGAGGCTCCTTCGCCATTTGGCGCCGCACTCCAACTGCTGGACTCCACCGCCAGGCGGCTACAGGACGCGGAGGCCGGGATGCAGGACCTCCTGGAGACAGAGGGGCAAATAGTTGCTCGGGGGATGGCTGAGTACATCCTCACCAGCTTCCGGAGCCATGACCCCTCCATCCAGCTGACTCCTGTCTTGGTCGGACCCCTCCGGGCGACCGCAGCCGCCGTGCGAGAAGGGGTCCAGGAGGCGGTGGACATGGTCGCGGCCCGCCTCCGGCGTCGTCCCGAACCTGCAGAGAGCGGAGACACCTCCAGCCAGCCAGGACAATAGGGCCATCTGCTTTGTTATCAATTTTTGTAACATATCTTTTGTTATTGTAAAAATAACTTCGTAATACTGTTTATGTTATCAGCAATGCATTAAGTGTTTCAAGTATTTCGTACAAAAAACTTAGCTGATTTCCCGGTTATCAATCTACAAAGTGCTCTTGGGCACACCGAGGCTGCTTTCCTGATTGTCGATCTGCAAAGTGCTGTTGGGCACACCGAGATCCCGTGGCCCCCTGGGAGGTAGTCGCGATAGGTCGGGACTAGCTGCCATAAAACCGAGGTCCTGCACATGACTTAGGATCGACGTTTAGTAGACATCCCCACGGGTTCTCAGTCTGGCCAGCGAAGGCCTCCTAAGTTGCGTAGCAAGCCAGAGCACTAGGACCTACGTTCGGGGATTAAAAAGGGGTCCCGGCCCCCGGGTCCACGGTTCAAGGTACGACGATACCCACCCTAGGGGGGCAGAGTGTGTAAGCTTAGGGTACGGAACCAGGCTAAGCGGCTAGACAACCCTGGACCCCAGCAAAGGGCGAGCACGTCCCCCTGAAGCCAGTTCCCAGGAGTCCGGTCCTTTCTCTCCTGCGAAACAGAGGTCCGAGGCAGAGACGTAGCGTAGCAACTCAAGGGAGGCTTTAGGCACAACACAGACGTGAAGAACACGTGGGATGTTAGCGTAACAAGAAGTGAAAAAATATAGAATCGCATAGACTTCAAGGACGCATTTGAGAACAAATTTTCCCTTAATGAATTGGTACAGAAGAGTTGTGCGATGTACGCCAGGGGCCGGGTTTACGAGGGCGGACCTCTACCGCCCTGGTCCGCACGGCAATGCTACCAATTACAAAGGAAAATTTTCCTCTTAACCAGGTCCTAGGGATAGAACTTACGGAGGTGCTCAATGTTCCATGGATTGGGTAGTTGCATTCCATCCTCCGCAGCCAGGCGAACAGATCCGAGTCGGCACACCTTTGTCACCTTGAAGGGCCCCTCCCAGCTGGGGGAGAGCTTGTGCATGCCCTCCCGGTTCAGGATTCGCCTTAGGACTAGGTCCCCGACCCGGAGCTCCCTACTTCGCACGAACCGTTGGTGGTAGCGCCGGAGCGCTTGGTTGTACCGTGCGTTTCGGACCGCTGCTCGCCATCTGCGCTCGTCGACGAGGTCCACGTCTTGGCGACGCTGCTGTTCCTGCAAATCCTCATCAAAAGCCTGGACCCGTAGAGAGCCCATGGTGATCTCCGAGGGAAGGCACGCTTCGGCCCCGTAAACCAGGAAGAAAGGGGTTTCCCCTGTTGCGCGGCTGGGTGTGGTCCGGTTCCCCCATAACACACTCGGAAGCTCTTCAATCCACCTTGCGCCATGCTTCTCAAGATCACAGTAGGTCCGGATCTTGAGTCCTCTGAGGATCTCAGCGTTGGCCCACTCAACTTGGCCATTGCTCCTGGGGTGCACCACTGAGGCGAAACAGAGCTGAATACCCATATCCTCACAGTACTCCTGGAAGTATTGGCTCGTGAACTGAGTCCCATTGTCAGTAATGACCCGGTTCGGGACCCCGAACCGGCACACAATTGACCTGAGGAAAGCAGTTGCCGACGCCTTGGTGATGTTGACCACAGGGGTTGCCTCCAGCCATTTGGTGAACTTGTCAATGGCGACATAGAGGTACCGGTACCCGCCTACCGCCCTGGGGAAAGGTCCCAAGATATTCAACCCCCACACGGCAAAGGGCCAAGAGGGAGGAATCATCTGCAGTGCCTGAGCTGGAGTGTGTATCTGCTTTGCGTGGAACTGACACGCTTTGCAGGACCTTACCAAGTCAGCTGCATCCTGGAGCGCTGTCGGCCAGTAAAAGCCATGCCGGAAAGCTTTACCAACCAGCGTGCGGGATGAAGAATGACTTCCGCACTCGCCTCCATGGATCTCCGCAAGCAAGTCGCGGCCCTCTTCCTGGGTGATGCACCGCATGAGGACGCTGTTGGCGCCACGGCGGTAGAGATCCCCTTCTACCACTGTGTATCGCTTAGCCATCCGGACAATGAGCTCAGCAGATGCTTGATCTTCAGGAAGGTAATTATCTTTCAGGTAGTCCCGGACCTTAGAGATCCATGCATCGGGACCTTCCTGAGAAACCGGGCACGGCTCCCTGAGGTCTTCGGGACCCTCAAGGGAGTACACGACCCTTGGCGGGCACCACGGATGGAGCGCCGCCGGCACCGCTAGCTTCGAGGTGCTAGTCCGACCCCCATCGCCCAGGTCGGCAGGCTGGGCGGAAGGCTTCAGCAGACGTCTCTGGAAGACGCCCTCAGGCACGGGTGCCTGGGTCGATGCGCTCGCAAAGAGTGCATCAGCTGCTGTGTTGCCTTCGCGTGGAACATGTTGCAGTTCCAGCACATCGAAGTCCTTCTCCAGCCTCTTCATATGAATGAGGTAGGCTGCGAGCTGGGGGTTGTTGCAGCAACACTCCCCCCGGACCTGCCTGATGATGAGCTGGGAGTCCCCTTTGACTAGGAGCTCCCGGACCCCCAGGGAGAGAGCAGCCGTGAGCCTAAAGATTAAGGCCTCATACTCCGCCATGTTGTTGGTGGCCTCAAAATCGAGGTGCACCATGTACTTTAACTGCTCGCCACGTGGGTTGATGAGGACCACGCCAGCCCCGGCCCTCTTGCCGCGGGCAGACCCGTCAAAGAAGAGGGTCCAGTGAGGTCCGGTAAAGACCGGAGCCTTGACCTCCGGACGTGGGGGGTCCGTCCCTTGGTCCGGACCCCCGGAGGCGCTTGGTGCAGGCGTCCATTCTGCGATGAAGTCAGCAAGGATCTGGCTCTTGATGGCGTGACGCGGTTGGAAGTCGAGCTGGAACCCAGCGAGCTCTGCTGCCCACTTGGCGATGTTGCCTGTGGCGTTGGAGTTGTGGAGGATGGCTCTCAATGGGTAGGCGGTCACCACCACAATCTTGTGGGCCTGAAAGTAGTGGCGGAGCTTCCTGGACGCAACAAGTATAGCATAAAGGAGCTTATGCGTCTCAGGATACCTGGCCTTTGCCTCATGAAGGACCTCACTGACATAGTAGACCGGCTTCTGGACGGTCCTGACTCTGCCAGGTGGATTAGATCCTTCGGTTCTAGCTGGGTACCCGTCGGTCCCCAGGCTGCTTAGCGCTTCTCCGGGTCGGGACCCGGCCGGACCCTCCGAAGTAGGGCCGGTTACTGGAGTGGTGGAGGCCGGACCTCCTTCTCCTGCAGGGGGGTCTGCGGGGGCCCCCTGCGAGAGAAGCTCGGACCTCTCAGTGACCAGCACCATGCTGATCACTTCGGTCGTTGCTGCAAGATAAAGAAACAGTGTCTCACTTGGGTCCAGTGCGACCAGGACCGGCAAGGAGGTAAGGTACTGCTTCATCTCTTGGAAGGCACGTTCTGCCTCTTCGGTCCATGCGAATGGGCCGGACCCCCTCATCAACTTGAAGAAGGGAAGTGCCCTTTCCGCCAGCCTCGAAATGAAGCGGCTGAGAGCTGCGAGGGACCCCGTCAACCTCTGTACATCCTTGAGGCGCGCAGGGGGTCTCATTGCCTCGATTGCTCGGACCTTATCCGGGTTAGCTTCGATTCCCCGGTGGGAGACCAGGAAACCAAGGAGCTTCCCCGCCGATACGCCGAAGACGCACTTCTCGGGGTTAAGCTTGGTGGAGGTCGCTCGTAACTTATCAAAAACTCGAGCTAAATTTTTCAATAGGGAACACGACTCTCTAGTCTTGATAACGATGTCATCGACATACACCTCTACTATATCTCTAACCAAATCACCTAGAGTGATATTCATTGCACGAGCAAAGGTGGGTAGAGCATTGAGCAATCCATAAGGCATCACTATATAACAATAAAGACCATCCACTGTTACAAAAGCTGTATGCTTCCTATCATCTCTAGCCATTTTGATTTGATGAAAACCATAATAGGCATCTATGAAGGACAGAAATCACACCCGGAGGTGGAGTCTACAATCTGATCTATACGCGGGAGTGGATAAGGGTCTTTTGGACATGCCTTATTAAGATTGGTGTAGTCGATGCACATCCGAAGCTTCCCGTTGCCCTTTGGGACCACAACTGGGTTGGCCAACCATACAGGATGGTAGACCTCCTCGATGAAGCCAGCCTGCAGCAGCTTGCGGACCTCTTCACGGATGAAGTTTTGCCGCTCAATGGACTGCTTGCGTGGCTTCTGCCGGACCGGCCTGGCGTCGGGGTGGATCTTCAGATGATGCTCAATCACCTCCCTGGGGATCCCGGGCATTTGTGACGGTTCCCAGGCGAACACATCAACATTTGCCCGGAGGAAGGCGATGAGCGCGCTTTCCTATTTCTCTCCCAAGTTGCCACCGATGCGGGTGGTCTGGGAGGTCTCCGCTCCGACCTGGACGGTCTTCACAGGAACATCGTCTGTGTCGGACGGACAGACCCTCGGTGCCTTGGCTAGAGCCTTGGCACGTGAGGTCGAGGGGTCGGACCCCTGGGCGCCAGCTACAGGGGCAAGTCCTGTTGCCAGCGCATGGAGCTTTTCAACCGCCACAACAGCAGCGGCACGGTCACTCTGGACAGTGAGGACGCCTGCCGGAGAAGGCATCTTCAGGACCAGGTACCCGTAGTGGGCGACGGCCATGAACCGGTATAGGGCCGGTCTGCCGATGATGGCGTTGAAGGGGAGGTTAGCTTCCGCAACCTCGAACTGCACGTTCTCGGTACGGAAATTATCCTCCGTCCCGAATGTAACCGGTAGGGTGATGGTCCCCACCGGGTACACGGGATCCGGGCCCACTCCTGAGAATGGGCGTGATGGAGCTAGCTTGGACTCTGGGATCTGCAGGTGCTTGAACGCTGCATAGCTGATGACGCTGAGGCCGGCGCCTCCGTCGATCAGCACATGGTGAAGGCGGACATTGGCGATAGTGGGTGCCATGATGAGCGGCAGCACTCCAGCGCCCGCCATATTCTCTAGGCAGTCAGATGGCCCGAAGGAGATGGTGGTGCCCTTCCACCGCTGGTGGGGCGCCGCCCTCGGCACCCCTGGCTTTACCGAGAGAACCTCCCGGCGAAGGGCCTTGACGTCCCGCCGAGAGACGAGCCCTGAACTACCATCGTACATAACGTACAACTTCTTGCGGCGCTCATCCCCGCCGAACTCGGAATCGGACTGCTGGAAAAGTCCCTTGAGGTCTTTGTTGGGGGCTTGATACCCCAACTCCCTCTCAGTTGCAGCTGTGTCGGCATCGGAGGCTTTTTCCTTACCGGACCGCCGCGGAGGGGAGGTGCCTTCCTTAGAGGCTTGGTCACGCCTCTTACTGAGGCGCTCCGCGAGCTTCTGGATCTCGCGGCACTCGGTGGCGCTGTGGCGAGCCCCTGGATGAACAGGGCACGACCCGGGGTCGGTGCGCTGCTGTCGCGGGCGCTTGCCACGGGAGTTCTGGCCCCCGGTCGTCGCAGCTGCAATGGCCGGACCCCCAATCCGTGACTTGTCGAAGCCACGGTTCTTCTTGTTCTTCTTCTTGCCACTGCCAGGGGCAGCAATACTGGGCCCACTCGTTTGAGCAGGTCCTACATCGGTTGTAGAGTGCCATGCACGGCCTTCTGCAGCCCGAGCGCACTTGTCCGCCAGAGCGAACAGGGTGGTGACGGCTTCCACTTGGTGGGTCGCCAGCTTCTCTAGCATCTTCTCGTCTCGGACCCCCTGTCGGAAGGCCGTGATGATAGATGCATCGGAGATACGTGGGATAGTTCCACGTACCTTGGTGAAGCGGGAGATGAAGGCCCAGAGGGTTTCCCCAGGTTGTTGCCTCACGGCGTGGAGGTGGGCCTCCATGCCATGCTGCTGGTACGCACTGGCGAAGTTCGCCGTGAACTGTGCGCAGAGCTCACCCCAGGACTGGATGGATCCCGGGGTAAGATTCATGAGCCAGGTCCGGGCTGGCCCGGTCAAGGCTACATGAAAGTAACTTGCCATGACGGCTTCGTTATCTCCGGCCGCTGTGATGGCGGTGATGCAGACCTGCAGGAACTCTGACGGGTTGGTGGAGCCGTCATATTTTTTCGGCAGGTGGGGCCGAAACTTGGACGTCCAGGCGACTGTGCGAAGGTGGTCTGTGAGCGCTGTGCAGCCCACGCCCGACACCGGCGCCTGAGGGAGTCCTTGCGGCCTGGCGGCAGCTGCATCGAGCTCGTGCGCAAGGTCCCAACCCTCAATATTGAGCCGTCGGTTGCGCGCTCGCTCGATGGAGACCCTGGCGTCCTCACCCGCATGCCTGCGGTTGAGCTCCGCCCGGAGGTCTTCGGTCCGTGCACTCCTCACGGACGGTGAGTGCACGGAACCGGATGCGCCGCCCTGGCGACGGCGCTGCCTGGAAACAGACCCCCCCGCCGAGCCTGGGGAAGCCTGTGCCAGGTTGAGGAGACGGTCGACGTCGTCACGCCATTGCCTGTGCGCGTCTGGCGAAGCCGCCTCTCCAGGGGGGTTGCGGAGCAACTCCCTGGCTACCATGAGGGGCCCTCTCGATGCGGGCACCGATTGGGCCACTGAGGCCCGCTCCGCCACACACGGTGGGGCAACACGCGGAGCTGCTCTGGAGGCGAGACGGCGAGAGGCGTGTGGCGCCGTGGACGCCACCTCTTCACCAATCAGGAGGTCATGGTGACCGTTTTCCTGTGCCATCGCGGCCTTGCACTTCGACCAAACGCGAACCAAACCTAAACCCCCTACCTGGCGCGCCAAATGTCGGAGGAATTCTCCAGCCGGGTGGCGGAAAGCACCCGCCTAATCCTAGTTAAGGATGGGTTTGGAGGAGACTTAGGAGCGCTCGATCGGTGGACAGATGAACACAGGAGGGACACGAGGATTTTAGAGTGGTTCGGACCGCCAGAGCGTAATACCCTACGTCCACTATGGTATTGAATTGACTGTGAGAGCCTTGGGTAGAACTTAGCCTGGACTTGTGCTTGTGTATCTGAACCCTTTTGTTCTAACGAGTGCACTCTCCCTTTTATAGTCCAAGGGGAGTGCTTACACTGAGCGGGGCCCCGACAGGTGGGCCCGGCCAACAGGAGCTGTTCTATGAGAGGTATGGAGGTCATCTCCTCGAGCTCCTCTCCGTAGTCTTCTCGATCGAGAAGTTGATGTGCGTATCTTTAGCCAGGATATGGCCGTGTACAGTCTTGTCTTGTACAGTGTCCGGCGTCAGCGTTGCATAACAGTGAAGCCGTGCTGTCACTGTTAGGATGGGACCTCCCGTCAGGCGGTGAAGCAGCGCTGACCCGTTGCGTGTGCACTGTTACAGCGCACGCCTTGGCTTTGCCTATTAGAGACCATCATCACACGCGCAGCGCCGTGACGGGACTGTACACAGTCCGCGCACTGTGCACGGTGATACGACGCGCCGCCTTCAGATCAGGCAGGCTTACCGTGGTGTCAGCTTACCTACCCCGCGTGTCAGTAGCAGGCCGCTCTTTTTTGACTTGGGCGCGCCCGGCCCAACTACCGCATTAAATGCTGGTAGGTGGGCTGGTGACCCGCGAAGAGCCTCCAGCCGCAGGCACGCGGCAGGGCCAGTCCCGCTCCCTCTGCGGGGCGGCACGTGGCGGCACCGGACCCCTTCCCGGGGGAAGGGGAGTCCGGGCCCTCCGAGTCCGGTTGAGGGAGTCTGGCCCGTGATGGTCCGGTCATCACACGTAGCGGCCTCGGACCCCCTGGGGAGTCCGGGGCCGCGGGGGCAACCCGAAAGCCTTCCTGCCCTCCTGGGTGCACAGGGGCTCCGGACCTCCCAGAGCTCGGGGAGGGTCCGGAGACCGTAGTACCAGCTGTCAGGCCCGGGTCGCATGCCACGTCACCCAGAAGAGGAGAAGGAGGTTATGGATTACGAGACGCCAAGGGTCTGGACACCCTAGCAGGAGGTACCCCTGTCTGTATGTACCGATACTATATTAGTTTAGTGATACCAACTTGATTAACACCCTCAAGTATTGTGTAAGGACGCCCACAGGGTCAGCTCAGACGATTGATTATTGATCATTGCAGATGCTCACTGCAAGTGTCGTGTGACGGTGTGAGGACATTGCACGTGATTCACGTGCTCACACTGCAAAATGACTGATATCTTTCAGGTGCAATTGTTCGTACGACGTCACTGTAAAGTTGCTCAGACGATTGATTATTGATCATTGCAGATGCTCACTGTAAGTGTCGTGTGACGGTGTGGGGACATTGCACGTGATTCACGTGCTCACACTGCAAAATGACTGATATCGTTCAGGTGCAATTGTTCGTACGACGTCACTGTAAAGTTGCTCTTCTTCTTTTTCACATATCTTTCAGATTTGCTCCTCTCTAGCACGCCTCTCTAATGTAAACATATAACGGTTGTTCTTTCACTAGTAGAGTAGTAGTGTAGATGTTTAGTTCTTGAAAATAATGGTCTGATTTATCAATACTCCCTGTATACAAATATGCACTTCATTCTTCATAATCTAGTTAGAGGTCTAATACCTTAGTTGGTTTCGTTGTAGGATCTGATAGATCTGGGATTGGTGGGACACCGGCTCACGAGTATAACGAGCTGCGCCGGAACCGCTACACACTGAAACAAGCAGTGTGAGGATCCAAGGGTCAAAAACTAAAACACACCAGTTCTGCACGTTTGGCTAGAACCACTGCACTCTATAACCACACTGAATATCGGTTTTGGGCTCCGTTGGGGCCATGGGGCACAAGGTTCATAAAAGTGAGTGGGTACAAACCTGCTAACTTTAATAAGTACTCCCTCCATCCCATTCATCCCAGAATATAGCTATTTTTAGATTTTTCCAAATCAAATCTTTTAAACTTCGACCATAAATAGTTAAAAAATATAAATATTAGCAACATAAAAATGATATTAGTTAATTCATGATAAAACCAACTACCATAATATGTAACTGTCGGAGGAATTCTCCAGCCGGGTGGCGGAAAGCACCCGCCTAATCCTAGTTTAGGATGGGTTTGGAGGAGACTTAGGAGCGCTCGATCGGTGGACAGATGAACACAGGAAGGACACGAAGATTTAGAGTGGTTCGGGCCGCCGGAGCGTAATACCCTACGTCCACTTTGGTGTTGTATTGGCTGTGTTTCTGGTTGTTGAACCTTGTCTTCTAACGGGTGTACTCTCCCTTTTATAGTGCAAGGGGAGCGCTTACACTGAGCGGGACCCCGACAGGTGGGCCCAGCCAACAGGAGCTGTTCTACGAGAGATATGGAGATCATCTCCTCGAGCTCCTCTCTGTAGTCCTCTCAATCGAGAAGTTGATGTGCGTATCTACAGCCAGGATATGGCCGCGTACAGCCTTGTCTTGTACAGTGTTCGGTGTCAGCGTTGCCCAACAGTGAAGCCGTGCTGTCACTGTTGGGATGGAACCTCCAGTCAGGGGGCGAGCCAGCGCTGACTCGTGCCATGCGCACTGTTACAGCGCAAGCCTTAGCACGCCTATTACAGACCATCATCACGCGCGCAGCACCGTGATGGGACTGCACACAGTCCGCGCACTGTGCGCGGTGATTCGACGCGCCGCCTTCAGATCAGGCGGGCTTACCGTGGTGTCAGCTTACCTGCCCCGTGTGTCAGTGGCAGGCCGCACCTTTTGACCTTGGCGCGCCCAACTCACCTACCGCATTGAATGCTGGTAGGTGGAGAGGCGACACGTAAGGGGCCTCCGGCCGCAGGCACGCGGCGGGGTCAGCCCGGCTCCTCCCGCCGGGCAGCACATGGCAGCGCCGGACCCCTTCCCGGGGGAAAGTGGGGTCCGGGGCCCCCGTGGCCGGCCGGAGCGGGCTGACCTGTGATGGTCTGGCCATCACACGTGGCGGCCTCGGACCTCCCAGGGGAGGCCGGGTCCGCAGGGGTTACCCGAGAGCTCTCCCGCTCACGTGGGTGTGCAAAGGCCCCGGACCTCACGGAGCTCGGGGGGTCCGGAGACCGTGGTCCCAGCTGTCAGGCCCGGAGGCCGTGTGCCACGTGGCCCAGAGGCGAGGGGGAGCGTGGATTATGAGAAGTACCAGGGCCTGGACACCCTAGCAGGAGGTACCCCTATCTGTATGTACCGACAGTAACCTTTTGTGTTAAAAAGTAATTACTTTTGAAGATATTATTGGTCAAAGATGAAAATGTTTGACTTTGACCAAGTCTAAAAGTTGCTATATTTTGGGACGAAGGTAGTAATAAATAAATTTCACAATATTAAGTAGCTATAATTAAAATGATGTTGGATTTCCCATCAAAATCACTTTTGCCAATTTTGTACAAGTACTTTCAAGAAATTTGCTCCTAAAGTTTGAACAAAGAAAGTCGGTATACCATCAGTCATTTAATAATAGATTATTTAAAGATAGAGTTTTAATTAATAAAAAAATATTGCATATAATGTAGACTATATATACATCATACGCAAAGGTATGAAGTAAAGATAAAAAACTGTCTAATGGTTTAGAATCAAATTTTTACTGAAACAGTCTGGACTAATTGAACAAATGATGCACCACGCCGAGAAGACAGTAAAAAGGACGATGCTACTCTTTCTTTGGTTGATTGACGCCGATCACATATAGCAGCACCATGATCATCCTCTATGATGTCTCTTATCGCTGACTGATCGATGACACATGCAGTTCCAAGTCCCTTTGACTTTTCTTCAGAGAAAAATAGATCTCTTTTTGGTTTTATTGTTTGATGGAAACTGAAGCCCTATTAATATGATTTTCTTCCTTCCATGTATAGTTCCAAGGAAAAAATCATCACAAAATTTGCCCCGTTTTCGCTTTCACCTCTGCATACATGTCAGGTGCCTTTTTTTTTTTTAATGTCAGGTGCCATACTGGAACTTAGACTGAAACAAGCATTCTAGTTAGAGCTTTAAAAGATGACAAGCATATCAGATGCCATACCGGAACTTGACTGAAACAAGCATTCTAGTTAGCCGCTTTAAAAGATGACAAGCATTCAGATCTAGTAAGCACCCACCCCTGATTTGTTCCTGAATTTCAGCTACAGTATGTACTTACAATTAGAGACTGCATAATACAAATTCAAGTATGTTCAGCACAAGGCAATCGACGTTGGATTCTGCTTCAAAGAAAATGCACACCGACATTACAGAATCAAAACCAAGAATACTAACAGAAGTAAAGGTTACCAACAGTTCTCTTAATACAATATAGAGTTAACATAACGAAGTGTTAGTTGATGTGTATCACCAATAAGTATACAATCTTGGTTAGGTACTAGAACACGATAGTATGGATAATTGTCACGTACTAGGATTGTCATAGCTGGAGAGGCGTAGGGCCTTACAAGGACAATAATCCTTGCTATGGGCATCATGGAACAGATTCAGACCACCGCCTATATAAGAAGATACAATGCAAGTCTTCATTTTGGACAGATCAGTGCAGCAGCTGGATCACCTCTCTACCAGCACCTGTTTCCCTCTCCGCCTTCCGATCTGCGCCCTGCAGAAACCACAAACTAAGAATATGGAAGGCAAGAGCCTTAGGAGTGTGTACACCGGTTCACTCATTATGTTTCTGCTAGTAGTAGGTCAGATCCAAGTAGAGGCCAAAGCTAAGGCTTGCTGTAGGAAACTTTGGTCAGCTACCTGCGCCAAGAACTGCATTGGGTATGGTTTTGACTTGAACTATTGTGCAGCTCAGTGTGGTTGCAAACTTACAGATGAGGATCAATGCCACAGCAGATGGGCCGCTCTTCCTTCAGAATCTGGTAAGCCGAACCGACATTTTTCTAGTCCGGCTTTGTGTATGCTCTCAGCTGACTAGGGCCTCGCTATATATATGTTCTAATCATACTTTTTTGGCCTTTCGGTTTTGACACTGTTCCTACACCTGAGTGTTGTTGTTTTTGTTAGGAATTATACGGATACTGAAACAAATAATTCAAACAACCATAAGCAATAGGAAAAAATCTGGTTTGCACCCTCGAACTATCGCAAAAGTTCGATTTTTAACATTTAACTATAAAACTGGATATAAAACCAGATAATAAGAGCCATCCAATTGTCGAAACCGGACAAGTTTAACCCTTTTGGGTGGCTTCGAAGTTTATTCTTTAAAAAATATATAAAAAATTCTAATTAGATTAAAAAAATAAAAAACAATTTATTTTAAATAAGAAAAATATAAAACTAGTAGCAAAATGTCTCTCAAAATGTAACCTATCTATTATTGTTCTATTTAAATCTTATTTATTTAAAAATAATAGGTATAACTACTTGTAACCAAATACTATGAACATGGAAAAATTGGATCCGAATAACTTACAAGTAAAATGCCAATAGATATATTACATTTTTTGAAAACTTTTGATACCCATTTCATATTTTTTCAGTTAAAATGAATTACTTATGAATTTTTAGTTTAAATTTGAATAATTTTAATTTTTATAAAATAAAAAACCATCTTTAAAACCATCCAAAGGGTCAAATTGCCCGTGAACAATTGGATGACCTCTACTATCCGGTTTTGTAGTTAAATGTTGAAAATCAGAGTTTTGTGATAGTTCGAGAGTGTAAACAAGATTTTTCTCTAAGCAATAATCTAGAGGTTGTGAGTGCCTAAAGAAAATACATGGGCAATAACGAAAGAAACATTAAGCAAGACCAGAATGAGATAATGTAAATTAAACCTAGAAGATTCATCCCTAGAGGCATATTCTCTTGACACCACCTTTTAGTCCAGTAACGCTATGCCAGAGAGTTTCTTCTTAATATAATAATACGCAACTCTCTTGAGTGAAGAAAAAACGCTATGCTAAAGGTAAGAGAAAAGGAACATCAAAACGTCTAGTCTATCACAGAAACTAGAAAAAGAAATTCACCTCACAAAGTTCGAGTTATGTTAGCAGCAGAAGCAACTGTTGTTGACTACTGTAAGATGGGATGCACGTCCTCTGTGTGCAATCAAATGATCACAGGTAATTATCAAGAAGATGTATACCATTTAATTGGCGTATTTTTCTTTTGCTTTGAGATATTTTTTTTCTTACATTGGAGATATTATTTTGATGCAGACGCCACCAGCGAAGTTAAGAAGGACAACGTAATGAAATATTGTGGCATTGCATGCCACCAGTTCTGCACCAAGGGTGCTGGTACTGCAACTGCAACTCTTGCTGCTTAAGCCTGTTCAATCGAGGGGGGATTCACGCCAAATCTAAAGCCTCGTTGTTGCTTGTTGGTTTGTATTCAATAAATGGATGTCATATCCAAGCTGTTCCCGTATGCTGCAATCCTGATCGGAGGACCCGCAAATGTGCAGCAATGTGTGTGGTCTTGCAATAAGGATTTACTATGGCGTCGTATTCTTGCAAGGATATGCGCCTCTGGAGCTGTACCATAAGACTGTATCCATCCATGTCAATAAATGTATTTGTCTAGTTTCACATGTCGACATTTTTTTGCTATACGATGAGAAAAATGTCAAGATTTAGTAAACTAAAAAAATAAATTGGGTTAACTAAAATAATGATCCCTCTACTTTTCATAAAACTTATTCCGTTTTGTATGTAAGCCTTTGATCAACAATTACTTTACCCAACCTGTGCTTCACGCAACTGTTCTGACAGTGAACCTAGAGCAAAAAGTGATGCTTCGTGTAGCTGCCATAGGAAAAATCCTGCATTAGATATAGCAGCAGAAAGCATCATGAACACAATATTAGCAAAGTTAAATAGAATGTTTGGGGTGATTATGTAATAATCAGAATATTTAAAATCTAAACATAGTTAATTGCTAAACAAGAGTTGGGACTTAAAGCTGCATTGATGAATATGATAAGCAAGAAATTGAAGTGCTGAATTCAAAGCTTTAAACTGAAAACTCACTCTTCACCAGTCAGCAGAACCAGCTTGTTTCAATTCTTGAGATTCATGAAAGCGTATTTTCGAAGCTTCCAAAACTGAGTCGATTCCATAATCGTCATAAGCAGTTACTATCTCTTCCAGCAAAGGAGACCCTGAAACCCAAGATGATGTGAAGAAGCACAGCAGCTGAGTGACTAACAAGTACCAGTTGAAGGGAGACTATAAGGGTCCATTGTACAAAAACAATAGAAGAAAGACATCTTTGAACAATGCTGCAATGCAGTCAGTACTGTTTGATATATACAAGACAGTAGTAGCAGACATTAAGTTCAATAACGTCTCCTCCGGACAACTTTATGGTTCTTTGGGGGAAAAAGGTAACATACTGGTAAGCAGCATTGCACTTTTAATAGGTAGCCAAGGACACAATTTAATAGGTCCGCACGGTCCACTTCTGTTTATCATTAATTAATAAAGTGCAGTAGTCTGAAACATGATTCAAAAAGAACAAAGGAAGTACGTTAACATAGTTGCAAGTGTTCCAGCGGGTGCATACTTGTTCTTCAGTTATTTGTTGAAAGGCTAGAGAGTATGCTAGCTCCTTAATGTTCCCCCCAATAACCTAGTGGAACAACATTGAAAATCAATACAAACACATGCACAAAACAATGATTAGAAAGATGTACCTTTGCTAATCTAGAATTTCCCACAATTGTTGTCCATAGCTCAAATAGCTGTAAAAATACGAGAACATAAGAAACGGCGGCAACTAGACAGCAGTAGAAGTTAGCAGAAAAAAAGTATCACCAAAAGAAGAAAGGAAAGAATTACCTGAATCTCGAAGGACTCAAGACTTCTTTCACTACCATCAGAATCATAATCAACAGAGTCTAAATCCTCTGAACCTTAAATGGATGAAAGGTGATAGATCTTGAATGACGAAACAAATGTCTGCCACAGAGGTGGAAGAATGGCTGTACAAATTTTTTATTTTATCAGGAAAGCGAAGGTTAAAGATCAAGCTACTACGTGAAATATGAAATTTTAAATTTTATTTTAGCTTCCGGCAGTCTAGGAAGTTCTGGACAATCTGAAGTAAACATTTCAGAACCTGAGGATAAGACAAGATAAGATTTCACTACTAAATATCAGTGATGCATGCACTCTGTCTCAATACAGGCTGTATGATGTAATACCTCCATCTGCATAATCCAGTCATCAGGATTTTGGGACTGCACTGGGGAATTTAGAATAATTGAGAATTGCTCTATTAGTGGATCAAGTATCGAAGTCATCAAACGGGCTGTATCTCTCTGCATAAAAAATGGCTAGTTTCCACAATGTGAAGAACAGCAAAGAGAAGTTAACAGTAAACAAAAAATTAACCTACCTTATAAACACCACCCATTGATCCAAGCATGGAAATACATGAATGAACTATTGCAAGAGCCTTTGCACAAATAATGCACAAATAGAATTTTCATATAGCTGTTTTCATGGACCAAGCAAATGAAATTGTCTTCTTATAAACTTATAAATTTGTTACACGGAGGTGGACAACAGGAATAGAAATACTAGAAGAGCTAATCTGAACATACATGAGGAGATGATATTATTGTATAGAGTGATGGGAATAGCTTTGGCACTAACTTCGGAACACATGTTATCATCTAGATCATCCGACAGAAGGGCTAGGCTCCAGGAACTGCAAAACAAAAGTTGAAGATTACAACATGAAATTATGTAGTTCATGTCCTTGCTTTCAGAAATGACATTAGTATAATTTCCAAAACTATTTTTTTCATAAGTATAATTTCCAAAACTATTTTTTTCATATGCAGTATTTTGGTACACAATGAAGTTAATTAGAAACACATTGCATGAGGCATGACAGCATCCTAAGATGAAGTTTTTCAGATTTAGGCTGCACTGAAGCTCCAAAGCAAAGTCATCAGGAAATGTGATGACAGGGCAGCAATACGAAGTAATCCAGTTTGTAAAGCATGGTATCGAAGGAGGTATACTTCTTCGTGGTACTCGGGATGGGCCAACGCCATAAATACTTTACTATTTCTCTAATAGGGAAAATATCAATCATGCACAAACTTATAAGTGCAACCCATGCAACTTCTGAGAGTATGGCCACAAAAAAATCCAAGTCAACAAAATGTATGTCGATGGCCGACAAACAGCAGGCTCCAGGCACATCACAAGGGCAGGTATAGAGGAGAATCTCCTAGCAACCTTGATCTATTTCTTGCTTAATGAGGGGATACAAGCCCATCTTTATATAGATGAGATGATTTGACCTTTGAAAACACTACCTCTAGAATTAAGGGAATAGATAACTGATGGGAATAAGTCTCTGTACTTGGTCTTTGTGGGCAAGGTGGTTTTCTTAGCATCTTGGACTACTTTTAGAGCAGCTAGGACAGCAGCATCTTGACTGCTTTTAGGACAGCAGTTAGCATCTAGAACAGCATCTAGTTTGGCATCTTAGACTAGCATCTAGCATATTCTTGACTGGCTAGCAGCCTATAAGTATGTATCTCCAATCCCTTGGAGGGCATAGCATTGTGGTAGAATTTGAGAAATAAACCTAGAAAATTCCCAACTCCTAGTGTCATCTTCACTCTCGATGAGAGTGAAAATTCTGCTGCTAACAACTGGTATCAGAGCCGTACTATCCTATAGCCTAAGCATCTCCTGCTCATCCCCTTCCATAGCCTCGCAGCAGCCCCTGCCGACAGCAGAAGCAGCAGTTCCGGCTGCTCCTGCTCAACTCCCTTCCTCTGTACAGCAGCAGCTTGTCTGATGGAGGATCCACTCCACGCAGCAGCAGCAGCAGCACCCCAACAGCGCGCCATGTCCGCAGGACACTCTCAGCACTCGGTCGCCTGCAGCCGCCGCCGCTTCCGCCTCCACCTCAGCTCTAGCTGCAGCCAGCTCCGCTGCTGCCAGCCTCGACGCAGCAACGCCAGCAGAGGCCGATGCTCTGCGCAGCAACGCCAGCAGCTCCGTCTGTGCTGACGACAGCGCCGACGCAGACCTCGAGCTGCTGGCCATGGATGCATCTCGAGAGCGTGCGGCACGGTGGGCAGCCGAGCACGCCTATAGCGGCGCTCCTGGAGGAGGCCAGCACGGCGGCGGCGCTCCTGGAGGAGGCCAGCGTGCCGGCGATGCTCCCGGAGGTGCGCACAGCTGTGACAGTTCGTGTACTTGCAATGCTAGAAATATATTTTGTTAGTGTGAACTATGTGTTTGTTAGTATAAAGCTCATGTGTGTTTGTGTGAAGTTTTTGAAAATTTAAAGTGCAAGTAAAAAGGGTATTTTTGTAATTACAGAAAAACCTAGGGTTGTTTTTGCAAAATGTATTTGGATTAGGATAATTTCAAAATAAGTGAAATATATTTTTCTTACTTTATGTCTTGTAAAAATATATATTATTTATCCAAAAGTTTTGTTTGAAATGTGTATGTTGAAGTGTGTAAAAATTTTGGGTAAAATGGTAAAAACAAGGGTGTTTGTGTAATTTTATAAAAGTACAAGTCCTTTTATGCAAATGTTTGATTTACAAAAAGTAACTTTTAAATTTACTCAGGACTAAAGTGTAAAAGTGCAAGTCATCATGACATGTCTATCCAATCATTATGACGAGTCTATCCCGTCATCATGACGTGTCATAAATGCTTGCATTTAGGTCCTGAATTTTATAAAGTTTCATTCTTTAGGACAAAAGCAATTCAAATCCGACTTTTGTTCAAAGGTTCACGTGTAAAAATGTAAATTTTGAGTTTTTGAACTTGGGCCCTAAAGCAATGTTGTAGAGTTTGAAAAACTCTCCAACTTTTGTTTTGGACAATTCTTCATTAGGGTTACAAATCAACGGGAAATTTTATTTTACCAATAGGCCCCTGCAGTTCTCTGATTTTGCGCATAGGTCCTTGGGGAAATCCAATCCTCCTTCTTCTCCTTCTGTTCCTCTTCTATCTGGCCCTCTCTTCCTTTCACGGGCAGGACACCTCTCTCTCTCTCTCTCTCTCTCTCTCTGTTTTCTTCCTCACACAGCAGACGCAGGGAGCGGGCGCTACAGACGGGCGCAGGGAGGCAGCGCTGGTGCGGGCATCAGCGCGGGGGCCGAGCGGCGCGCAGCGCAGTAGGCGCTGGTGCGCGGGCGAGCGCGCGCGCGGCAGGCGGGCCCGGGGCGGCGGCCCAGGCGCGCGCGCGAGCTGGTGGCGCCGTGCGGGCGGCTGGCGGCTCGGCCCAGGGGCAAGCGCGCGCAGGGTGGCGGCCGGGCGTGCGGGATGCGCGCGTGCGGCGAGCGGGCGGCAGCAGCTTGGCGGCGCGCAGCTGCGGCAGGCGGTCCCGAGCGGCGAGCGGCCCAGGCGCGCAGGCAGCGGAGCGGCTGCGCGCGGGCGTTGGGGCGAGCGATGGCAAGGGCGGCGCGTGGCTCGGCGCGCGGGAGCCAGGGCGGCGGCGGCAGCAGGGGTAAGCGCGCGGGCTGGTGGGCCAGGCGGGGAGCGTCCAGGCGGAGGCAGGCCGGCGGCGTGCGGACGCGCAGCCCAGGAGCGGCTCGGTTGGTGCGGAGGCAGCAGGCGTGAGGGCCAGCGCGAGCACGGTCCAGGAGGTAGCGCAAGCAGGAGAGGAAACGCGCGGCGTGGAGGCGAACGCAGGTGCGGCAGTGCGGGCCAGGCGCAGGTGGAGCGCGGCGGCTCGGCTCTGGCTGGCGTGCGAGCGCGCGGCTTGGGGCTGCGGCTCGCGGACACTAGCGCGGGCACGCGGTAGCAGGCACTGGCGCGGAGCTAGGCAAATGGCGAGCGGCTCTGGTTGCGGGCATAGCGCTGGAACGGGAGCGCGCTAGCTCGGATGCAGAGGCAGGCCAGGAGTGCGGGACGCGAGCGAGCGCGGCGGGTGCGGGACCCGCACTCGCGCGGAGGCGAGCAGCCGAAGCAAGCAGTAGCGCGCGGAGTGGCGCGGACAGGAGCGAAGGCTGGTGATGCGGGCGCACGGATCGAGTAGCACGTGCGCGGCGGAGCAGAGTGGGCGCTGGTGCGTGGATGCGCGGGAGTGACGCGGCAAGGCCGGGCGAACGCGGGTTCGGCAGCAAGAAGCAGAGGAGCAGCTGCACGGTGTGCAGGGCGACGATGTGTAGGGAGGTCGCGCGCGATGCGAGAGGAGTTGCAATGCGGCGGCTGCAGGCGGACCTGCCCAGGGAGCAGTTAAGTCGCGCGTGGAGGACGTCGGAGGCCGTTAAAGGGAAAACAGCAAATGAGATCAAGCGGCACTGCGGACTACTCGCGGAAGATATGGAGATAGCCCCGGTGTGAGCGGGCTTCGGTTCTCGCGGAGGCAGAAGGAGCGAGTATGGCACGGCTAAACGAAGACGGAGGTCCGGACTGAATTGGACTAGCGCATCCGCAAGTATGGAGCAGAAGCATTCTGTCCGTGGCAGTGGTAGGCCGATTCGGATGGCGTCGCAGCTAGCAGAAAAGGGGGAGCTACACCTTGTGCAAGCAAGAGTGACGCACAGGAGCTGCAGCCAGGTACGGTGGCCCTGCAAGTGACTGCACAGGCATACCCAATGTGTTTCTGCAATGCATGTGCTTGAGCAGAGAAGATTCAGCCCGTGAGCCGGAAAACCCTGAGGTTCGCGGAAGAGATGGTATAGCGAACCAATCCGGCCCTATCGGCTTCTCCCATGAATTCACGGCATCCAGCAGCACCTTTTCCCTTGTCGATCACCGAGCAAGACCACGAGTCACCACGGAGACTACTCCTTCGGCCATCTTCCACCCACGACAACCCTCCCCGACAAACTTCTTCGTCATCCACAGGATCCCGTCATCGTCGAGCTTTTATCGTCACCAATCCTATTCACCGCGGGAATTTACTTTCCGCGTGTTCTTCTTCATAACCAAGGCTATCCCAAGGTTTGCCCTGATCCACTAATCTCTCTAATGCCGGCGACTCCTTTGCCGGAATGTCGTCGTTAACTTCCTGTTATCTGTTTTCCCGAACCAGGGACTTAATTATTATGTTTTAGCAAGTTCTAGGGTGTTCTTTGTAAAATTTCCAAAGCTTTCTGTATTTCAAATCGATGAACTTCTACATTTCATAGATTTTCGTAAGAAGTTCATAAAAAGGTAAAATCAGTTTTGTTTGAAATCCTAAGTCAAACTCTACAAGTTATATGTTGTGATTTTGATTTGAAAGTCTTTGGATTGTGGTCTAGGTTAAATCTTAGAAAATGAGTGCTTTATTATACCTGGTGTTGTAGGCATGTGTTGTAGCTGAATATAGATCATCAGATGTATGTCTCAAGTACAGATGTGTGATCTTTAGTACTCAAATTCCTGCCATCCAGACTCTGTCCTTGTTTTGATTGCCGTTTCCGTAAAATTCTCTTCGTATAAAGATCTTTGTCAATTCATGCGCATCTGTTGTTTAACTTATACATCTTTGCAGCTGCATTTCAACATCAGCTTTTGGTTCAGCCACTAAGCCTCTGTTTCCTTAAGCTATGATGTTTCTGTGTAACAACTGTCAACCGATGCTTTTCTTTTGATAGGTTCCTACCATCGGTTGGTTAACTGATATGGTTGTTACCCTTCTAGTATCGGATACCGCCGATACCATTCTTTTGTTTTGTCCTACATCGGCTGCACATAGTCGATGCATCGAAGATACACCCACAATCTTAGGGTTCTTGCCATCGGCCGACCCAAGCCGATTTTGGTTACTTTTCCATATCGGTCAAACACGGCCGATCGATCCTTAGTTTCCCCATCCTTATCCACATACTTCTATCAGTCGATTTATCGACTGAGAGGTCAGCTTTATACTTATCGGTCACATACCCTTAACCACACTTCAATCGGATGTACGTCACTCAATAATTGCGCTGACGTAATCAAGTCGATACAACCACACCTAGTTACCTAGAATAACACTTAAGCACATCTCAGTTAAGACACAGCTGCTTTAGGAATCATCCCTCTGCTAAAGTAATCGATGCTTTCATCGGTCAATTAGGAAACCGATGCACCTTTCCATCGACTAAACCTCTGTTGTTTCCAGTCGGCTCTGTTGTAACCCTCAACAAGTAGCCGATTCTAATTAGTTGTCCACCTAGAGCTCGATCTAAGTTTAGTTTCAGATCTTTTTGGTTGTGATGTGAATAGTGTGTTATATGAGTGCTGGATTGCAACTGTATTGTGAAGGTAATTTTATGTGCACACTTTGAATGAAATGTTGCATGGCATGTAGATACGACTACTTCCGTACACGGTACCTACAAGATCTCCCAGGAGTCTGCAGAGGATGTTCCTGAAGACTAAGTGAATGTCACCAAGGGATTAACTGAAGCCCCGAACCAAAGTTCGGAAGATATTGACATCTCTAACTTCAGCCCCACCAGTAAAGGCAAGCCCCGGTGCATATCCCAGTATTTCAATCTATTACAATTCCATTATTATATTATATATCTTGCATTACGTCTAGAAGTTGAAATGAAACCCTAGTTGCATAAGATCTTAGGAATCCATTGTATTGTACCTGAGTCCTTATCGCTTAGATGCTCTGCTAAATAGGGCCAGTAAAAGTCGGGTGATTTCCTGTCACTCGCGCGATATAAGAGTTGCTTGTTTACAATTCTGCAATCACTATAAGGATGATGGATAAGGTCATGTGCTGTATCATGACCTGAGGATTACCCTGTCTGTTTTGATAAAAGTTTTAAGGTCGAAATGTGTGGTAGTGGTGGCTAAGCTTTTGAAAGTACTAGCCACATACCGCGAAATATGGTAAGCGGTAAGCCTAGTACCCGAATGGCCCGGCAAATGGACTTGTCTCCACCACTCGACTTTTATTTTATGTTTACACGCACCGACGTGTGGGAGTACGTTCTGCATGGCAGACAGGAATACGGATTTTGTAGTCGCGCTACAGACGTATGTCCTGCACGAGTGATGTGCGTACGGTCCTGCAGTCGCTTGTGGTGGCCCCGATCCATAACCCGGAATATGAGGGAAACGGTTGATTCGGAACGATCTTTGGATGTTCCAAGCGTGTGTGTTAGGTTTACCTTGCAAGGTTTAAATTCGATTCGGATCGTCCACCTCTCACGAGGATTGAGACTGCTTATCCCTTTTACCACATCGAGTAAAAAGTGTAATTGTTGAAGAAATAATCTTGATGGATGATAATATCTACATTGCTTGTTTAGAATAGGTGCTTACCTAGAATGGCTAATCAAACTAGAATCTGAAAGCTAAAACTTGAAAATAGGTTATATTCTTAGTTGCTTTTCAGCTAAAACTAAACCCGGAACCATTAAAAGCTTTCATGAGTCTAGTTATGGGCTAAAATATATCCAATCCCGGGTAAGCCTTGCTGAGTATTAGTATACTCAGCCTTGCTAGCTCTATGTTTTTCAGGTAATATCTTCAAAGACCCTACTCTTCCCTTGCCTTGGCTCTGTGCTCTTCCAGAAGATTGGTCCATGGAATGGGATCCGTCCTCGGCCAACATTGATGATACCGAGTGATGTCGTGCCCGGGCTTAGCATGACATCCGCCTTGACGACGAGTTGTAAATCATCGCGTATGTTTTCCGCTGCTAAAAACCATAGCTTTACAGTTTGTAATGTCTTTTCTAAATTTAAAACTTCGCACTGCTTTAAGAAACTCTTGTATTGTAAATTTTCCTGTGATGTAAAATATGATGGTGTCTGTATCTCTGGACTCACCTTCGTGTGAGGTAATCTTATTTGATCCTGTGTATCGGTGGTTTATCGGGACGTTACCCGACAGGCCAAGGATTATACCGTTTGAAGCACGTTGGAGCCCTCAGTAATGGACTCACGTACTTGAGCCGGTATAATTCAGGTTGGTTCTGCCACAACAGTGGTGGCGCTCCCGGCAGAGGCGCACTTGATGGCCGCGCGTTGGAGGCCCAGCGGTTGCGGGAGAGGGTTGCTCAGCTGGAGGCTGAGATGGCCCGTGACCGACGACACGGCAGGCTCGACGGAGAGCGCGCCCTTCACAGGTGGCGCGACTCCCTCTCCCCAGACCGGCGCCAAGGCCATTACGGAGTCCAGGCCGTCGTCAGGGACGGTGGGTGGCCTACCCTCACCAAGACCAACTATGTCGAGTGGGCCGCGATCATGAGGATCAGGCTCCAGGTGCGGCACTTGTGGGAGGCGGTCTACTACGGCGACGTCGACTTCGACGAGGATCGACGGGCGATGGACGCCCTCATTGCTGCATTCCCGCCCGAGATGCAGTTCTCGCTCACACAGAAGGAGACTGCCAAGGAGGCCAAGGACGCCATCGCTGCAGCACGCATCAGCAGCGACCGCGCCCGCAAGTCTACACTGCAGACACTTCGCAAGAAGTGGGAGAACCTAGCATTTAAGCTTGGTGAGGACCTCGACGACTTCGCCCTCCGCCTCAACACCTTGATGCAGAAGCTGGTGCAGTTCGGCGACGCCTCCTACGACGAGGAAAGAGCTATCGAGAAGCTCTTTCGTTGCGCTCCCCCAAAGTACAAGCAGATGGTTCGCTCGGTCGAGTCTCTAGTGGACCTCTCCACGATGTCGATCGAGGAGGCGATTTGTCGCCTCAAGGTCGTCGACGCCGACGAGCCACAACTTTCCTCAGACCCTGTCACCATTGGCGGCAAGCTCCACTTCGCTGGGAAGCAGTGGGAGGTCTGCCGAGGTGATAGGAAGAAGGGGGAGTCTTCTTCCACGACAGACGGCCGCAAGCGCGGCAAGCCGCGTAAGGCGTAGGGAGGCGCCCAGGCTGGGGCACGAGGACGTGCCGAGTATGGCGCGCGCGGAGGCGCCCAGGGTGGTGCCGTCGGCGAGCGCAAGCCGGCACAGGACGATGTTTGCCGCAACTGTGGCAAGTCTGGCCACTGGGCCAAGGACTGTTGACAGCCATGACGCGGCCAGGCTCACGTTGCACAGGCGGAGGAGGAGGAGCCAGCTCTACTTCTGGCACACACAAGCATCGAGCTACCTCCAGCGACACCGGGCGCAGCGGCTCTCCTCCACCTTGACGAGCCGAAGGCACACGCCCTTCTCGGCACGGCTTTGGCGACGAGAAGACCGACGGTGGTGCCTTGACACTGGTGCCACCCACCACATGACTGGCCGACGGGAGTTCTTCACCGAGCTTGACTCCAGCGTCCGAGGCTCCGTCAGGTTTGGAGATGCCTCCGGCGTGGAGATCAAGGGCATCGGTTCCATGGTCTTCACCGCCAAGTCTGGTGAGCACAGGCTGCTCACCGGAGTCTACTACATTCCCGCGTTGAAGAACTCCATCATCAGCGTGGGACAGCTAGATGAGAACGGCTCGCGTGTGATGGTCAAGGACGGAGTCATGAGGATTTGGGATCGCCAGTGTTGCCTTATTGCCAAGGTAACCAGGGGCGCAAATCGTCTCTATGTTCTCCATGTGCAGGTGGCACAACCCCTCTGCCTCACTGCTCGTTGGGACGACGAGGCGTGGCAGTGGCACGAGCGCTTCGGGCACCTCAACTTCGAGGCCCTGAAGCGGCTCAGTGCCAAGGAGATGGTGCGAGGCCTGCCGTGCCTCGACCATGTGGAGCAGTTCTGCGACGTCTGCGTGTTGACGAAGCAGAGACGACTCCCGTTTCCCCACCAGGCGAGCTTCCGAGCCAAGGAGCGGCTCAATCTTGTTCACGGGGACTTGTGTGGCCCGGTGACACCGGCCACACTGGGAGGACGACGCTACTTCCTGCTGCTCGTCGACGACCACTCCCGCTACATGTGGGTGATGGTCCTCGGCAGCAAGGGAGAGGCTGCGGACGCCATCAGGCGCACGCAGGCTGCGACAGAGGCAGAGTGCGGCCGCAAGCTGCGCGTGTTGCGCACCGACAAAGGCGGCGAATTCACGGCGGCTGAATTCGCATCGTACTGCACTGAAGAGGGCATTCAGCGCCACTACTCCGCGCCGTACAGCCCGCAGCATAACGGCGTCGTCGAGCGGCGCAACCAGACGGTTGTGGGGATGGCCCGGGCCCTCCTCAAGCAGAGGGGGATGCCGGCTGTCTTCTGGGGAGAGGCCATGGTGACGGCTGTCTACATCCTCAACCGCTCGCCTACCAAGGCACTCGATGGCAGGACGCCATACGAGGCTTGGCATGGGCACAAGCCGACGGTCTCCCACCTACGGGTCTTTGGCTGCCTCGCATTCGCCAAGGAGCTTGGCCACGTCAGCAAGCTCGACAACAAGAGCACTCCGGGAGTGTTCATCGGCTACGCGAAGGGCTCGAAGGCCTACCGCATCTTCGACCCGAAGACACAGCATGTGCGCACCGCGCGCGACGTTGTGTTCGACGAAGGCCGAGGATGGGCGTGGAACAAGGCGGTGGATGACGGCTCGACTCCGACGTACGACGACTTCACTATCGAGTACTTCCACTTCGAGGGAGCTGGGGGAGTAGGCAGCTCCTCTTCGACGAGCGTGCCTACCCCAGTCCCCGAGCCTTCACCGTCCCCGGCGCCTTCTACCCCAGCAGCACCACGCTCTTCAGCCAGGACTCGGGCTGCAACGAGGTCGTCTTCGCCGACTCCACCACAGCAGGCGACACCACGCTCTCCAGCCACGACTCCGGCTATGACGAGTTCCTCGTTGGCTCCACCTCAGTCGGCGACGCCATGTACTCCAGCACCAACAGCCACTTCTCCGGGCATGTCTACTCCAGCACTAGCTCACGTCGAGCCCAGCCCGGTGGAGTTCGCTACCTCGCTCTCTCACGATGAGGAGCGCATCGATGCGTGCTACGACAGCGAGCCGCTGCAGTACCGTACGATGGAGGACCTTCTCGGCGACCAGCCAGTGCCGAGACTAGTGCCTCATGACTTGGAGGGGCAGTTGCACCTTGCATGCGATGACGGCGAGCCTCGGTCTTTCGCAGAGGCCGAGAAAGACGCGGCATGGCGTGCCGCGATGAAGGCGGAGATGGATGCGGTTGAGAAGAACCGCGCCTGGGAGCTTGCTAATCTCCCTTGTGGTCACCGCGCGATCACCCTTAAGTGGGTGTTCAAGCTGAAGAGGGATGAAGTCGGCGCCATCATCAAGCACAAGGCTCGCTTGGTGGCACGAGGTTTCGATGATGCCTTCGCTCCCGTGGCACGGATGGAGTCCGTGTGACTCCTCCTTGCGTTGGCTGCCCAGGAGAGCTGGCATGTCCACCACATGGACGTCAAGTCGGCGTTCCTTAACGGCGACTTGAAGGAGGAGGTCTACGTGCACCAGCCACAGGGATTCGCGATCCCCGGCAAGGAGGGCAAAGTGCTGCGCCTGCGCAAGGCTCTCTATGGCTTGCGGCAGGCACCAAGGGCATGGAATGCCAAGTTGGATTCCACGCTTAGGAGGATGGGCTTCGAGCAAAGCCCGCACGAGGCGGCCGTCTACCGGCGGGGCAATGGAAGAAATGTCTTGCTGGTGGGCGTCTACGTCGACTACTTGGTGATCACCGGCACCAAGGATGCGGAGGTGGCAGCGTTCAAGGAAGAGATGAAGGCCACCTTCCAGATGAGTGACCTGGGGCCTCTCTCCTTCTACCTGGGGTTCGAGGTGCACCAGGACGACTCCGGGATCACACTTCGGCAGACCGCCTACGCCAAGTGCGTCGTTGAGCTAGCCGGGCTCATTGACTTCAACCCAACTCTCACTCCGATGGAGGAGAGGCTAAAGCTGAGCCGTGATAGCAGGGCAGAGGAGGTGGACGCTACCCAGTACCGGCGTCTTGTGGGGAGCCTTCGCTACGTCGCCCACACACGGCCGGACTTGTCGTTCTCCGTCGGCTACGTTAGTCGGTTCATGCAGCGACCGACGACGGAGCACCAGCAGGCTGTGAAGAGGATCATCCGCTATGTTGCGGGGACTCTCGACCACGGCCTCTACTACCCGAGGTGCCCCGGAGCGACACACTTCGTCGGGTACAGTGACAGCGACCACGCCGGTGACATCGACACCAGCAAGAGCACTAGTGGGATCCTCTTCTTCCTTGGCAAGTGCCTCGTCAGCTGGCAGTCGGTCAAGCAGCAGGTGGTAGCTCTGTCCAGCTGCGAGACCGAGTACATCGCGGCCTCCACCGCTTCGACTCAAGCGATCTGGCTCGCTCGACTGCTCGGTGATCTCCTCGGCAGAGACGCTAGAGCGGTGGATCTCCGAGTGGACAGCAAGTCCACTCTGGCCCTGGCAAAGAACCCCATTTTCCATGAACGGAGCAAGCACATCCGGGTGAAGTACCACTTCATCCGAGGTTGTTTGGAGGAAGGGAGCATCAAGGCAGGCTACATCAACACCAAGGACCAGCTTGCAGACCTGCTCACCAAGCCTCTTGGGAGGATCAGGTTCCTGGACCTCTGCTCCAAGACCGGGATGGTTCGGATTTCCCACAAGACAACGCACAAGACTTAGGGGGAGAATGATGGGAATAAGTCTCTGTACTTGGTCTTTGTGGGCAGGGTGGTTTTCTCAGCATCTTGGACTGCTTTTAGAGCAGCTAGGACAGCAGCATCTTGACTGCTTTTAGGACAGCAGTTAGCATCTAGGATAGCATCTAGTTTGGCATCTTAGACTAGCATCTAGCATATTCTTGGCTGGCTAGCAGCCTATAAGTATGTATCTCCAACCCCTTGGAGGGCATAGCATTGTGGTAGAGTTTGAGAAATAAACCCAGAAAATTTCCAACTCCTAGTGTCATCCTCACTCTCGATGAGAGTGAAAATTCTGCTACTAACAATAACAACCCAATCTGACATGATCTAATCTCTAAAAATAAATTCCACACTGAACCCAGAATGCTGTGTCGTGCGAATGGTTCCATGCATGACCGGTGCACCACTGTGCCGTTGAAGCGTTGCGTGCTGACCCTTCCATCACATGGCCCCTAATGGTTGGACATGATAATATAGCACCCATGGCTGCAATAATTTGGCGATGCAAATACAATCCTTTCTTCATTACCTCTGCTCACCAATCTAGATAACTATACTCCAAAGTCCAAACCATGGTGCCAGTCTTTGACATCATATAGGACAGCTCCTCACCTCTTTGTAAGTGCTTCTCACTTCTTTTCCTATGTGAAACACAACCATGGCAAAATACAGTGGTCATGGTTGCAATCATCGGGTTGGGCAGTGAAAGTAACATTTCACAACCATCTACACTACCTAGCAACCATGTCCATATCATCCCTGACCTGCGATTTGGGTTGATAACCATAGTGTGTGTTGGTTGGCACTCTTGGCAACTATGCTTCAAACACTTGTATTAGTGTTAAACTACATGTTGACTAATGGCACAAGAACCACAAAGGCCAAACAGGACAATTAAAGTAAGGTGCCATAAGTGGTCTCATGTTTGATTAGGAACAATAGCTTTACAGAATAAGGACAACATAAACAAGAGAAAATGATTTACTATCATGTTGTCATTAATTTTATCCCTCATGCGATCCAGATACTGCCACTATTATTAGAAAGCATTATAATCTTTTCCAATAATAGTGTTCAATTAGTCATGGAAGATGGAATGGACAAAACAGGTAATGAAAAATGTTGAAATTTTTTGATAAAACATCTTACTAAGAAGTTGTGAGATAGCAGAGAACTTTTACTAGCGCAGTCCCTATATTTTTTTCTTCTTCCGTAACTGTTATACCACCACAGGGGCAATGCCAGGGGGGCCTAGCATCAATTCCAGAAATGAAAGTTGAAATGAAGTTTCACCAGGTGTAATGGAAAAAAAATGATGGGACCAAGTTGCATACTTCTAAAGCACTCCCCATTCTTGCATTCTTTCTAACTTGTAACTTTTTAAACCATGAACTCAGTAATTGTAAAGAATAAAATGGAAATTGCTTCCATATTCTTGGGCAAGCCAAGGAAGAATGGGAGGTAAGAAAAGGGCATCAGGAGCATGTTCTCACTTGAGTCCTATTTTGTTACGTATAAAGTATTAAAAGCATATGACAGTACCTTTTTTTTAAGCGGAAACAACAGGAGGCACAAAATTCTCCTCATCTTCTTGCCAATGCTGTTTGACGAACTGCTTTAGCAAGACAGCAGCAAGGTAACAGGTTGTAAAGGAACATAAAAAAGTACAGCATGTAAAAGAAATTTTTGATACAAAAACAATTTTACACAAAGTGCTGCAAGGATATATGATGTAAACCAAACGGGATTCTTTGTTGGTTGTGACATTTGCAAGGGCAGCTCCATATCCTGTGAAAACATTACAGAAAAAACAAGCTTTTGTGCAGTAGAGTAGGAAAAGCTGGCACTTCATCTGTCCAAGAATGGTGATGAATCCAAATCATTCGCCATCAGCTGGATAGCAAAAGATTTCAACCTGATTGGCTAATAATCAATGGATATAACAACAGACTGGAATTGAAAAGGTGGATGTGGATGCTACGAAATCAAAATGTATGGTTACTATTTGCAATGATATACTGATTCTATTATCGCCTTGCTAGTGGATGGCACGCCTACAGTGTAACGCTACTAAAGCGGGGCCAAATACTCAAGCAAAAGCAGCTTGCGGCCAACACGTGAAGCTGAATTGCTCGATTCATCAATTAAATGTCAATCGCCGCACCGCCCACAGGGAAGGGGAGAGAGTGGGTGGAGGTGGCCAACCAAGGAGGAGCGAGGCCTGGAGGAGCGACTCCTCGGCGAAGGCGCGGACGTCGCGCGCGGGGTCGAGTGCGGCCGCCAGGCACTTGACCAGCCACCGCTGATGGCCGTCGCCGTGCCACCCGCCGCCATCGGAACCGCCGGAGCCGCCCAGGGTTCGGGCTCCGCGCAGAGATCAGCACGAACACCCGCTCCTCTTGGTTTTGAAATGGGATCGCGCGGCGAGGTGGGCACTGGGGCTGGTGGCGGTGGCGAGAGAGGGCGGCTGGATTCGTCGAGAGGTGGCCGGCAGGGAAGATGTGAGAAGAATTCTCGTGGAGATGGGCCACGGGAAGATGGGATTAGGGAGTGGGCCCGGCGTTCATGTTGGGCTGATCCCACCTGCCAGCCTGGTTCGTTCGCGTTTTGATTTTTGAATGCACCACACTCCGGTTTTCCATGGCGGGAAAGACAATGCTTTCACTGTTTTTTCCCTTAAAAGAACATCTTTTTTTAGACAGGGCAATGACACTCTAGTACTCTACACAAGCTAGTTTTTGTTTTGAATTTTGGTTACATTGAAGCCGAAGTTCCGAGACGTGTGCTTCTTGATAACACACAATGGCATTATTTGCATGGGTGTCGTGGGGAAGTGCTGCTATGGAAAGTTGAGCCTTTTCTCGTGTCGCGTTTCAGCGTTGTGAGGTCAAGAGAAGCAGGTGAGCAATCAGGCCCAATCTCTGCTCCTCCAACACCAACAGTAAATTTGGAGAAAATGAAGAAGGACATGATTCTTGTCATTGTTCATATGTAATGTGTCAGAGCATCAATCATATGCGATATTCCAAGCATCAAATTTGATGGAACACACTTTGGCCACCCGCAGCGGTATCAGCAACATAGCTAGGTGATATGGAGGTGAGAGAAGAAAGAACAAAATTATTCTACACTCTCTCTCTCTCTCGGTCCCATCTGCCATCTTCATATTTTTCAGACTATTAAAAGTTGATTAGCGATTTGTTGCTCACTAGCGGCTATCCTCTCTCCTCCCTTTTACCCCCTCCACCTCAGATAGGGCTGGCGACGTTGTCTGCCACTGGAGGTGCCCTTTGGATGCTGCGAAAAGCTAAAGGATGACTTTTAGCTCATTCCCCCCCCCCCCCCCCCATGTTTTCGTACTGTGGTGCTATTACGATGTAGTGAATTTGTTATTTACGACACTATAAGAGCATGTCATCGTTGTTATTTTCGGTTCGGTGCAATATGGCATGAATATAATGCATGATGAGAGCAATTTTCCAAGCAAGCATGAATGACACGGCACAAGACATTAAGGCAGCCTATTTTACGAGGAGAAAGGAAGGAAGAAGCCACGTGGACACTAATTAAGAGATGCACAAAATTACATAAGTTTAGTTCCCATTGACGATCGAAGGTTCCAAATACGTTCATTTGATGGAAGAGTACACAAAAATTCGTTCATACGGTGAGTATGAGACGATAGTGCCTGTCTTGATTATTTCCCTTTATTATTTTCAGTATTCACCACGCTTACCACGACTAACCCACAGGAACATGGTAATTAAGGTATGGTTCGTCCGTTAACTAAACGTAGATGCTTCTGCTCGCCCTCCACGCGCTCGCCGCGATACCTCGTCGACGAACGCCTGCACGTGCCGGTCCGACGACCCACCTGGCGCCACCGCGGCCCGGGCCGCCGCGCTCCACGACCTGGCGTTGGCGAGCATGGCGCCGGCCTCTGGCCCCGTAGTGACTGCTTCCACGGCCTCCCGCACACCCTCCCGCCGCAGCGGGGCGCGGAGGTGGACGCCCATCTTGAGCACGTCTACCAGGAACTTGGCGTCCGTGCACTGGTCGCCCCACTGCGGGAAGGCGACCACGGGCACGCCGGCGGCGATCGTCTCGAGCGTGGAGTTCCAGCCGCAGTGCGTGAGGAAGCACGCGACGGCGGCGTGCGCCAGCACGCGGTCCTGCGGGCTCCACGGCACCACCATGCCGCGACCGGCGGCGGCGTCCAGGAACCCCTCCGGGAGCAGCGCGCGGGTGTCCGGCCGCACCACCCACAGGAAGGGCCGGCCGGAGGACGCGAGCCCGTGCGCCATCTCGGCGACCGCCTCTGCGGGGAGCATCACGATGCTCCCGACCGACGCGTACACGACGGACCGCGGCGCCTGCGCGTCCAGCCACCCGACGCAGTCGTCCGCCGCCCTGATCAGGTCGCCGCGCACCGCAACGCCGCCGTCGTCGTCATGCCCCCCGAGCTCGACGAGCGGGCCCACGGGGATGAGCTGCGGCGGGCGCGGCCTGATGCCCGGGAGCGCGGCGATCACGTCGCGCTCGAGCTCCGCGAAGGAGTTGACGAACACCCACGACGCCTTGCCCATGTTGCGGAACTGGTCCTGGATGGTGTCGCCGAGTACCTTGTACGGGTGCGACGCGAGCAGGAACGACGGCACGTCGGCGACGGACAGCGCCGGGAGGCCCGGGAGCGCGAACCGCGCGTCGGGGTCGTCCTCGCGCGGGAACTCCGCGAGCCCGTGAACGAAATGGTAATAGATGGAGAACACCGCGCACGACTGCACCCACAGCACCGCCGAGGGGATGCCGGCCTCGGCCGCGACGTCGGTCGCCCACGGCAGGAACGGGTTCCCGACGATGCACGCCACCGGCCGCCCTGCCTCCGCCTGGTGGCCGAGCAGGCCGGCCAGAGCCAGCCTCCCGGTCGTCTCGAGGTGCCGCAGGAAGTTGTGCAGGTCCAGCTCCGTCCCGTCGAAGTGGTCGTCCAGGAAGTCGAACCGGATGCGGCCGCGGCCGACGAGCACGCCGTCGCCGCCAGCCGACACCCCCGAGGCGGCGGCGAGCTTGTCGCGGACGATGCTGGAGGAGGAGCAGGTGACGAGGAGGCCCTTGGACGCGATGCGCTTGGCGAGGCGGATCATGGGGTTGATGTGGCCCTGGCCCGGGTAGCAGATGAGGAGAACGTGGGGCGCGGCCTCCTCGGCCATGGCTGCCTACCGCGAGCTCCGAGCTTGTTCTGTGAGCTGGACAAACTGCCAAAAATGCTCAAATTCTCAACATGACTCGCTGGGTCTTCGCGGACTCGTGCTCCTCTTCTGCATTTATACTCCATGCATGGAAGAAATTGTCTCGGTGATGACGTCGATCGTGCCGTGCAGCACAATGTACGGGCATTCATGTGTATGCGGTCTCGCGAAGCTGCAGGGGTTTCTATTTGTTTTTATCTCCTGCTCAGTGTTAGGTGACTAAAATTTTCTGAAGCTGCTATCAGTTCGTTTCCCTAACCTGCCATGCTGGCTCTTAGGAGGATTTGTAAATGGGGTGGGCAGGGGATGGGGAATGTTTAGCCTAGATCGGGTAGAGGTCGGTTTCAACAGCGACTAAATTTAACCTAATTTATTTTAAGTTTTCAGCTATATTCATGTCAAACCGCACTTAACCTTCCCCCTCCCACTCCAAAAATCTTATTTGGTGAATGTTCACTGCTACCGTCTGCCAACGAACAGCATCTTCATCGTGCTGTGCAGTGCCGAGTCCGAGGGAGAGGAGGGTGTGGATGAAGGCGGCTACGGTGGAAGGTGGATGGAACGGATGCCGGCAAGTCACGGACGGCCGCGGGCGGCGGTGGAGGCCGGCGGGGGTGGCTGCAGTGGAGGGATTAGGGTTAGGGATTTGGGGTTTGGGGGTTCCATATCCGGCGGGTTTTGATGAGGACATCACCATGCTGGATACACCCGAGATTTGATCTTCTATAAGTTACAAGTCGTCACCAACTTGGTCTTCACGTTTGGTTCGGACTCAGCCAACCACCCTGAACGGAAACACTAATATATCCTTCAGCGACGTCGAAACGAGACATTCTTTGATGCGTTGGAAAGAAGACTGAAAGCTTTCTTTTGATAGTCCGAGCTCCAGAAGATTTGTGGATCATTCCATGTAACCACGACAAGGTGCTGCGTCACCTATTTTGGGTCAAGTCGGCCTTGTATCCTGTCGGGCGTTAAGCCCAAGTTGAGGATGCCCCCATCTGGTCGCCCTCAACCCTAGGACGTTCCCCTTCGGTATAAACTCAGTAGCAGCCGCCACATTAGAGTTTGGGATTTTATTTAGTTCTAGTTTTCTATTGAGGAACAAACATCTTCATTGTAACTGTGATATCAAGTCCTTTTGCTGTGAATCAGGGCCCCCGTTCTTGTTATAAAGTACTGTAGCGATTAGTCCTTTTATGATTAGAGCTTGAACCCCACCTTGTTCTTTGCTTCACATATATTTGCAATTTCAGATTGCGAGTTTACATTTTCTTGCTTGTGTTCTTTGATTCGCTTGCAGGAACCCTTCTTGGTGAGGTCAATCAAGTTGTGCTTGGTTGATAACCAATAGAGTAGCGGTGTAACGGTTGCAGGGGTTTCGAATCGTGTCTGATTAGAAACCTAGATCGCCAACGTCAAGTTCTCCACCAATCGAATTACCCATACTATTAGAAGATCAGGCTAATGCTTACATCAGGTTTAGAAGGGATGGTTAGGGCGATGGCATGCCCGGCAGCGGTTGCGGGTTGTGGGCGGCGAGGTCAGCGGCGATAGCGCCGCTGGCCGGGTGGTGGAAAAGCCATGGTGGGCAATGCCGGTGTCGAGGGCGAGCGCGGCAAGCACCGGTAGCAATCAGGGAAGGGTGGGGTGGTGTCACGGGGCAGGTGGCGGGCGGAGCGGTGCGACGGCGAGTTGCCAACAGCCACGGGTGGCGGTGGAGGCCGGCGGCGGGGGCGACGGTAAAGAAGAAAGGAGAAAGAGGAAAGGAAGAAGAAAAAGGGAAGGAGGAAGAACAAGAAGTATATTGTGCAGTTGCTAGAACCAGTAGCAGCGAACATTTGCCGTTAGACGACCCCACTCCCACTCTCGTATATACCACCGTAGTCCGTAGCCTTATAACTACTCTAATTTGGTGAGATCCGGTTGGGACAGAAAATGAAATTGATATAAAGCCGGAGCAAGTAAATCGACCGCTGCTTGAATTGAACAACTCCTCGACAAGCATATGCTACTCGCAACCAACTTCTTATAATTTCTTCAGATTATATTTTGAAAATTTTCTAAAATTATTTGTGGGACATTTTTTTTAAAAGGAAAAACATATTTGTTACTTTATTTGCGGATCCCATGGCCTTTATTCCTTTATGGTTTTGCCATTCTTTCCGTATAAATCTTACGTTGCACGTGTGTGAGCGAATTAATTATCGTCCCATATAAGATCGCACCTTTAATTGTAAACTAGTCTTGTCACACATTCATGAATGACCCTATCATTCAGTTTTGTGGCGAGAAAATTAATAACACCTAGCTTCAAAAAAATTTAGCAAAGATTTGACCGAATAATGTGAATGTGAGTTGGCCAAAGAGGCCACGAGGATGCCAGTGGATTACCGGTTGGCTGTTCTTAGCCTCGTACAGGTAACCTTTTACAGCCGTGGTGTTGTTGAGTGCATCCTCGCATGGGTCCATATCACGATGAGGCCAGCAGTGACGCTAGTTGTGCTGCAGCGGTGATGACGGTCGGTCACAAATTTATTGCTTCTCATATGCATTACACAATGTTATCCATTGTGTACAATCAGTTGATCTCATAATAAGTTAGTATTAGCTTTTGGTCAATGAAGAACTTCATGGATCCATGCGTCGCGGTAGGAAATTCGGCTGCAGGTTCTACGAAGTACCCGCAAGCGCTTAAAAAGTCTTAGCAATCGTCGTAAGGGCGAAAACAATGCTCGCCGTCGCAGCTATCCTACCTACACGACAACATTGGCATGGGATCGTTTGGAAGTCGATTTTATTTGTTTTTCAGTGATGCCTCTCATGGTTTAGATGGCTGCGGCTATTTTATAATCTCTTTAATTATCCGTCTCATCATAAATGTCGATGTTGGATTGCATAGTTGTATTCAATCGGAACTTTGGTCAGCAATATCTCCGAGGTCAAATATTTCAAAGTGATATGAGCAACTTATCTAGAAATGTAGTTTATTAATATTAAAATTATATATACTATGCCAACTGAGTCTGCCCACCTGATTGGAGTTCTCGATTCAACACCAGTACTTATATTTGCTTAGATTTATTTTAGGATTTGACAGTGCTTTTTTTTCAGGCAACATGCCTATCAATATATAACAAGGTACTTGCGGTGACTTTGTCAATTTTTAAATTTATCGACGTAATTTTTCGAAGTTGCTCATAGTAACCATTATACGTGTATGCGAGTTGTGCCTGTGTCTCGTAAAAAAGTAAATTTTACATATGCTATGTTTTGTAAAGGAAAAAGTCGAGATTACTCCCCTCAAGTTTCGTCGAAGTTTGGATAACTCCCTAAACTATTTCCATAAGAATAATTCCAAATTACTCATAGCCAAAGTCCAGATAATCCTCTTAAGTATCTCTTGGTTCAAGTTGGCCCCTAAACTATATCATTTAGTTCAATTTACCTCATAATACAATTTATCTTTTCTATTTCTTCACATACAAGTGGAATCTTAATTTAAGATTTTGCAAGGTTGTAGTGGGCAGCACAATGTATGTCAGAAAAGTATGTTATAAATTTTTCATCGTCATTTTTTGTATAGTTTTGTATCATAAGTGTTAATTCATTATTAAATATTGGAAAAAGTCCATTTTACTCCCTTTAACCATTCACTTTGTCCGCTTAACCCCCGAGAAAAATTTAGGCTTAATTTACTCCCCCAACAATTTCAGTTAGTACAATCTACCCCCTAATGCTATTTTTATTTTTTTATCCACATACAAATTAAATTTTAAGTTCAAATTTCATGAGTGGGTAGAGAACATGATGCCATATGTTAAAAAAATACGTTAAGAATTTTTCATGATTATTTTCATAAGTTGGAGACATTTAACATGAAATTTATCATAAAAATACAATTCTGCATAAAAACTATTCATGAAAAATTATAATATATTTTTCTAGCATAGGGCATCATATTATAAGTTACATTGCAAAATTTTAAATTCAAATTCCACTTATATGCGGAGAAATAAAAAAGAGAAATCTTAGTAGGGGGCAGATTTGACCAATTGGAATAGTTTTGGGAAGTAAATTGAGCTTAAATTTTATTTAGGGGGTTAAGTAGATAAAGTGAATTGTTAAGGGGTGTAAAATGGAATTTTTCCTTAAATATCATACCTTATTAAAATAATGATGAAAAATTCTTGACATATTTTTCTTAAATATGTTATGATGTGTGCTATTATCCTGCAAAACTTTAACTCAAGACTTTGCTTGTGAATAGATAAATAAAAAAGATAAATCTTACTAAGATGTAAATGGGACCAAATGTTATAGTTTAGAGGATAAATTGAACCAAGAAATAGTTTAGAGGGTTATCCGGACTTTGAAGATACTTGAGGGGAAGTAATCTGGATTTTTTTTATCAATTTTCCCTATAAACTATAATTGTTATTTTATCCAATTTAGCTCTTAATAAGATTTAACTTTTTTATTTATCTACACGAAAGTGAAGTTTTAAGTTAAAATTTTGCAGATGATGCGGACATCGTCAAATATTTTAGAAAGAAATTTCAAAAAATTTCATCATTATTTTAATGGGTATAATATTTAATAATAAATTAACTCAGACAATACAAAAATATATGAAAAATAGTAATAAAAAGTTCGTAATATATTTTTTTAATGTACATTGTGGTGCCTACTACGACACTGCAAAATCTTAAATTTAGATTTCTCTTGTATGTGCAGAAAAAAAGATAAATTGTATTAGGTATAAATTGAATCGAATGATACAGTTTGGGGGCAAATTGATCCAAGAAATAGTTAATGGGGTTATCCGAATTTTGAACATATTTGAGGGGTGTAATTTGGAATTTTTCCTTTTATAAATATATTAAATGGAAAATTTGTGGTCAAACTGTCAAAATTGTATTTCAAAATGTTTGTATGTCTAAAACATCGGGTTTCTTTTTTTACATAAGTGTTTAGATGTTTCTCCATCCCTTCATTATTTTGCAGGCTGTATTTTAAAAATGTAATATTCTTAAAAAGTAGATCTTGACTGTTGGTTTCTCTTGTCATATATTTTAATTGTTACAATAATAACAAAGTGATATTTGAAATCGATGACCTTGGAACATGAATATTATTGGTATAACTTTGCATACCAAATATGCATATTATTTGTCGATCAAAACTTTTAAACCATTTTGAAAAACAAGATACACTATGGACTGCTGATCGCGCCTGGCATATATATGTCATTTAGACTATGGATTTCATGATTGCACTTATGGGATGTATTTCATGATTGCGTGATGATGTATGAATGCTGTGGTATGCTGTGCTTATGAATGATTATTTTTATATTAATTAATTGTTATTTATAATTCTGGAAAACTAGTATGTAGCAGCTATTACAGTATTTTCGTCGGCTAGGGAAGCCGACGAAACTAACTACGATTATTTTTGTCGGTCTTCGAGGCCGACGAAATAAAATATATCTTTTTCGTCGGCTGTGCTAGCCGACGAAAATATAGTGTATATTTTCGTCGGCTGTCTTGGCTGATGAAAATAAATGTATTTTTGTCGGTTGCCAACGAAAATGCGTTCATTTTCGTCGATTTTATTCCGTCGGCACATTTTCGTCGGTTGCCGACGAAAATGCGTTCATTTTCATAGATCTTATTCTGTCGGCCTATTTTCATTGGCCGACCGATGAATATATATATTTTCGACGGTTTTATGGCTACTTTCGACGGTTAGAAACCGACGAAATAAGCTATTTTCTTGTAGCCTGGCTTGAGTTGTGTATCAATGCTTGCAGCATTGGAACAGATAGCACGTAGTACATAGAAGGTTTTATTTGCAGCGGGATACCAGGAAGAGCCCATGATCAACTCAAGCTGAAGATAGCAGTGGGTTGAACATTTAATGTACTAGTAGTTTGGCACAACCTATATGAACGCCGTGGAAAATGAGGGTTCCGTCCATTTGCATTATACCTTAATGGAAGACTAGATGAGTGCCCATACGTTGCTACGGGAGGTAAAAGATTAAGCGTAAAAGACGCAAATCTGCCAAACAATAATAATAACCATTAAATATAATATTACTGTCCCAAATATATTGAGATAAATCGAACCCGTAGGTACACTATCGTATCCAAGTGCAAATAAATATGCAAACAAATGTACAATAAAATATATTTATATCCTTGCCTCTGAACAGCTAATAAGATAATGTTTTACGTTTACAGGAAGTAGTTTTCGTTTTGCCTAGGTATTTAGCCTTACGTATAAGCAAGGATAAAAGCTCAACTTGAAAACACCTGTAATTAGCCAAGAGTAAAAATTTGGATATTAACTCCAAAGACAGCCAATTCAGTAGCTTCCCCTTTCACCTGACCGTTCTTTTTTCTGTTTGACCTACCTCATTTTGCCAACCTTTCACCTACTTAAACATTTACCCCACACTTCAGTAGCTTTCCCAAATGATACACCATTACATAAGCTTGAAAGGGAAGATGCAAAGGTAGAAGCAGATCATCAAAATGATATCTATAGTTATGGCCAAGAAGAATCTTAAAGAAACAACGAAAGAAACCTTACACGAGCATCTGCATCTATAGGACAATTTCAACACTACAAATAGCATATGCTAATCATGAAAAGATATTCAGTTTTGTAAGGTCTAACCGCTCATTGGACCAAAGCCAGAATCCAACTTCTTAACTGAGATTATCAAGAATAGGCTGAGTTTTCCCTCATGCTCTTAGCACGTCCATCATCTTCTAGAGGCCCACCCATGCCCTGGTGCAATCACTGAATATGTATGTAGCGATAACTGCATATGCTAGCCGCTGCACTACCGAAGATTCTTAGGAGTTGTCAACAAACAATCAAGTACAAGGAGCATACCAATCTGATTTAGTTTGTCCAAAAAATTCAGTTACTCCTCGAAAGCCTACATATGACAAATTAGTATCTTTCGTGAGATAATGTGTCACGACCCAAACCAAAGGAACATGATTAAAACTAATACCACATCATCATGAGCATCATCCATTCATAATCAAGCATCATGTGCATGTTTTGGATTGGTGTATTTAATTTTTCTTGCCTTGTGTGAGTGAAGGTTGTGAAGTAAGTTCAAATTTTGTTAAGTAACTGTACCCCCAAATATTTTATTCAAATACTATAATTCCAATGATGAATTTTAAACATTTTTCCTTAATTTATTGATGTTTATCCCGAGCCATAAAATTCTTGGAAATTTTGAAAATTGCAATTTTGTTTGAAATTCTGTAAGCAATCCTTAATAGATTTTTGAGTGTTTGTTGCAGAAATGTGCTCTTGGTAGTGTGAACTTGCTTCAGTAAAATTTTGGGAAATCTTGGAGCCCGGGAAGTAGCAGTTTTTGAATTTGGAAGATGGAGCATTGTTTTTCGGTTAATTTTCCTTGCCCGTTCCCACCCGTTAGCCTCTCTCCACGCCCCTGGCCCCACCCGTCAGCCCCTCCCTCCGCCTTCCTCGCATCTCCGCTCCCGCCCGTTGGCCGGCCGTGCGGCGGCGCCGCTTCGCGGCCGCCAGTTGGGCCAGCGTGGCCACGATGGCGGATTAATCCCGCAGCCGCCTGCTCACCTCCTCCTCTCCCTCCCATTCAAACGCGCCATTCCTCTTCCCCGGCCGAACCCTAGCCCCGTCACCTCCTCTTCCCTCCGCTCCGCCGGCCGCTGCAATCCGTCGCCGCCGGTGAGTCCCCGCCCGATTGCTTGCGCGCACGGCACCCCCTCCACTACCTCTCTTGATTCGAGCTCTCACCGGCCCCTCTCCCCTTTCCGCAGGAGCTCCCTGACGATGCCGTCCGCCCGCCGCCGCCATTCCTCATCACGCCGCCGCTCGCCGCCTCGCCCTGCTCGCCCGTGCCGCCGGTGAGCACCCCCACCGTGCTGTGCTGCTCCGGCGCGCGCCCCTCCTCTCGTTCGTGCCTCGGGTCGTGCCCGCCCCTCGCCGCCACTGCGACGTCGCGTCGCGCGCGCGAGCCGCGTCATGGGCGCGCTCTGGCGCGCCCCATGGCCAGTCAAGGCTTGCGGCCGGCCTTGACTCCACCCGGGCGGGACTGGTAGCCTGGGCCCGCCTGTCGGAGCCTAGGAGCACTAGATCTGGGTGGATCTAGCAGTTTGCAGCGTGTTTTCTTTTATTTATTTGTGCTGTAAACTTGTAAAATGCATAGAAATTTGTGTAGATCTCCAAAAATGGTGAAACTTGTTTTGTTTGTTTACTCTATGATAGATCTACCAGGAAAAATTATTGTTGAGCATGTTAGAGTCCTGTGCCTTGAGTTATAATTTATTCTTTCTAAATCAAGTTAATGTGTGATGCTTTAAAAATGCTAAATTAAATCTTGTTAGATTCCTTGTGAAATGTTCTATCTAATGGTGCAATTGGTATAAATGACTCTAGGCTGTATGATAGGTTTTAGTGTGTTTAATAATTTTCTGCCCTGCAAATTTATTAATTTCATAACTTGGTTTGAAAAGTGATAAAATGTCAAAACCACTTATGTTACCTTTGTTGTCATGTCTATGCTCCCTGGCAATTTTCTGAGGATTTATGGAAATATTTTGCATGCTTTTTAAGATTTAACTTTTGTAGAGCAGCTGAAAGTTGTAAAATGCATAAGTAATTCTATAAAAATAATTTTACTAACTCTCATGAGTTCTTTTTGAGATTCCCTGTGTGTAGAATTTAAATCTTGATTTATGCTTGCTAAGTACACTGTTGAGCGAATCTCGTTTTTGTCCCTATGATTAAAGCATAGCGATCGCGTGTCTTGTTCTTAACACTTGTATTACTTCCTTGTCTAGGATGATAATTTTTCTTCCATTTCTTATTAGGCATACCATATCATCATCATATCATCGGCATCATTCTAATGCATACATCTCATTCATGCATTATAGCGACCGAAACGCCGGAGGACAAACCCGTTCAGCCCGCCGAGACCATCGAAGCCGAGCCGGGAGTCGAGTTTGTCGTTGAGCCGGAAGATAACCAAGGCAAGCAGCTAAGCATGATTCCTTGACCTGCTTAACTTGATTAGAATTAGTTATCTCAATTGGGTATATATGTATATTCTATATGTTTATCTATTGCATCGTCGATCCTAATTTCGTACAATGACTTCCTTGCTTTTACTTTCATGTCCTTGGCACTTGTAGTTAGCAACTAATTTGATTAAGCGAATGCTTAGCCATGCTTAGAGTTGGTATTTAGCTTGTAAGAAACATTGGAATAGGGTCACCTTGCTCACTACACCACTTTTAGCTATATTCGCGCTTATTCGATTTAAAATGTTGGAAGTTCAGAACGGTCTAGTTGGGAAGTTGTTTCACGATTCGAGCGGAAGGTAGGGTCTAGAAAAAGGAGTCTCGGAGGCATAGTCCGCTTGAATCGGTTAAGGACCGTCCGTGGATGATCTCGGTTTTGAGCATTTATCGTACTACCACATATCCATTCATGGGGTGGATAAACCGATTACCTTCTAGTTTTAATCTTTGATGCACGGTTCTAGATGCGTGGCCATAGGGCTTTGTAGAGAGGCTTAGGGGTGTCCCTGGTGGACCTACATAACTCTACGTGCAAGTTAGGCGTGATGTTCAAGAATTAGAGTTTGTCGGAAAAGGTTGACATGAGTACCCCCTTGCCTAATGTGATCGGTTGGGTAAGTTGCATTGTCCTTACGTCATGTGGGTAAAGAAGTGCACCCTTGCAAGGTTAACTAAACAATTCGAATTGTCTTGCTCTCAGTCATGAGCAAGCTCAATATCCAATGTAATCTTTGTAGAAGTATCGGTTTGGTTGGATGGGTATTTGTTACCTCATGTATGATGCTTAGTGGTAGGGTAATTCCATCAACTAAAACTTGAGGTGGTTTGGGCAAGTTAATTAAAATGCTAGGGAGTTAGGTGGTGGAATCAGGGAGCTCATGCTTATATAAATTACTTAACCTTAAAGTCTTTTTGTGAGCCTTCATGTGCATAATCCTTGGTTATTATTTATTCGCGTAAGTCTTGCGAGTACCCTTTGTACTCATGTTGCTTTATTAACTAAGTTGCAGGTGAGCCGGAAGTGGTGTTTGGCCACTTCTACCCCGCCAATACCGGCGCGGGTGAGGAGTAGGCCGATGCGGTTATGATGGTGTCCTTGAGCAAGACGTCATTGTTCTATCTCGTTATGTTTTTCCGCTGCGCAATCGTAATTGGGGATTTCATTTTGAACATTAAACTTTATGGTTTATGCCCCTCTCTAATGTTAATTGTGAGCTCAAGGCTTGTATCTCGTATTTGAACCCTTTAATTTCAGATTTGAACCATTTCTTTACAGTGATCTTGTAATGACTAGTTGTTTAACTTTATGTTAAAAACTTACTCTTTGTGGTTCATCGGTGGTATATGGGCTTATGAGGGTATGTGTATATGCATGATCTTGGGCATATGGTGGAGCACATATCAGGACTACCGGATTTGATATCATTTTTTGCGAATAACGGGTCGGTCATATATAATCTAGATGTGGGTTAACCCGTAGCACGCCCTTAGAGCGATCGCGTGTTAGCTCTCATCTTCATAATAATGACCGGCGGTTCGCTTGAAATGATGTTAAATTGGGTGGTTCTCACATAATGAAAACATCAATTTAAAAGTACGATGAATTTAGGAATTGAGATAGTATATGCCGTCTCAAAGCTGATACTACCATATGTCTAAAAGCAGATTCTCTGAATGCCAATATGACTGCAGCCAGAGATGCTTAGCTCCATGCATTGCTTATAAGTTGCTTTAGGTAAAGTCTTTACAGCACAAAAAAAATGTTTTCCATTCAGAGAATAGAAGTGAACACAATGGGTTACGACAAGACCAATGAAATCGGCATAAGAATCTTATATATGCCAAATTGGTATGATATAAAAAATCTACAAAATCCTACCAGGGTCGGTATGTTTACACAGAAGAGAAAATTTGAAATTTCTCCTGCCATGTATCCACTGACAACTGCTTCATATAGTATACTCAAATAAGAGCATTGAATCATTTTTTCCATTGATTCATTGTATACTCAACTGAAAGTCTGAAAGAAGATGAATAGGAAAATTGATCAATAGGTGGACATGAACATATTGAACACAAGAGAGATTCCAAAAAAGAACCATGGATAGGGAGGAGATGGAAGCACCTGTACGTGTGACCACCCACATTGTAGACAGAGGTACAGGAGATACCTGAGATCCGTGCATGCTGGTTGCACTTCAAAGACCATCGTCGGATCATTGTGGCCCATGTGCTACTGCTCAGGTTCTAGACAGGAGAACTCATGTCGTTGATTTTGTTGCGCTAGAGTGACCATCCATTTTTCTAATAATTACAACACTACCAGAAATACTTTGTTTAAAGGATTGTGCAGTTGTGCCTGATAAAATGCAGCCTAGTTAATACCTTTGTTCATAAGATTTGTGGTTAAATTTAGCTAGGTTTCTTCAGGGTATTGCTGAAAGTCAGAACTTATTTGCAAATTTCAACTGTACATATTGTTTGCAATTTTCTCTAAATTCATCTAATAACATTATTTCTATTATGTTATTTTCCAAATAATATTATTTCTATTATGTAGTTTTCCAAATAACATCTAATAACATTATTTACAAGATGCTGTTGGAATTATGGGCTTGGCCCATTTATTCTAATCAATACAATAAAAGAATTTAAAACCCACTATTAAATGCTAGGGAATCAATTGCTTAATTCTGTACCGGGATTTGAGGAGGATCTCAACCGACTTAAAGGGTGGACTTCGTGTACACCACCTGTGAAGCCGGTAAGAGGAGGTCGGTGAACCACACGCGCGCGCGCTCGCTCGCCTCGCCTCGCCGAGCCGATGGCGAGGCAAGGCAAGGCGCGGCCAGGCGGTGCGCGTGCGCCTATATAAACCACCCCTTCCTCCTCTCATCAACACACACTTCAGCACTTGATCCAGGTACTCCTGCTTAGGAGACCTCTCCCTTCTCCCTCTGCTGCTTTCTACCGTTCCTATCGCTAATGCTGCGCGCACAGCTTATCGTTTGGCTACTTCAGGCAAAGCCAGTCGAATAGCATGTCTATTCCAGCTGGTAACGACGCAACTGGTGCCTCCGGCACTGATCCCGCCTTGTGGTTTAACTTTTTATTCATGCTTACTTAGTAAGGATAACATGAACACATGCACATATCTTATTCACACATTATCACTCATTTATGCCATGAAATTGCTAGTAATATTTGGAATTAAAATATACCGAAAATTACCTAGTTCTCTGATGGATGCTTGACAGCTTCTGAACATACTTCCATTACATTTTGCAAAATTGGAGAAAACCTATGGCTGTCAACATTTGCAGGTGATTTACGAATATATTATTGATATTCCATTCAAAAGTTTGCTTGTGCATTAACTCTTAGACTTATTGTTAGGCGCAAGTTAGAACTTATATATGCATGGACTCTGACTTGCATGATGGCATTAAATTTGTCGTTGCCGCTTGAGATGAGCAAATTAAAAATTTCTACATCCTACCATGGTCAAAGTCTAGAAACATGTATCTTGAGGTGAAAATATGTACCTGAGTTCAATTCCTATTGATTTGTATGAATGTTGACTTATTTGGCATGCATTTCAGATAATAATAGCTTTATTGACTACTAAAACATATTCCATTTTTTTAAAAAAACACGGTCATCCCTACTAGTGGAAAGAAAGTGGCAAACGAGTCTGGAAGCTCACTTCTAGTTACCGGGAGGCCCAACATGCCAAACAATGGGCTGACAAACATTGTGGTTTTTTTTAAATGTCATATTTTCAAAACATCTCTCACCTAAAAATTAATAAATTTCAAACATTTCTATGAAAAAAATAAAAATATATGGTCCGATTTGCCTCCAAATAATCTAGTAAGTTTATTGTATCTACAAATATATCCTCCTCAAGAATAAAATTTACCATAGTACCATATATAAAAGTGTAGAAAAACCTAGTTCTGTGTCTCCACTTGTACATTTGGGATGATGACCTTACTTTGTGACCTCCTTGTACAGTAGTAGCATTTGTTGGCCTCTTTAGAAGTATAAGGGCTTAGTAACACCGGCTACGTTCACAATCTGTTCCCACTACAGGACTTCTTGTCCCACATCTGTTCTATTCATAATAAACAGATACAGTACAATGACTGTTCCATTGGATAAAAGAACATTTCGTGATTTTCCACCCAACCAGTTAATTACCTCGATATCACGAAGAATGCCACTTGGATTTGTGCGCGGTGTTGTTACTGTGCATGTGTTGTACCACTCACTACCGGAAACCAGCCCTTTGCCGAGTGCCAAACTATTTGCCGAGTGCAAAATATCGGGCACTCGGCAAAGAGACTGTTTGCCGAGTGCCGCACTCGGCAAAGACAAACACACAGTGAATTCATCCTTTACCGAGTGTCGGGCACTCGGTAAAGGAAAACACTCGGCAAAGAACTTTTTGCCGAGTGCCTAGCACTCGGCAACGGTTGACACTCGGCAAACATGCGCCAGGAAATAACGGTAGGTCACGCCGTGATTGTTTGCCGAGGGTCTGGTCCAAGACACTCGGCAAAGAGAGCCTGTGTCGAGTGCCACTGCCAGACACTCGGCAAAATATACAAATTTTTTTTCTTTAATTTCTCTAAAAAATTTTCTATTGTCTTCCTACAGTCTCCTGAACAAGATATGTAATTTAGGTTCTTTTATCCAAGTGTTTGCTATATTTCGATAATTTATTTCATTGTAGTGAATTTCTCGAATATTTCAAATTTGAACTGCGTGGTCATTTTAATAGTGGAAAAAATGTATGAAAAATTATTATTCATATTAATGAGCATGCTTTGAGACCTTAACGAAGAAAGGACCATAAATTTCAAACCTACTATTCACAAGACATGGCGACTAAATTATGTTCAAGTCGTGTTTAAATTGTATAAAAGATAAATTTGGTCGGAAAATTATGAAACTTGTCGAGATGTCATGTTATCATGTGAGGACATTGTGATAAAATTTGTATAAGATTTCGTGAAAGTTTGACATCTACGATGCTTAACACTTAATCGGGTGTCACATGAAATCATATATCTCTTTGAAGAACTTTCAATTTATAAGCATCGTATATTTTAACTTCCACGAAACCTCGTCATATTTTTATCATAGCTTTCCCATATGATTTCATTACATCTCGACAAATTTCATAATTTTCCAACCATAATTGCTTTTTATACATTTTTAAAATAACTGGATATGAAGTTCGTCGTCATGTTTTATGGACAACAAGTTTGAAATTTCTGATTTTTTTTCTCGATAAGATCTCAACGCATCCTTCAATAACGTGAATATAATTTTTTCATTCATTATTTTCCTTTTTTCGAGTGACTTCTAGCTCAATTTTCAATAAATACAAAAATTAAATGAATTGGGAAAAGGGAAATGAAAAAAGTGACCTCTTTGCCGAGTGCCGCCCGTGTGGCACTCGGCAAAGAGGTGACTTTGCCGAGTGCCGCCGATCTGGCACTCGGCAAAGCTATTCAATATATATATTTAATAGCTTTGCCGAGTGCCTACCGTCCGGCACTCGGCAAAGGGGTGACTTTGCCGAGTGCCGCCGATCTGGCACTCGGCAAAGCTATTCAATATACCCCCCGCCGCCCGCTCCCTCGCTCGCTCCCACCCTAGCAGCACTTACGCAAATTTCGTAAAGTCCCGCCGCCGCCTGCTCCGCGCGCCCGCCCCCGGCACCGCCGCCGCCTGCTCCGCGCGCCCGCCCCCGGCCCCGCCGCCGCCTGCTCCGCGCGCCCGCCCCCGGCCCCGCCGCCGCCCCCGCCGCCGCCGCCCCCGCCGTCGCGCGCCCCCGCCCCGCGCCTGCCCCCGGCCCCGCCCCCGCGCCCGCCCCCGGCCCCGCCCCGCGCCCCCGGCCCCGCCGCCGCCCCCGGCCCCGCGCCCCCGGCCCCGCCGCCGCCCCCGGCCCCGCGCGCCCCGCCGCCGGCCCCGCCGCCGCCCCCGGCCCCGCGCGCCCCGGCCCCGCGCCCGCCCCCGGCCCTGCCCCGCGCCCCCGCCGCCGACCCCGCCGCCGGCCGTGCCCCGGCCCGCCCCCGCCCCCGCCACCGGCCCCGCCCCCGGCCCGCCCCCGCCCCCACCCCCACCATCGCCCCCGGCCCCGCCACCGGCCCCGCCCCGCGCCCCCGCCGCCGCCCCCGGCCCCGCCCCGCGCCCCCACCGCCGACCCCGCCGCCGGCCGTGCCCCCGGCCCGCCCCCGCCCCCGCCACCGGCCCCGCCCCGCGCGCCCCTGCAAATGTGACACTGTACAACGATTATTTTACATGCAAATGTTAGATTGTACAACCTCCTATTCATTTTTAAAGCATATATCATTTTTTTAGTTAGGCCTTTTCTGTTTTCATTATTTGCATATATAGGCAAAGCACACCATAAGTAGGAAATTTTAAGGATGCATTCACTAGATTCTCTATCACTATGTTCTCATCTGTGGTTGACGCTCTTGAAGACTCTCAAAAGCAAGATATTGTTAAGTTTGGATTTGGATCATTGTTAAATTTTCAAAAATGCTTTGTTTCTAATAAGTTTGTGAAATGGCTAGCTAGAAATGTTAATTACAAGTCTGCTGACATTATTTTGAAAGGAGATGTAATACCACTCACTATTCAACTTGCACCACCAGTAGGAAATGTGGATGAGATTGGAAGAAGTTTTTCAGTTTAGAATCTGCTGCTTTCCTTCCATTAATCCCGGGGTTTCTGTGCTCGCAGGTACTGCTCAACCAAAGTACCAAACATCCTTGCGCCCCGTCCCCGGGATTGGTACAGAGCTTAGGGAGACTGCCAACTCAATTGCTTGGTAAGCCTTCCAGCCCGCGGATTGTGAGTATTGTGAGTTGTTTTGTTCTAACAAATTGATCTTTTTAGGTGTATCGGCCCGCGCGCCCTCGGCCCCGCCCCGCTCCCCCGCGCCCCGCGCGCCCTCGGCCCCGCCCCGCTACCCCGGCCCTGCCCCGCTCCCCCGGCCGCCGCAGGTACTGCATCCGTTAATCCATTAATGTCCTCCAGAAGATGCATGTGTACTTGCGAATATGTTTGCTATGGTTTGTTTGTATTGAAGTAGAGACAGGTACCATTTTGGACCATTAAATATATTAACATAGCGTAGAAGCCTAGGAGATCGCAATGTTTGTAACTTTAGTCCCTTAGTCATCTTTTAGGCTAAATAGTGTGAATGCATTGTCATGTGGACCGTGACTGGATGTACACTGGCCACTTAAGTCGGGGTCAAGTCACCGATGAGTGGATCAACAAGACCGAGTCCTTCTTGGAACGGGTGTTTGGCGAAGCTGCTAAAGGAGCGAGTAGAATTTTTTGTCCATGCAGCAAATGTGCAAATAGGAAACGACAAACGAAGAAGGTCATGGGGGAACATCTTTGTTTGAATGGATTTACGGTAGGCTATACCCAGTGGGTCTTCCACGGTGAAGCCGATCGTATGAGAGAGGAGGTGGTGAGGCAACGTGTCGAGGAATATGATGCCGATGCCGGGGTAACGGAAATGTTACATGACTACCACGAGGCACAATTTGTTGAAGGACATACGGAGGAGGAGCCAGAGGCAACTGCAAAGGTCTTCTACGACATGTTTGCCGCGGCACAGAAACCCCTTCATGGACAGACGAAGGTTTCTCAATTGGATGCCATTGGACGCATAATGGCGTTAAAATCACAGTATAGCCTGAGCCGAGACGCCTTCGATGGTATGTTGACAGTTATTGGCAGCCTACTTTCGGAGGGTCTCATTCTTCCAAAGAGCATGTACGAGGCACAGAAACTTCTTCGTGCACTCAAGATGCCGTATGACCAGATACATGCTTGTCCGAAGGGGTGTGTCTTGTTTAGGAAAGAATACGCAGAATCAAAGTATTGTCCAAGGTGTGGATCCTCTAGGTTCATGGAGGTAGACTCTGGTGATGGGCAGAAGAGGCAGCTTGACATCCCCGTGACAATCCTACGTCATCTTCCGTTCATACCGAGAATCCAGCGGTTATACATGACAGAGGAATACGCAAAACAGATGACATGGCATAAAAATGGAAAACGATACAATCGTGATAAGATGGTACATGCGTCCGATGGTGAAGCATGGACCCACTTTGATAGCATTCATCATGAGAAAGCCAGAGAGTCTCATAATGTACGTGTTGCGCTGGCAACAGATGGGTTCAATCCTTATGGAATGATGGCTGCAACATACACATGTTGGCCAGTATTCGTTATCCCCCTCAATCTTCCTCCAGGCGTATGCTTTCAACGACAGAACATATTGTTATCGTTGATTATTCCTGGACACCCGGGGAATAATATGGGTGTGTTCATGGAGCCTCTAATTGATGAATTGGTACGTGCTTGGGAGGAAGGAGTATGGACATATGACCGGGCTACAAAGACAAACTTCAAAATGCATGTCTGGTACCAATACTCCCTTCATGACCTGTTGGCGTATGGGATATTCAGCGCTTGGTGTGTTCACGGGAAGTATCCATGCCCAGTATGCAAGGAAGGTCTTAGGTTCATTTGGTTGCAGAAGGGTGGCAAGTATTCGGCGTTTGATAAACATCGGCAATTCCTCCCTCTTGATCATGCATTCAGACGAGACATCAAAAACTTTATGAAAGGTGTCATAGTGACAGACCTTGCACCTCCTATGAAGACTAGTGCCGCAGTTCGTCAGCAGATAGATGGCCTCGTGCTGAATCCAGAAGGTGGCTTTGTGGGATATAGCCAGCAACATATGTGGACTCATAAGTCAAGCTTGACTTGGCTCCCCTATTATGATGATCTTCTCCTTCCACACAATATTGATGTGATGCACACTGAAAAGAATGTCACTGAGGCACTTTGGGCAACAATCATGGACATTCCCGGTAAGACAAAGGATAATGTTAAGGCTAGAGTTGATTTAGCAATGTTATGCGATAGACCGAACCTAGAGATGAAGCCTCCTGGTCGCGGAAAGACATGGAGAAGGTCTAAGGCCGATTTCGTATTGAGCAAGCCCCAAAGGAGGGAAGTACTAGAATGGATAAAGAGGTTGATGTTCTCTGATGGGTATGCAGCTAATCTGAGTAGGGGGGTCAACTTATCTACTATGCGAGTCTTAGGGATGAAGAGTCATGACTACCACATATGGATTGAGCGGCTTCTTCCGGCGATGGTTCGAGGATATGTCCCTGAGCATGTCTGGCTAGTGCTTGCAGAGTTGAGCTATTTCTTCCGCCAGCTTTGTGCCAAGGAGTTATCTCGGACCGTGGTGGCAGACTTGGAGAAAGTTGCACCGGTGTTGCTCTGTAAGTTGGAGAAGATCTTTCCACCCGGCTTCTTCAATCCGATGGAGCATATGATATTGCACCTCCCGTATGAGGCACGAATGGGGGGGCCCGTTCAGGGTCGTTGGTGCTATCCAATCGAGCGGTCTCTAAAGGTTCTTCGGAAGAAATGTGGAAATAAATGTAAAATCGAGGCCTCCATTGCAGAGGCATACATTCTGGAGGAGGTGTCGAACTTCACAACAACATACTATGGTGACAACCTCCCTAGTGTGCACAATCCACCCCCTCGTTACAATGCTAGTGAAAATGACTCGAACCTCAGCCTTTTCCTAGGGCAACTCGGAAGTGCAAGTGGTTCGACCACCAAGACATTGACACATCAAGAGTGGCGCCAGATAATGCTATATGTGTTGACCAACCTTGACGAGGTGGTGCCGTACATGAAGCAATTTATTCATGAATTCTGGCATCGATCAAGAGAACCTACCCAACAGGAATGTGATACCCTTTTTAGCCAGGGTGCTGGAAATGGAGCACCCGATTTCATTCATTGGTTCAAACAGCAGGTAACCGTGCAATCTAGCTTGTACTTAGTTTGTCATTTGAAGTTGGTCCCATATACGAGGCATACAATGATCAAATGTGCTTGAACATGCAGGGCCATACGCTGAATGCTGAGTTGAGACAGGTAGCCGATGGCTTTGCCCTTAGGGTCAGGTCATATTCTGTTTATGACGTGAATGGATATCGTTTTTGTACAGCAAGCTACGAGGCAAGTCGACCCAAACGAAAGACCACAAATACTGGAGTTTTTACTCCTGGCCTTGATGGGATCGAGTATTATGGAAGAATTGAAGAAATATACGAACTCAGTTTTTATGGTTCTAAACCTCTTAATCCTGTCATATTCAAATGTCATTGGTTTGATCCTGAAGTAACGAGACGGACATATTCTAATCTTGGGCTAGTGGAAATTCGACAGGATTCCGTCTTCCCTGGAGACGATGTGTATATTGTGGCCCAACAGGCTAGACAAGTTTATTATCTCCCATATGCGTGCCAAACCAAAGAGCATCTTAAGGGTTGGTATGTTGTGCATAAGGTATCACCGTACGGTAAAGTACCTGTTCCAAACGATGAAGACTACAATTTAGACCCAAACACATATGACGGAGAATTCTTTCAAGAAGAGGGGCTAGAAGGGCGATTTGAGATAGACTTAACTGAAGCGGACAGAATGGATGTTGAAACGGTTGTTGATGAGGAGGAGGATGAGGTCGAAAATGTGAAAGAACTACAAATGCTAGAACGATTATATTTAGGCAATGCCAATGATGACGTTGATCCTTCGGATACTCTTGATTATGATTTGATTGATAGTGATGATGAGACTTATGATCCAGCTAATCCCGATTATGAAGATTATTTTTAATCAATGTAATACTATATATTATGCATTTATGTTTAATTTATTTTGCATCTCTTTGTAAGTACGTCTTGTTTATATGTACTAATTACTTTACTCTTCTTAATTGCAGGTGATTGAACAAAGATGGTAGGCAGTGGGTTGAGGACCGTTAGGTCGCTTTACCAGAGGGCTAGGTCAGCTACATCTGGGTCGTCTGAGAGGAGGAGGGGGAGGAGGGGGACGCCGCAGGTGCCCCCACAGGAGGCGGAGGAGGAGGAGGCGCAGGAGGAGGAGGCACAGGAGGCGGAGGAGGAGGAGGGGCATGTGGAGGAGGAGGAGGAGGTGCAGGAGGAGGACGAGGCGCAGCAGACTGCCTCTGGTTCTGGTGCCTCTGGTTCGTCGAGCGTCTACTTGCGAGGTAAGAACCTTTATATGTTCTCATTGCGTCTTTATGTTATACGTTCATAGTCAAAGTCGAGCGTCTACTAATAATTTTTCTTAATCACATGTACAGGTCCCGCCAGTCTCCCTAAACGACCGATACCTCGTGAGAGGCGCCCGTTGATTCGACCCGAAGGGGAAAAGTAAGTAACTTTTCATATTTTTATTTTTTTTTCTTGTTATATGTTCAAATTCAAATTTGAAACTATTAAGAAGTCTTAATCATTTGTGCAGGTCCTGGACGATTGTGCAGAGTGCAGGTGCTGCTCACAAACGCTCCGTCAATGGCATCCTCGGTCTTCTTTGCAGGGAACACTTCCCTGGCCTGGTTGAGTACGGTGGAGTGACGGAGCCGGCCTATACGTTCGACCACTACGCCGCCGCCCCTGATGCTGAAGATCGGGATGGCAGGGTATTCAACAACAAGGCGGAGCGGGTGAAACAAGAGCTGTGGGTAAGTGCTAAATACATTGCATTCATTTCACATTCTTAAAAAAATGAATGGTATACATCGTGTTTCCATGTTTTCATGCAGGATTTCTTCAGATGTGAGCATGGATTTGAGGACAAAGCTGATGTGGTGGCCACCAAAGTATGTAAGAAACGAGTCGTGGATATGCACTATGAGGCGCGTATCCAGGCCATTATTAGTTTTCACGGCAACGTTCTTGGGGAGAGGGTCTCCAAAACGGAAGCAAGAACCATGTCTTTGACTGAGGAGCAGTACTTGCAGGTAAATAAAAAAATTTTATATGCATTCTGGTTTACATTAAGTAGGCTTAATTTCATCTTCGAATATTTCAAATACTTGATGCCCTGTAGACGACTCCTTATTGGTGCCTCGGGCATCAAGACTGCTGGCGACAGATGGTGCAGAAGTGGTGCTCCGACGAGTGGGAGGAGTCGCATAACGCTTGTCGGGAGCGACGTTTGTTGATGCCAGGTGCAACACACCATCAAGGCAGTCGCAGCCTCAGCGGATACGCAGAAGCATGGGTACGCGAATGAATTTATTTCTCCTGAACTCAATTATGCATGATTTTTAATCGTCTTGCTTGTTTTCTTGCAGCCGTCGTCACATGGTGGCCAACCTTGCTCCCTCTTGAAGGCATATGCTATGTCCCATAAGGGCAAGGTGACGTCTGACGTCAACTACAATCCGGAGGACGGGCCCGAGGCATACAGCAACCCTATGGTCCATACCCGCCTCAATGCGTACACAACGATGGCAAGGGAGGTCCATGGTCCAGAGTTTGATCCGGCCACCGAGGACCTTGATGGAGAAGTCGTCATGAGGGTTGGAGGAGGTAAGAATCATGGGCGGTATTGGATTGCCGACAGCGCAATCGACTCGTCCTCTACTCCTACTCTATCTCAGATTAGAGCAAGGAGCACGAGTGCGAGCCCAGGCATACGACCTCGGCAAGACACTTCACAGTACCGGATACAGGCACTCCAGGTCATTTCTTATTCGTCGTTCATTGATTATTGTATACCATTTCTTTGTATTATCATAACATTGGAGTGAAAATTTTGTAGGCCGAATTAGAAGAAGAGAGGAGGCTACGTCTGGAGAACGAGCACAGGATGAGGGATATGTTTGCCTACATGCAGACTATTGGTGCCGCAACGGGTGTAGCTCCACCACCTTCGTTGTTCGCTACACCACCTCGACCTCCTGCGGAGTTTTCTACTCCTGTGAGTATGGATAAGTTTTAGCCATGTCTGACCTTTACTTATTTTGTCTCATACATGGGATCGCTTCTCCTCTTTGCAGAATCAATCGGCGGCCTCAAATGACCCTCATGTTTCTCCAACTACGCCGGTATGGAGGTCGTCGGATTGGAGATCTTGATCATGATTCTTACCACTTATCCTGTTTCTATAGACTTTTCATGTTTTTGGACATCTGTGGACTATATTGTGAGACATGCATATTTATGATCTGTAATAATAGTACGTGTGTGAACTTTGGGATATGTATGTGAATCAATTGTGTTTGTAGTAAATATGTGATATTTGTGATATAGATGTGATATTGGTGTTCTTTGTGATGATATAATGTTTTTCGGATATATATGTATATGTGTGGATGAAATCGAAAAAACAGATTAAAATGGGAAATCTGAAGAATCTTTGCCGAGTGTAAACACTCGGCAAAGAGTGAAGAATCTTTGCCGCGTGTAAACACTCGGCAAACACCGAACAATCTTTGCCGAGTGCTTAGCATCTGACACTCGGCAAAGGTGGTCACTTTGCCGAGTGCCGAGCATCTGACACTCGGCAAAGGTGGTCACTTTGCCGAGTGCCGAGCCTCTGACACTCGGCAAAGTAGCCGCCTTTGCCGAGTGTCAGATGCTCTGCACTCGGCAAACCAGCCGTCATATCCCTGTTCCGTCACGGCGCTTAAAGTTTGCCGAGCGCGGCGCTTTGCGCTCGGCAAAGGCTTTGCCGAGTGCCCGACGAAATGCACTCGGCAAAGAACCCTTTGCCGAGAATCTCTCTTCCGTGTGTCCTTTGCCGAGTGCAACACTCGGCAAAGCCTTTGCCGAGTGTTTTTTGAGTTTTGCCGAGTGTTTTTTACACTCGGCAAAGTAACCGTTTCCCGTAGTGACTGGAGGATCTAGTGGGGTGCACGGGTATAATGTGGCATATCCTAAGCCCAGCTCAACAAGCATACATGTAGTATGTAAAAGAATCCAATTTCCCTTCCGTCCCGTAGCCGCTCGGCCCTCGCGCGACTCGCGAGTGCCGAGGCCCGTCTGATTGAGACCGTGCCGATTCCCCTGCCAGCCTGTCCCTCCACTCCACCTCCAAGTGGCAACGCACGGCTCCCTCCCTTTTTCTCAACAGCGAGCGGCCGGCTCCTGCTCCGCCCCTGCACCTCGTCCCCCGGCGGCCAGCCCTAGCCCCAGCTGGTGAAAACTCGTTCCCCTCAGCTCTCCCTTGCATTTTCTTTATTTTCCCCCAAAGATAATGTAGTCAGGATTTTCATGGCCATTAGAAAGCGTAGGTCTAAAAAATAGAGTTGTAATCCTATTTGTTATTTAAGCTTGTATCGTTTATATTCCAAACTAGCTGTTTTAAACTATTTGGGTTGTAAATTAAGACTTATGCCATTTAGTAGTTGTATACCGAATTATTGGGTAATTTTTATGAAACTTTACCAAATTGCTAAATGGATTTTACCGATTTCTATATCAACATTTTGATTTGGCATACCTCATGTAAAAATCCTAGCTCTGTACATGTGAGATACGTAAATAAAAACAGAAAAAAGTAGACAGGCTCGGGCTTACGTTTGCGAGAATTGGACTGATAGACTGAGACTATGGTTCAGAGCATTGGGCTAGGCCGTTAGGTGCTAGACTATGGTCTATAGTAGGGATGGCAATGGGTATAAACCCATTGGGTTTACCCCCGTACCGTGACAGAAAATTTGCCTGCTAAGAAATCCGTGACCGTCGCATGTACAATTTTACGCTCAAACTCGTGCCTGCTCAGGTTTCGAGCGACCCACGGGTCGAAGTGCCCGAAAGCACCACTAGAGCGGAGGCGCCGGCAGTGGGGCGGAGGTCGTGCCAAGGGGACGCCCGCGCCGCGCATGAAGGCCGGGCGCGTGGACACGGCGGTGAGGGCGAGCAATTCCGCGCTGGGCGAGCGAGCGTGGAGCGCTAACCGGAGGGTGAGCGTGCGGCTGGTAGACGTGCACGGCCATATGAGCGAGCGCAGAGCGCTCGCGCGGGGCGAGTGTGCGGCCGCTGGGCACGCACGGCCGGGCAGGAGAGCAAGCGTTGGGTGCGCGGGGCCATTGGGTGGTGCTCGCGGGCGGGCGAGCGAGCGAGGCCTGCTAGTGAGCGCGCGCGCGCAGGAGCGATGCTGGCGCACGATCTCCAACAACAGGCGTTTTTTCCTTTTCTAGAAAATTTTTTCTATGAAACTTTATATTTTTGAAATATTATAACTCGTAAATATGATTTTACGCACAACTTTTTACACATCGGTAAATTCTCATCATATTTTTTATGAAACACACAACTTTTACGTATAACTCTCTCCTAACAACTTGAAGAATAATTTTTAGCACAATTTTTACGATACATACAATTCAATTTCAATGCATCTTTTTTAAATAACTTATAGAGGATAATTGTTTAGCACAAATTGTATGAAGATGTTATCAGGAAGATTTTTCACACAACTTTTAATCAGACAACTTCTAAGTACAATCCTCAGTATAATTTTTTAGTACGATTTCCATATAAAAGTTGTCAAAAAAACTTCAGACATAACAGAAGGTACAAGGGGAAATCTGGAAAAGAAAAAAAATAAGGCATGCCAAAAAATAATAGCAATTGCTATTATGGAATGCAAAGGAATAAAAATAAAAAGAGAAAATAAATGGATGCCTGGGCCGTCAGGTAGGTGGGTGCAAAGTGCAGACAGCTCCGTTCGCGACTGTCTGCGTGTCGCATCGCACGCTACGGAGCTGCTGAATGGGGAAGGGGAGGGAAAGGTTTGGTTAGGGTTTGGGAATGGTTTTGGTCTTATATACTTTTATATACTTGAGTAATTGTGTCAAGTTAGTTGGACTGAAATATGAAACTATGGGCTTGTTTGCTTCACGGACCAGGTTTAATAAATCCATAGGGTTGCGGGTTCGGGTTCTATTGTCCTAGACCCACGCCCGCAAAACCCGATGGGTCTGACTTTTTATCCATTAACAGACCCCACAGGTATAAGAATTGATCCACATCTGTGCTCTAATAGAGTAAAAACCTAGGTTTTGGATTTCGGGTACCCATTGCTATCTTAGTCTAGAGATACACAAATTCAATTAAATGATTTTAAATTTCTCTCTAAACTAAACTGACATCAATAGTGGCTAAAGACTTTGATGTTTTTCTAAAAAACGACTTTGATGTTAGAAAGACTGCGGCAATATTGTTGCAACTTGATCAAAAACGTCCATACTATAAGGATCAAACATCAATCAAAGATTAAACACCTCTGTCTATGGATGCATGATCCCAACTAAGGCATCCACGCACCCTTGTGCACTTGATCAAACATGCTTTAATCCACGTAGGATATTGCAATAAGGTAACGTGATTTCACCATCAACAACCCAAAAGAGGAAGAGTTAGGTACCCATCATTGTGCGGAAGCTGTTGCCGACGGCCACGAGTGTTGGCCTCCAACTTCACGCCCGCGACGTGACTCCTCGGCGTCGAATCGAGCACGGCGCGTCCCCTGCGACGGTTGGCGACCGCGCAGCGCCCTCGTGCCTATGACACGAGGTTAAGGTCGTCGTTGCAGCCAAAACAAAAGCACGATCGCTGACCTAGCTTCTCCTGACCGTGGAGTCCTAGCTTCTGGCGTGCGAGAGGATACAAAGGACAGGAGTCATGCGAGGGTCCGAGAGGAATCAAATAGGTCCTGTCTTCCTGACCTTTCTATTTGTGTGTTTGCGTGATTTGGCAACAGATGATTGATTGCTCAATTCAGACGTGATTAGGATCTCGTCTCCCCAACCTTTCTATTACGCGTGTTTGTGTTATTTGGTAATAGATGACTGATTGCTCAAATCTATATGGTGATTTTACCGTGATTAGCTCAATTGGGCGGAAAGGAGTGGGAATGGATGATTGCTAAAATCTGCCGTGATTATCTCTCGCCTTTTGCTCAAATGGGTGAAAAGGCTTTCCAGTGGGTACGCGATGCGCGGTGAAAATAACACTGTTTTTGACACAAACTTTTTACATTGGGCAAACACGCTCATGCAGGGGCGGGCTTAGGATTTGGGATCTGGGTATTCAAAATTTTCAAAGGATGAAAAAATATTTGATAGCATAAACTATAGATTTATAGCATATAATTAAATACCAAAATGAGATTGAGAAGTGAGCTATTTGAGCCTAAGAGGCAATATGATATTGAGAAGCCTGGTTTGTGATGTTATTTTATATTTTTGATACATGTACATGTTATATACTATATATATATAAATTTTTTACCAAAAATTTTGGGTATTGAGCTAAAGACCCATGCATCAATACTGGACCTGCCCCTGCTGATGCTTACTACCTTTATTCACACCACAGGTCTGGTAGGTGAACACTTTCTAAATAGGGTAAAATAACTTGTCTTCAGGGATAAATTTTGAATCCTAAAATGACTTGCTTTTTAGGATGAAGGGAGTATTTTCAATTTTTCACTCAATATTATTTTATTATTAGAGAAAAGTCCAGTTTACACCCTTAAACTATCACAAAAGTCTATACCTTCAACTACAAAACCGGATAACAGACACCATCCAACTATTGAAACATGACATATTTGGTCCTTTAGGTGGTTTTTCAGTTTATGAAAATTAAAAATATTCATATTTAAACTAAAAAGATTCATAAGTAGTTCATTTTAAACTAAAAAATATGAAAACAGTGCCAGTATTTTTCTAAAAATATAACTTACCTATTGGCATTGTACTTGTTAGTTATTGGAATCCAATTTTTTATGTTCTTAATATTTATTTACTTTTAGTTATGTCTATTATTTTTAAATAAAAATATTCAAGTAGAGCAACAACGGATAGATTATACTTTTATAAAAAAATTTGGTACTAGTTTCATATTTTTCTGACTTAAAATGAATTAGTTTTGATTTTTTAAGCTCTAACTAGAATTTTTTATTTTTTTAAAGAAAATACAAAACCACCTTTAAAACCACCAAAAGGCCAAACCAAACTTGACCGGTTTCAACAGTTGGATGGTCTTTGTTATCTTTTTTATAGTTGAGGGTTGAAAATCGGATTTTGTGATAGTTCAAGATTTAGATCGGACTTTTCCCTTATTATTATTACTATCAAATATGCCCATATATATATTACACTGTAAAACTAAATGTAATTTTTGTAATTTTGTATTTATTAGTACACTGTATTTATTTGTTCATGCTATTTTTTTGAATAATTAAAAGAGTATAGTTGTATTCACCGCTATGTGTTTGGAGAATAACTCCGGTGTCAGTGTGAATTACTCTGGTATCAAATAAGCATGTATACCTTTTGAAGAACGCTGATTGCGTATGATGGTAAATTGCGACATTGGAAAAAATATACAAAGTGACTATGATGGGACTATATACCTTTGTTTCTTTTTATTATACCATCGAGCCTGAAACCAAAAGCTACATAAAAGGCAATTCCAAATATGATTGTTGAGAAAAAACAATATGTGCTTACTTGAGTACTAAATTAAGCTACGAATCACCCATATAGCCCATAAGAGATGGAACACTTTTGCTTCAGGGAAGTCCTTCCAAAATTTAGTGGGACCTGCACTATAGGAGAAATTTTTTCTATCCATTAGAAACAGTTAGAGAAATCCGTACGAATGAAATAAGCACTCAGCTAATCTACGGCCGGCCGTAAATCTAGGCCCCGGTATAGCCTTACTATTTTTAAAAATAAGAAATACTGCCTTCCTAATCTGGCAGTGATGCTCCACGCCGCCCGTCGCTAAAATTTAAAGCAAAAAAAGAGCATCAGTAGGGTCCGCTTGTAGGATCAAGAACACCGACTAGAGGGGGGTGAATAGGCGGTTTAAAAACTAAAACCAACAACACTAGAGAAATTTAATTAGTAACAAAAGAAAGCCCTATGTCATGCTACTACTACCTCTAGAAGGGTTTGCAACCTAGGGTGACAAGATACAAATCAAGCTCTAGTAGAGTAAATTGCTCAAAGTAAAACAACAATTAAAGTGAGCAAGAGAGATAACCAAGCTTGACACACAAATTTATCCCGTGGTGTCGATGACTTGCCGGTCACCTCTAATCCATGTTGAGGTGGATTCCAAGAATCAACCGCTCCTCTATCAAGAACTTCTTGATCTTGAGCCGGCTTGAACCAAGGAACCGCTCCACACCTCGATTCCACTAGAGTTGCTCTTCACCACTCCGGTAAGGTGAGCACAAGACCTCTCACAACCGAAATCGGGGCTCCTCAAAAATCTCTTTCAAGAAGCTCCACGAAATCACCTTCTCCAAGCCATCTAGGGAGCGGCAACTCCCAAGAGTAACAAGCGATGATCCTTGCTTGAAGGTTCCCTAGTGCCACAAAGCTCAACCTCTTGATGCAATGCACTAGGAAGCACTCACACTCTCAAAAATGCAAATCCTAAGCAAGTGTGTGTGAGAGAGGGATGTTTTAGCTCTATTGTGTCAAGTATGCAGTCCAAATGGCTAAGCGAGTGACCCAATGGCCGAGCATTGGGTATATATAGACATCCCATCAAAAACTAGCCGTTACACTCTTTTCTACGAGATCGCGGACCGTCTACGATTCAAAAACCGGACCGTCCGCCGTTATACGCCAGAGAGACAGAGTGCATTAAATGCATGTCAGAACTAGCCGTTACAGCCCTAGCGGATCGTCCGCGCCCTAGTGGTGGACCGTCCGCAGTTAAGAGTTCCACAACACTAGAGACGAACAGACTCTGGTACAACATTGAAATTAGCCAGCGGACCGTCTGCTCCCAAGGAGCGGACCGTCCGCAGTACATCCTTGAAACCAAGCAGAGACAGCAATGTCTCTGGTTCAAATTATCAAATAGCCTGCTGAAGCGTCCCCCCCATCAGGGGAGGCTTAAAAGTGTTACTTTATCAGTCCCAGGAGGCTGATAACACTTTTATTACATCAGATGGTACATCACCGTATAACTCTTCGCGGTAATGGGCAATGAAGTGCCACTATCGCGAGGATTACAACAAAAACCCATACCACTACACTAACTACGAAAAGGGGATCATCAGAGTCTTGCGCCATGCGGAGCTCCAACAGTGACCTCACCCACAGGCAAGACTGGGTGCAGGACGGAACCCTATTCGACGTCTTCGGGGGTGTAGTCGGGATCTTCCACTGTAGAAGTAAGAATGGGGTGAGTACGAACGTACTCAGCAAGTCCAATCACACCCACGGAGGGGGGGGTACAACAGAATTAAATGCACAGGGATATTCAAGGATGAAGTTAGGGTTTATTTACGAAAATCTCGGTTATGTGCAAGGATTTGTTTTGGAAAACATTTTCTAAATAAGTTTTCAAGTGTCGCTGAACACACGACGTGGATCCACACAGGATCCAAGTTTTAAATCGCTACCGGACTCCCCGTCCGCCGTAGCACACGGCACATCTGCCGGACACTTTCCAAACAACTCACGCCAGCCCATCCATTCCAGAGAGAAACACTAGTTATGTGACCACACCGTAACTTGCCCAGTACCGTGGGCACGGCTATTCGAATAGATTTTAACTCTGCAGAGGTGTGCAACTTTACCCACAGGTGGGGTACCGCAGCACGAACACCTTAGTGCCGGTGCAGATCCCATCGAAGCCCTTACCCACCTTAGCTAGACCTGACTAGCCACCACGGGATCTATCAAGGGTCATTCGACCTATCACCGAGGTTTAACCGGGGCATAAGTCACACAGAGCTTATCCCGTCTCCTTGATCACCCGTTGCTCCCAGCCCTCCTGATGGCTATCGGACTAACTAGTGGGGTTAGGCCAAGCCGTTGCCCATACAACGGTCAAGTGGTTTGCACGACAGGAAGCTAGGTGAGACGACACATCAACTCGGTCCTTAGGGGTGACAAGATGGATATCTCCCTTCCACGCTCAACCACACAGGTACGAGCACACCAACGGCAATTCACACAGAAATGCCATCCATCCCGTCTAACTCACTTTTCAGAGCCACATTTTATCCCTTCCCACACGCACACGCATTTCTTTGCAAAACCAAATGGTCAAGGTATGGTTATCACAAATAAGGTGACTATCCTACCATGTTTTCAGCACGCAAAACCATGCAAGTTTTATAAAACGGGCCACTGGGTTGTGTTTATAAAAACTAGGACAAAAATATGCATCAAAGGGCGGAGTTGAACTTGCCATCGTCAAACCCTTGCGGGAGGTCCTGATCGAAGCACCGTCCTTCGGGTTCGGGGCCGCAGAACTGGTCCTCGGTTGCTTGGTCGCAGTCGGGAACTTCTTCGTTCACTCCGTGTCCTACGACGCAAACAGACAGACATACAATCAAGCGAAAGGACTAAAAGCTTTTATCGTTGGGCTTGAATCGGAAATAATTTAGTTACGGAGTTAGGGGTGATATCTTTGGGTGGTTTCTTAATGGCATGGCCAAAACTATACTAGAAACGGAGTGGTAAAGTTTCGGGTCAATCGGAGGTCGTTTCGCACATAAAATGACGAGCTAAAGGGGGTTCGGGTGGTTAAACAGGGCTCCAGGGGTTTATTCGTAAGTGCCTGGAGGGGGCAAGGGCCTATTTGCAAATCCTAGAAATGCGCAGGGCACGCTAAAGGATGTCAAGTATAATTGGGTTTGTGTAATGGAGGGTTTACTTTGAAATATTAAAAAGAGCGAGGTTTCTTTTGCAAAGAACGGGTGAATAAGGGGTGTTCCTAAAAGGGGGGGGTTTCTTTGGGGAAATACAGGGGAGGCCAGGGGGTTATGGGCAAAATGCCCTTTCTTCTTCCTCCTGCCGCAGGAAACAGGGGAGGGGAAAAAGGGAGGGGGGCTCGGCGCCGGCCCAATCCCGGCGGCCGAGGCCCGAGGCGGCTCGAGCGCGTGGGGGAAAAGGGGGAGGGGCGCGTGGGGATCCCATCCCCGGCCTCACCTCGGGCTGAGGCGGAGCGTGGAGGCCGGCCGACGGGGGACGGCGGCGGCGGGTGGTGCGGCACGGGCGGGCGGCAATGGGGGCGCGGGGAGAGGCAGGAGGCGACGGTGGGAGCTGTGGGGGAACGAGGGGCTGCGCGAGGGCCTATTTATAGGCGGCCGAGTGGGCGGGCGGGTGGAGGCCGGCGGAGCGGCTCCGGGCGGCCATTAATGGCGCTCGGGTCGCGACACGGCGTGCGGCAAGGCGCCAGCGCCGAGGCGGCGTTGAGCACGTGGGGGAGGAGGGGCCGGGGGCTGTGCGTGTGGCAGAACCAACCTGAATTATACCGGCTCAAGTACGTGAGTCCATTCCTGAGGGCTCCAACGTGCTTCAAACGATATAATCCCTTGGTCTGTCGGGTAACGTCCCGATAAACCACCGATACACAGGATTAAATAAGGTTACCTCACACGAAGGTGAGTCCAGAGATACAATCACCCTCACATTTTACATCACAGAGACTTACATTACAAGCATTTCCAAAGGAAAGTATGAAGTTTCAAATTTAGAGAAAAGATTACAAACTGTAAAACTAGGGTTAAAAACAGCGGAAAACATACGCGAAGAATTATAACACGTCGTCAAGGTGGATGTCATGCTAAGCCCAGACACGACATCACTCGAGATCATCAGTATTGGTCGGGGACGGATCCCATTCCTCGGACCAATCTTCTGGAAAAGCACAGGGCCATGACAAGGAAAGGGTAGGGTCTTCAAAGGCTTTACCTGAAAAACATAAAGCTAGCAAGGCTGAGTATACTAATACTCAGCAAGGCTTACCCGGGATTGGGTATACTTTAGCCCATATCTAGACTTATGAAAGCTTATAATGGTTCTGGGTTTAGTTTCAGCTGAAAAGCAACAAAGAGTAGATCCTTAACTTCAAGTTTTAGCTTTCAGATTCTAGTTAATTATCCATTCTAGGTAAGCACCTATAACTAAGCAAGCATGGTGTAATCTTTGGTCAAACATCATCTTTGTTAACCATAATATTGCTCTTGTTACTCTATGTGATAAAGGGATTAAGCAGTCTCAATCTTCGTGAGAGGCGGACGATTCTGAATCGAATTTAACCTTGCAAGGTAAACCTAACTCACACGCTTGGAACATCCAACGATAGTTCCGAAGCAACCGTTTGCCTTTCATTCCAACTCGTGGATCAGATCCACCACAAGCGACTGCAGGAACATACGCACATCACTCGTGCAGGACATACGTCTGTAGCGCGACTACAAAACCCGTATTCCTGGTTGCCCTTGCAACACGTATTTCCTCAGTCGAACATAAGTAACCAAAAGAAGCAAATCGAGTGGTGGGAGGTATGTCCACTCCTCGGGCCGATTGGCTACTAGGCTTACCGCTTACCATATTTCGCGGCATGTGGTTAGTACTTTCAAATGCTTAACCACCGCTAACACACCCTGCGGCCTTATCCAATTCAACAACACAGACGGGGTATCACCTCAACCATGATACCTCACAAAACTCCCGTCCGGCATCCTTATAGTGATAACAAGAATGTAAACATTACAACTCCTATATCGCGCGAGTGACAGGAAATCACCCGACTTCTACCGGTCCTATTAGCTTAGCATCTAGTCGATATGACCTCAGGTGCAATACATTGGTTCCTAGGATTCATGCATCTAGGGTTTCAAGCAATTCCTAAGAACTTAATGCATAGAATACGTAAATAGATATAGATTGCAGTGTAATAAAATAGTAGGTTATGTCCGGGGCTTGCCTTTACTGGTGGGGCTGAAGTCAGAAATGTCAAAATCTTCCGAACTTTGGTTCGGGGCTTCAGTTAATCTCTTGATGACATTCACTTGGTCTTTAGAAACATCCTCTGCAGACTCCTGGGAGATCTTGTGGGTACCGTCTGCGGAAATAGTCGTATCTACATGCAATGCAACATTACATTCAAATGCGCGCACAAAACTATTTTACTTCACAATAAAGTTGCAATCTAACATTCATGTAACATACTACTCATATAACAACCAAAAAGATCTGAGCTAAACCTAGATAGAGCTTTAGGGGAACAACTAACTAGAATCGGCTACTCGTTGAAGATTACAACAAAGCTGATTGAAAATAACGAGGGTTTAGCTGATTGAAAGGTACATCGGGTTCCTAGATGATCGATGAAAGCATCGATTACCTTGGCAGAAGGATGATTCCTAAAGCAATGGTCTTAACTAAGATGTGCTTAAGTGTTATTCTAGGTAACTAAGTGTGGTTATATCGACTTGATTACGTCAACACAACAATTGAGTGACGTATAGCCGATTGGAGTGTGGTTGAGGATATATGACCGATAGATATAGATAGCCGATCATTCAGTCGATAAATCGACTGATAGGAGTACGTAGATAAGGAAGCGGAAACTAAGGATTGATCGGCCGTGTTTGACCGATATGGAAAAGCACCCAAAATCGGCTTGGGTCGGCTGATGGCAAGAATCCTAAGATTGCGTGTGCACCTTTGATACATCGACTATGTGTAGTCGATGCAGGATAGAACAACAGACTTGTATCGGCAATAGTCGATACTAGAAAGGTAACAACCGTATTAGCTAACCAGCCGATGGTAAAGTATCGACTGACAGCTGTTACACAAACATCCTAGACTCAAGGAAAGCGGATGCTTAGCAGCTGAACTGATAGCCAATGCTAAAGCATAGCCGCAAAGATGTTTTGGCTAAGCAGCAGACACACAAGAACTAACGGGAATCCTTATACGACAAGGAACTTAAAGAAACAGCAATCAAGACGAGGATAACGTCTTGACGGTAGGGATAGGAGCATTTGTGTGATGGATTAACTAATTACCACACTTTTCCACTTGAAACATACATCTTATGATTTATCTTTTAGTTAAAACACATGCATACAATATATGGTACAAACAAAGCATTCATTCCCTAACATTTAACCTAGACCACAGATCAAGACTTTCAATTCAAGAGCATAACACAAACTCGTAAATGTTCACTGATTTGAAACAAAGAAAGTTTTGAAAATTTTACAAAGGACACCCTAGAACTTTCTAAAACATAGCAATCAAGTCCCTGGTCCGGGAAAACAGATAACAGGAAGTTAACGGCGATATTCCGGCAAAGGAATCACCGGTATTAGAAACATTCAAAGAATCAGGGCAAACCTTGGTTGTGGAGAAGAACAAGCGGAAGTGAATTCCTGCGGTGAATAGGATTGGCAATGATAAGATGAGCTCGGTGATGACGAGATTCCGTGGATGACAAAGGAGTTTGTCGGGGATGGTCGCCGTGGGTGGAAGATGGCCTGTTGTCTCGCACGCGCTTGCTGAATCGAGTCGTGCTGGCCACTGGCAAACACTTCCGCTCGCATTCGCGAACGCGCCAGTTTAATTCCGCTCGGACCTCCGGGTCTTGCAATTCCGCCGCCCTCTTCACCTGTTGCGACGCCATTAAGGCCGGTCTATCACCGCCGCCGGTCTTGCGCTGTGCGTCGAATCCGCGCTACGTTACTCCTGCCTTGACTTCCGCACGGATGAAGGGAGTTCGCCGTGCGTGGCTCCTCCGAGCTCGTTGCATCCGGTCGCCACCTCAGCTTTGCCGTCTTTCCTTTCGGCTCGCCGCTCCTCGTGCATCTCATGAGCGAATGAGCTCGCACCTTTCCTTTCAATTCATCGGCCTTTGTCGGGCGTGCTCCATTGGTGGCAGTGCCCCAGACTGGCGACCGCCTCCTTCCCGTGCTTGCTCGCGTCGGCGCCGGCCTGAAGATTGGGTTCCCGTCCCTGAATAACAGCCGCCATCGCTACTCCTGCACCATCGCTGACAGCCTCACCGACACTTCCGCATACGTGTGCCTGCGCGTCCCCGCACCGCGAGCTCCGCGCTCAAGCTCGCGCAGACCGTTCTTCAACGCGTCACCGGTCCCGTATTCGCACACGCACGCCTGCACTTCGTCGTTCTGCTCGGCCACCTCTAGCACCTACCGCGCGCGCCAATCCCGCGCGCCCACGCTTCTGCTCCGCCGCGCGCGCACTGCTCTACCCGTGCGCCCGCATCTGCCGCACCTTCGTCGGCCTGCCGCCGCGCCCGAGCCAGTGCGCTCCAGTGCCCGCTTGCTCCTAGCGCCTGCGCAGCGTTGCCTGGATCCACTTTGCTCCTCCTGCACCGCGTGCTTACGCCGCGCCAGCTCTGCTCCTGCGCTCACCCGCTCACACTCATCTCCCGAGCCGCGCGCACCTGCTCGCCCACATCCAGCGTGCCTCCGCTCGGGCCGCTCGCCCAGCAACCGCGCCGCCTGGGCTCTGACCGCCCAGCGCCCGCGCCTGGCGCTGCCCACCACGCCGTGTACTGCTGCCCGCGCTTGCCCGGACCTGCCGCTCCCTGCCGGGGCCGCCTAGCGCAGCGCCACTCGCTCCGCTTCACGCGCTTGCTGTCCTAGCGCCGGCCCGCGCGCTACGCCGCCTGCGCCGCCTGGGCCCGCCCCGCCAGCACCTGCTGTCGCGTGCGCGCCCCGCCGCCAGCTGCGCGTCGTGCTTGGGCCGCTGGGCGCCGCCAGCTCTGCGCCGGGGGCCGCGCTCCGCCTACCGCTCGGGCCCCGCTGCAGCCTGGGCCAGCCTCCAGCGTCGCCCGCAGAGCTGCTCGCTCCCACGCGCAGGGGCCTGGCGCCGCACCACTCGCGCGCTCCTGCCCCTGGGCCCGCCGCCTGGCGCCTGCCGCAGCTAGCGCCGCTCGCCTGCCTGCCGCGGCCGCCCTGGGCAGAGCGCCCCACTCCCTCCGAGTACCTGCGCCGTGGCTGCCTGAACTGGTGAAGGAGAGGGTAGATGAGAGAGAGAGGGGATAGGTCTGCCGATGGAGAAGGAAAACAGAAGAAGGGAGACGCCAGGATAAGGTAGAAGAGAGAGGAAAGACAAATGGAATTCCCTAAGGGCTTATACGTAAAATCAGAAAACTGTAGGGGCCTATTTGTAAAACAAAATTTCCCGTTGATTTAAAACCCAAATGAAGAAATGCCCAAAACGAAAGTTGGAGAGTTTTTCAGGCTCTACAACATTTCTTTAGGGCTCAAGTTCAAAAACTTAAAATTTTACATTTTTACACGTGAATCTTTGAATAAAAGTCGGATTCGAATTGCTTTTGTCCTAAAAAATGAAACTTTATAAAATTCAGGACCTAAATGCAAGCATTTATGACACGTCATCATGACTTGCACTTTTACACTTTAGTCCTGAGTAAATTTAAAAGTTACTTTTGTAAATTAGAAACTCGCATAAACGGACTTGTACTTTCATAAAATTACGTAAACACCCTTATTTTTACCATTTTACTCAAAATTTTTACACACTTCAACACTTGCATTTCTAATGCAACTTTTGAATAAATAAATATATATTTTTACAAGGGATAAAATAAAGAAAACATGTTTACAAAACCACCTTTCACTTATTTTGAAATTACCCTTATCCAGGTACATTTTGCAAAAACAACCCTAAGTTTTTCTGTAATTACAAAAATACCCTTTTATTTGCACTTTAAATTTTCAAAAACTTCACATAAACACACATAAACTTTATACAAACAAACACATATTTCACACTAACAGATTATGTGCCTAGTTTACAAACACATGAACTGTCACATTGCGCACAGGGGCGGCGCGGGCGGCGAGGTGGGGTGCGGCAGCGGCGGGCGGCGCGTCGCCACGGCTCGGCCGTGTGCGCGGAGCGACGGGCGGCACGGCGGGCGGCGCGGCACGCGGTGCACGCGCGTGCGCACGCGTGGGCGCGGGCAGCCGGCGTGGCGCGGGCCAGGGGGGGCGGCCGGTGCCCAGGAGCTGGGCGGCGCTCGGGAGCAGAGGAGAGAAGGGAGGAGAAGAGAGGAGGGAAAAGAAGAAAGGAAGAAAAGGAAGAGAGGAAAAAAAAGGAAAAAAAAAGAAATAGAAGGGAGAGAGAAAGGAAGGAAAAGAGAAAGGGGAGAGAGAGTGTCGGCGCCGGTCGCGGTGGCGACCGCGGCCGGTCGGCCACGCGCGGGGGAGCGCACTGCGCGAGGAGGAAGGAATCGCGCCGGCGTTGATTGCGAAAAGCGGTCGCGCGCGGTTGTCGTGACGCGGCCGGGCGCTGTGCGGCACAGGGCGGAAAACGTGACAGCGCGCGTGTGGCGAAGAGGGTCAGGGTTTTTCGACGGTTAAGTTTTTAGTCGGAACGCGTAGTTTAGATTTGAAATTTTCGGGGCGTTACAAACCTACCCCACTTAAATGAATCTCGTCCTCGAGATTCGGCTGGCTTCTAAACAGATGGGGAAATTCCTTCTTTAGGGCCTCTTCGCGTTCCCATGTCGCTTCTTCTACTCCATGTCTACTCCACTGAACCCTGCATATCCGTACTTCGGAGTTTCTTGTCTTCCTAGTGACAGTGTCCAGAATTTTGACCGGTATTTCCTGGTATCGCAGATCCGGCTGTAGATCGATTGCTTCCGCAGGCACATGTTCTCCCTCGGGTACTCTTAAACATCTCCTTAATTGCGAGACATGAAATACGGGTGTATATCTGACATTTCTTCCGGTAACTCCAGTCGGTATGCCACTGCTCCGACCCTCTTCAGAACTCGGTACGGTCCAATGTATCGAGGGGCCAATTTTCCTTGCACTTGAAACCTTCGCGTTCCTCGAATGGGTGAGACCTTGAGATAAACAAAATCTCCCGGATTGAAACTTATTTCCCGCCTCTTCTTGTCTGCGTAGCTCTTTTGTCGCGACTGGGCTGCTTTCAATTTCTCGCGGATCTCCGCTACTTTTTCTTCCGCTTCTTTTATGAGTGCGGGTCCTACTAGGGCACGTTCCCCAACTTCTGACCACATCAGGGGAGTTTTGCACCTCCTTCCATAGAGGGCTTCGAATGGCGACATGCCCAAGCTGGCTTGGTAGCTATTGTTGTACGAGAATTCTGCATAAGGTAGGCTCTGCTCCCAATCATTTCCATAGGTCAGGACGCATGCTCTCAGCATATCTTCCATGACCTGGTTTACCCTTTCGGTTTGACCATCCGTCTGTGGGTGATATGCAGAGCTAAAATCCAACTTGGTGCCCATGGCTTGATGCAAGCTTTTCCAGAACCTAGAGGTGAATTGGGTCCCTCTATCCGAGACAATTCGGCTAGGCACTCCGTGCAACTTTACTATGTTTTCAATATAAAGCTTTGCCAGCTTTTCTCCACCATAATTAGTTCGTACGGGTATGAAATGTGCCGATTTAGTGAGTCGGTCCACTATCACCCATATGGAATCGTGTCCCTTCTGTGTTCGGGGTAGACCCACTACAAAGTCCATTCCTACCTCATCCCATTTCCAGACCGGAATGGGCAAGGGTTGCAATAACCCGGCTGGTTTTTGATGTTCGGCCTTGATCCTCTGGCAAGTATCACAATGGGCCACAAATCGTGCGATGTCCGCCTTCATTCCATTCCACCAATATTTTTGCCTTATGTCCATATACATTTTGGTGGATCCTGGGTGGATGGAGTAGGCTGAGTTATGGGCTTCGTCCACGATTAGCTGCCGGAAGTCTCCATTCCGGGGCACACAAATCCTATCCTCGTACCATAATATCCCCTTATCGTCTACTCTGAAACCCGGCGCTTTGTTTTCTCCAGTTTGTTTGCAGATCTTCATTAACTCTTGATCCGATCGTTGGGCCTCTCTAATTCCATCTTCTAGTGTCGATTGGATGTTTAGCACTTGGCTGGAACCTCGAGGAACAATGTGCACATTTAATCGTGCCATTTCCTCGCATAGATGATCATCCTTGGGTCCATAGGTTTTTCGGCTTAAGGCGTCGGCCACCACGTTCGCCTTTCCGGGGTGATACTGAATTTCCAAATTATAGTCCTTGACCAACTCCAACCATCTCCTTTGCCTTAGGTTTAAATCCGGCTGGGTGAAGATATACTTCAGGCTCTTGTGGTCGGTGTAAACCTCACACTTATTTCCAATCAGGTAATGTCTCCAAATCTTAAGGGCATGCACTACGGCTGCTAATTCCAAATCATGGGTCGGATAATTCTGCTCATGAGTCTTGAGTTGGCGGGAGGCATATGCAACGACTTTCCCGTCTTGCATTAGTACGCACCCTAATCCTTGTCGGGATGCGTCACAATAAATGACAAAGTCCCGATGGATGTCCGGTAGGGTCAGCACTGGGGCGGTTGTCAACCTTTGTTTTAATTCTTGAAAACTTCTTTCACAACCTTCCGTCCAGGCGAACTTCTTCTCCTTCTTAAGAAGTTCCGTCATGGGTCGGACTATCTTGGAAAATCCCTCGATAAATCTCCGATAGTACCCGGCTAACCCAAGGAAGCTCCTGATTTCACTAACGTTAGTTGGTCGCTGCCAGTTGGAGACTGCTTCGACCTTCTCTGGGTCCACGGCTACGCCTTCCGCGGTCAGGATGTGACCAAGGAAAGCTACTCTTTCCAGCCAGAATTCGCACTTGCTGAACTTAGCATAGAGCCTATGTGTCCTCAGCTTCTCCAATACTACCCGCAGGTGTTGCTCATGTTCCTGAATACTCTTGGAGTAGATAAGTATGTCGTCGATAAAGACTACGACAAACTTATCCAGCTCGTCCATAAATACCTTGTTCATGAGGTTCATAAAATAGGCAGGGGCATTGGTTAGTCCGAAGGACATTACGGTGAACTCAAACTGCCCGTAGCGGGTGACGAAAGCTGTCTTAGGGATGTCACTTTCCTTAATCTTGAGCTGAAAATATCCTGACCTTAGATCGATCTTGGAAAAGTACTTGGCTCCTTTTAGCTGATCGAAAAGGTCATCAATCCTGGGGAGGGGGTACTTGTTCTTAATGGTAACCTCGTTCAGTGCCCGGTAATCTATGCACAACCTCATACTCCCATCCTTCTTTTTGACAAACAGAACTGGGGCTCCCCACGGCGACGAGCTTGGTCTAATGAAGCCAATTCGTTGCAGTTCTTCTAGTTGCTTCTTTAACTCTGTCAACTCAGAGGCCGCCATCCTATAGGGTCTCTTGGCTATAGGGGATGTTCCGGGGATAAGGTCTATGACGAACTCTATATCCCTATCTGGCGGCATACCGGGAAGCTCTTCGGGGAACACGTCTGGGTATTCGTTTACTACCGGGACTCTTTCTAAGGGCTTGGCTTCCATGCTAAACATCATTGGGTCAAACTTACTATCCCGGGTATGGCAGATCACTTGTATTCCTTCGGGGTTTGTTAGGTGTACCACTTTGTCAGTGCAGCCTATGAGACCATTGTGTCGGCTTAACCAGTCCATCCCAAGGATCACATCTATTCCCCCAGGCTTAAGTACTACCAAATCTGCTAGAAAGTCTACCCCACTTAAATTGATCCTTACCCGTGGACAACCTAATTGACAATTGATGTCGCCTCCAGGCGTCCGGGTTAATGGGGGTGTTTTTAGTAGTACTGTAGGTATTTTGTGTTTCTCCACATAGCTCGAGGATATAAACGAGTGTGATGCTCCAGAATCAAATAATACTGTCGCCAGAGCCGAGTTGACTAGGTACTCACCGAGCACTACGCCTTGGGCCTCTTGAGCCTCCTGCGCGTCGATGTGATTGACGCGGGCTCGTCCAAATGTTTGCTGCTTCACCTGTTGGCTGTTGTCGTTGTTGCGGACGGGCACTCGGTTGGCTCCGGTCAGGGCTGGTCTGGGTCCATTCACTGTGTTGGAGAAGGCTGACGTGGCCGGCTTATTCTTGGCGTAAGGGCAGTTGGCGATGAAGTGCCCTGTCTCACGGCAGTTGAAACAGGCCCTAACGTTGCTGTTGTCGAAAGCAGCCAGGCTGGTGTTGCTCTGCGGGGCCCTCATGGTATTCTGACTCTTAAGCTGTGCTTCAGGGGCTCGTGATCCTGTCACTTGGGACTGAGTCCTATACTGCATTGGGGCCTGGGATCTAGGTGCAGTGTAGTTGGAGTTCCTCGGCTTTTGGAAGCGGTCCTGTTGGCGGGCCTTACTTTCCAGGAATTTGCGTTTATTATCCTTTCTCTCTTCAGCTTTGGCCCTTTCTGTGAGGATAGCCTTGTTCATCAGGGTGTTGAAGTCCGGATAGATCTGGGGAGTAAGTAAGGTCCGGAGTTCTGGGCTTAACCCCTTCTTGAACATGTCTTGCTTCTTATCGTCGTCGTTCACTTCTTCCGGCGCGTACCGGGCCAATTCTATGAACCGGTGGGTGTATTCTTCCACCGTCATGCTTCCTTGTTGTAGTGCGCGGAATTCATCCGCCTTGCGCTTCATAGTGGCTGAAGGGATGTGGTAGCGGCGGAACTCCCTTACGAATTCTCCCCAGGTGATGGTAGAGGCATCTTCGGCTGCGGCACAATAGTTTTCCCACCAGGATAATACTGTTCCGGTGAGCTGGTGGGCTGCCAGAAGGACTTTATCCCGATCCTGGCATTCGAATGGTTCGAGCTTCCTCTGAATTACTCGCAACCAGTCGTCAGCATCCAACGGGTTGCAGGATCCGGCGAAGGTAGGTGGCTTGGTCCTTAGAAAGGCCGTCAGCTTGTCGTTCATATTCTGCCCTCGTGGCTGCCGGTTAATGAGGGCATTCGCCAGAGTCTCCAGTATGAGGGTCTGGTTATGGATGATCTGCGCCAGGTCTCCGAGGGGTGGGGGTGGTGGTAGTTGTTCTCCTTCTTGACTTCCCCCTCGGTTCTGGCTTACTTCTTGGTCTCCTTGGGGAAGATCTTGTTCAACGGGATGTGCTCCGACACTAGCGGCTACGGGGTTCCGGCCACGGGAGGCCCTCGCGACGTTCCGGGGGGTCACCTGCTGATTGGGTAAATTGGGGTTACGATTATGTGATGTTTAAGTTGTTTAATTCGTATATATATAAGGCAGAATCTACCTTCTGCCAGTACCCATATAAACAAGCAGCACACAACAAGCTAGCATACAATCACAAACAACAAACACAACCCTTTTTATTATTGCAAAGGGGGTACAACTTGGGGGTACGACTAGGTCCCGTGCTACTCGGCCAGGGTCTCATCTTAAGGGTACGGCGTAAACAGAAAGGCTGGGGAGGGGCATCACTGGGATGGCGTGGTCGGCGAGGTGGCGTGGTCGGCTTCATCTTCAGAATCCAATCCCAAGCTACGTTCATCGCTGCTGTAAAAATCTTCTTCTTCCTCAGCTTCATAATCTAAATCTTCCTCTATCTCTTCATCTTCTTCTTTGTAGGATTTCACTGTCCTCCCCCTCTTTGATCTTCTCACACTTGATTCAGCTGGATCCCCATCTTCTGCAAATGCTAATTCTTGAATAAATATACCTAACACCTCTGGGACACCACCGAGAACTTTCCTTATAGCTTCACATATTTTCCTCTTCTTCTGAAAAAATAAACCAAAAAGGACAACTTGACCATGAGAACAAATAAAATGCCATCTGAAATGTACTATTTTGCTGGTTCATATTAAAAAAAATACTTTGCTGGAACACTAAAATGTTGGGTTGTGAGTGTGAAAAAAGAGACGTGTACATACCTCTGGTGCCAAATCTCTTGGAGCTTTTGACGATACAAGGCTATATATGTCATCCATTTGGAAAGGAGAGTCCTGCACCAATGAATGTGCCGACAGTTTGAGCTGAAAAAAAGTAGCTGTCAGACCCGGGACTACGGGACTGTGTACATAATGTAGTTCATACAAGAATAAGGGACAGGATATGTCCTATACCTTATCTATGTTGTACTCTACTCGCATGTGAAGTAGAACTAGACGATACAGAAGGAAGCTACTCGAGTTGTACTCGAGTACGATTCCTAGGCTAGTGTCGGACTAGGACTTATGTAACCCTATCCTCCCGGATATATAAGGGCGGGCAAGGACCCCCTCAAAACACATCAACACCCAAAGCAATACAAACCACCAAACAGAACGTAGGGTATTACGCACATCGCGGCCCGAACCTGTCTAAACCTTGTGTTGTTTGCAGCTTCGAGTTCCTGATCTCGGCGTCGCCCTACCTAAAACTTACCACCTCGGGTATACCCCTCGGTGGGCAGGCGGTAAAACACCGACAGCTAGCGCGCCAAGTAGGGGTGCGCATCGAAGATCCACCGGCGAACTTGATGGCTTCTTTCAAGTTCACCAGTGCCGTGCCCCCTAGGGCACGACGTTCATTTTCGGCTCGTGGGTCTGCGTCGCAGATGGTGCGGGCGATTTTCGTCGGTTCACCATCGACATCATGAAGCCGAAAACTCTCGCAGCGAGTTTTCATAGAGAGCTCGATGAGTTCGTCGACAATCTCAATAACTTGTCGACCCATGGCTCCGCTAGGAAGACCGAGGAGGAGTCCGTTTTCAACACGACTCTGCTCCGCGCTGCAACGACCACGCTCGGATCGGACTCGCTCCAATCTGAGAACTTGCGTAACCGATCACGACTCGGTCTACGCAATTCGGCCACTGAACATCAGGAGGCCAACAATTTCGAGTCCCTCTCCGCATTGGAAAAGGACTTGGACTATTTACTCCAAATCGGAAAACCCGAAGCCATCGCATGTCGGGGGGCTGCGGGTTGCCTTGGTGATAATGGTCTAATGATCACCTCCACTCCAGAAGGCTGTTTCGTGCATTGGAAGGGCATGAAATTCTCCGATCTACTCGAGGACGAAGTCAGACTCGTGGCACACCTTGAGCCCTTGCCTTTTCAGGAGGGCAAGCCTTTAGCCACCATGGCCGAAGAATCGACCGAGCTAGTCGAAGCAAGCTCTTACAAGATCATATCACGCCAAGTGTTGATGGTGAAACAGGGCGAGAACGATGGCATCTCTCCCAATGTCGCACTTGACATGATATCCAAAGACGAGGCCACAGCCAACACCGGCGACGAAAATAACTCCAAGCGTGAGGCACGAAGGGTGAGGACCAGATCCTGCGCAGCACGGCGAAGGAGGTTCAACGAGCGCATGTCAAGTACAAGTACCCTCAGGGCTTCAAGCTGATTGGGATCACCAAGTATGACGGCAAGCAAGCTCCCAGCAATGGCTACGATGCTACTCCATCGCCATAGAAGTCGCAGGAGGCTCCAACATCACCAAGGTTGTCTACTTCCCGATGGCTTTGGACCCTGCGCCACTCACATGGCTGGAGAGCCTCAACAACAACTCGATCGACTCCTGGGAGCGGCTCAAGAAAGTCTTCATTGACAACTTCCAGGGGGTGATCACCCGCGCAGGTACTCGTCATGACCTCGCTCAGTGTAAACAGGAACGTAACGAGCTCCTACGGTCATACACACGCCGTTTCTTCGACGTGCGAGCCACCATTACGAACATCTCGGAGAAGGATATTATCGACTGCTTCTACAATGGCATCATCGACCCAGGCATCTATAGAGACTTTGGGCGGAACAGACCAAAAACTATTGCAGGACTTCGTGACATGATGCACGACTGGTCCGAGCAAGAGGAAAAGATGTGTGAGCAGTTCCCGAGGCGCAATGACAACAACCTGAGGCGCACTAATGACAATCGCACCGACAAGAGCCAGCGGGACTACTCGGGTCCGTCCCGAAAGTGCAAGCCAGACGACCTCGTCGTGGTTGTGGATCATCCTTCGCGAGGCAGGAAGACAACGACGCAAGAGGAGTTTGAAAAACTCTTGCAGAAGAAATGCCCATGGCATCTAGGTGCCAATCATGCGGCAATTGATTGCTACCACCTCCGGAGGACATTCAGCAATCCCAGTGGCAACAAGAAGAACAAGCTAGCGGATAAAGAGCCCGAACCTGTCTAAACCTTGTGTTGCTGGCACATCGCGGCCTGAACCTGTCTAAACCTTGTGTTGCTGGCACCTTCGAGTTCCTCATCTCGGCGTCGCCCTACTTAAAACTTACCACCTCGGGTATAACCCTCGGTGGGCAGGCGGTAAAACACCGACAGTAGCTAATGATTTGAGTAATGCTTAAAAGGGTCAGAACATAGATGTTCTAGCTTTCCAAAAAATACCTTAAGCTTGCCAAATGAACCATCACGATTCGTATCCAGCTTGATGACCTCGTTCAACAGCTTCCTTGTCCATGCAGCAATCCTTGGCATGGTGGCAGGGATTTGTACATTTTGAACAACTAGAGAATCTGCATAGATAATCTGAAAAAATGCACAATATTAAATCTCTTGAACAGAAAAAAAGAAGTGGATGAATATGGAAAAAATATTGTATTGAGTGAGACTTATGACAAGCGGTAGGATGCAACCCTTGACAGAATTTTTCGTGTTGATCTTTTTAGCAGCAACCTTGAGCTGGTCGACCACAAACTGACACCAATTCAACTTCTTCACTCTTGAGACGTCCACTAATGAGGGACTAGGACTTATCCCCAAGCTGGTGGGAGGGTACAGAAAAATCGACACTGCGATCATCAGCCAGGACCTTAGGAAATCTTCGTTTGCGTCCTTGTTATTCTTGATCCTTTTAATTATTTATTCAATCTTTGGTGCTGAACCTTGCAGAATGCCAAACTTGTTGTGTATAAAATTGATGGCGTCCACGTCAAGCTCATATTTGACTTCAGCACCCCTGCTTGGCAAATGCAATATATCAGCAACGGATTGTGCTGTGACTGAAATCCTTCCCCTTCCAGAGAGAACAAGCTCTGAAGTGTCTGGATTGAAGCACTCAACCATTAGCCAGTTTGCAAACTTTGTTGGAATGGTGGCGCATTCAATCTTGAGCAGCCCATCGAAATGCACATCTCGAATCATCTTCTTCCGATCTTCAGACATGACCCTATATAGCTTGACAAACCTAGTAGGGGAGGCCCTGTTCCTTAGAACCTGCACATTATAGAAACGAATAGAAAAATATAAGAACCTTAGAGTTTTGTATTGTCTAGCCAGATGCGCTGGAATACCTATGCTACCTTAGAGTTTTGTATTGTCTAGCCAGATGCGCTGGAATACCTATGCTAAGTGTATTAATGCCTACTTATTAAATAAAACTTGCCTAATTTGATGCATGAATTTGCCTAGCCGAGAGAGGTATTATTGCCTAAAAATAAAAATGCATGACTATATTAGTAAAATGACAGATGGCAATACCTACTTATTAAATAAAAGTTGCCTAGTCTGATGCATGAATTTGCCAAGCCAAGAGAGGTATTATTGCCTAAAAATGACCATATTACCAGAAAATGACAGATGGTAGTAGATATTGTGACATACAACATTGGATGCCCGTCCTTGTTTCTCCTTCTGTACTCTTGGCATTGGCATTGTAATTTATATGTGTTTTTTAAGAAAAACTACACATTACGAAAGATAAAAAAGGTCAATGATGATGGGGGCTGAGGGGCTAAAAATCGCAGTCATCCAGCGAGCTACCACACCGGGGATTACATGATTTTCCGCGCTCTCGCAGAAAACCACAACCACTTTGGTGGATTTTTATGGTTCGAAATAGAGACTTCTGTGACCATCAGCCCCTCAGCTATGCAGGTAAAAAAGAAGTCAATGCAAAACATGAACTATGGTTTATTCAGATAAACAACACCTAAAAAGTCAGTGCATAAAAACTGTGAAAAAACCAAGGTATCCCATACATACCCACCGATCTCCAACAAAAACAGCTGAACTATATTTCAGGGGGTCAAGACAAATCAATGCATACCAAAACCTAAACTATAATTTATTCAGACAAAAAACTCCTAATCATCAATCCAGAATCCGTAAAATCCCCACCCCCTCCTGATATCCCCTACCTCCCTACCAATCCCCAACAAAACCACTACCAAAATGTAGCCCCAACACACAGATTTAATGCAACAAAAATACCTAAACACATAAGCATCCACTACAAAACACAACTACAAAAAAAATGTTACATTACGAAAGATAAAAAGGTTAGTGATGATGGGGCTAAGGGGCTAAAAATCGCAGTCATCCAGGAAGCCACCACACCGAGGATTACATGGTTTTCTGCGCTCTTGCAGAAAACCACAACCACTCTAGTGGATTTTATGTTTCAAAATAGAGACTTCTGCGACCATCAGCCCCTCAGCTATGCAAGTAAAAAAGAAGCCAGTGCAAAACCTGAACTATGGTTTATTCAGACAAACAACACCTAAAAAGTCAGTGCATAAAACTATGAAAAAATATGATATCCCATACATGCCCACCTATCTCCAACAAGAACCGCTGAACTATATTTCAGGGGGTCAAAACAAAATCAATGCATACCAAAACCTAAATGATAATTTATTGAGATAAAAAAACTCCTAATCATCAATCCAGAATCTGTAAATCCCCCCTCCTGATATCCCCTACCTCCCTACCAATCCTCAACAAAACCACTACCATAATGTAGCCCCAACACATAGATTTAATGCAAAAAATAAACACCTAAACACCTAAGCATCCACTTAAAAGAACTATGAAAAAAATGTTACAGTGCTGGATGGGGGGATTTTCAGTTTAAATCACCTGTGGCACTTTTTCAACTAGCAGAAATCCTTCCACTATAAATACAATCTTCGTGCACTGAAAAGTCTGGGGGAAATCCACATAAGCATATATGAGAGGGAATCTGAGCAACGCGGCAAAAAAAGGGGGATCCCTCACCTTTCCACCACCAAATTGCAGAAACACCTATCTGAGACAAGTTGTGAAGAGATTCAAGTGGATGCACGGGGAGGGGGGATGAGCTCAACTATCTGATCTGCGCTTCCCGCACTCCTTCCCAGCTCCGGATTCCAGCTGCTCGGGGGCAATGACCTCCACCAAAAAGCAAGAGCAAAAAACAGCGAAAAAACCTGGATTAAATGCCATGGGAATCAAAATGATACGAGCGTGCTGGAGGAAAAGCTCAACTTAGTACGATCTCCGCTTCAACCCACGTGATTCCCCGCTGAGCGTCCAGATGCGCAAGCCGATGGGGGTGATGCAGCCGAAAATCGTCGGTGGGTGCGAGAGCGGATAGAGGAGAGAGAGAAACCCTAGAGAGAGAAGATGACTAGAGGAAATGACAGGCGCGCGACCCAATATTTTGAATAAATTTCCCCTCTGATTTCTAGAACATGGGACCGGCATGTTGCCTGTTAGTGGGGGTGCGAGCGGGGCGCGTGGGCGGTGCGTGGGACCGGTCTGTCACGGGGAGGCTAAGCGCGCGCGCCCGAGGCTCGTTGGATGGAGGACGGGCGGTGGATCCAATTGGTCGTTCCGTCGGACAAAAATACAGCTCGCTGTTATAGAGTCATTACCATGAAAGAATAGTGATTGCGTAAAATTTGTTAGGTTTGGTAAAGTTTCTTTTATCTACGCACACCCTCTCTTTTAGCGAATTGCACAACTGGCCCGAACTCCGTCTCTATGACAAGTGGCCCCACGTATCGACTCCGACCCTACAAACCAGCGACAGACAACAACGCATAAACTCGGACCTCAAAACCCTGTCCAAAAACCCTAGCCGCCTCTCCAACCAAAGCGCGCGAACTCCCAGCTCAGCGGCGGCGGCGGCGGCGGCGGCGAGGAGGGGATCGCAGTCCTGCGATGGGGAGCGACACGGAGGCAGAGAATAAGAGGGCTCCGGTGGCCCTGGCCCCCATCGCGAAGCCGCTTGCGGGCAAGAAGCTCTGCAAGCGGACCCTCAAGCTCGTCCGCCGAGGTCTGTACGGTTCCTTTGCCCTCTTCGCCGTTGGTTTAAAACGATTTCCCATGTTTAGATGCGATTGTCTCAATGTTTTTGCAGCATCTGAGGCCAAATGCTTGAAGCGAGGAGTCAAGGAGGTTGTCAAGAGTATTCGCCGGGGGAACAAGGGGTTCGTAATTTATACCGCTTTACTCTATTCCTGCATTTTTTTTTCATTTGTTTGCTTTATGGTACAGCGTAGTGAAAATGGGAACTACCGTTCAATATTCGCATTTATTTCACCTTTTTAGGTTCAAACATAATGACCCATTGTGACTCCCAAGTCTCCAACGAACAAATTGCATATTCGACTGCAAAACTAGAAACTCCTGGTTGGAACTTGAGAAGTGGGAACTTTATCAACAGAGATTCTGAAACAAATTGGACTTTCTAGTGTGATTTAGCAGCTTCTATCTGGGACACATTAATTAAGTAGGATTTTTGAAAACCTTTAAACTAGAATTTAAACTGTCAAACAGAAAATTCCACCAGAATTGGATCATTCTACCGACGAGGGGATGAAGGTTATGGATTTCTCAGTTGACTGTTTGAACTTTCATATTGAAATCAAATAAACATTATCCTATGGAAAGCTGCGTATTGAGGTGTTGATGGCTGTGGCTGTTGGAGCAGACTTCGATGGTGATTTGGACAGCAGTGCTTTTCTCTGTTGGATAAGGTGGCAGATGGATATTTTTTATCCTTTTTTTTTGACCCAGACCATGGTAGGTTAGAGAGGATGAAGAGGCAATGAGGTGTTTCTTTTTCTTTTTTCTTTTTTGCTAGAGAGGAAGCCAAGAAGAGAATTGATTGAGACAACACCTCACGCTGCGATGTTACTTTGCATCAGGCCCACCTGTCAGTCTCCTGAGGTCTTTTTGCAGACTCCTGACCAAATAAGCTGACACTAGTTAACATGTGTGTTTGTCAGTCTAGCGACCCATTCTACTGTTAAGAGAATCCGGTAGTTGGAAGATGCATTGACACGGATGAGAATTGACAAATGCCATCCAAATCAGTCTCTTTTGTCAACGTATTTATGAAAAATATTAGGTGGAGTACAACACAATACATACTTTGAGTAGGACTATGGATGCACCTTGCTGACATATTTGGGCCAATATTAATGGCCCCTGGCTCTTACTCAGTTTTGATCTGTACTCAGGAATCTGGAGTGGTATTAGTTTCCACCAGTTGAAAAATAGCGTTCCACTGTTCCCACTAGTTTGGGCTGGAATGAGCTGGAAACTGCTTAGTGCTAAGAACCATGTGAACCCACCCAGTCACCGGTCCATATGGCTTCTTAGTTTCAAATTAGCCCAAGTGCGCAATGGGATTTTGAAATTCAGTAACAGGTACTTGACCGGTCAGGTTCACCCTCTTAGTAGTGATAAGATGGTACAATCAAACTGATTGTGTGGCAGGTAGAGGCACCCGTTCATTGTCATGGCCTAGTAGACCTGTTTTTTTCGGAGTGGTGGCACAACCCATATTCTACAGCATCAGATCCGATCATTACTAGGATACTTTTTGCACTGTAACTCTAGCTGTAGACGTCCAAGTCGACTTATAGGGGAAAAAAGTGAAATTGATAGCAAGTAGCACTTTTACTTAGCCTACTGGATCTTGACATGACTATGATACTTTTATGCATTTTAGTCGATGTTTAAAAAAAGGAAGGGAAATTGATAGCAATCAGCGCATTGACTTAGCCTAACTCTACTTCGGTATAACCAAGTACAGCAGTTTTCTGACAGAAAATTTTTATTTTTATCTTAAGATATGTTGTCGAATTTCCAATTATCCTCTTATGCAAAACCAACAACCTCCTCTGTCATTTACTAGAAATATTAGTTTGTTAGTATCCTAGGCATATCCTTCAGTTATACCATATAGTTAATCAGGGAAGCTGTTTCTCCTAGTTGGGAGTTCACTGAGTAGTTAGGCCAATTGGTGTGCTAGCTGTTTACCTAGCTAATATTAGGTTCACCAGGACTTGCCCCATTACCTTCCGATGCCAATCTTCATGATGTTCTGTTGATCAACATAACTTCTCCTAAAGGAAGTAGTTGCCATTCTGCCTTAATAAATGCATTTATAAGTAAATTACTTATTTGCGTTGATGCATTGTTGTTTGCTCATTTTCAAATTCCTAGTCTGGATAATTTGTGTTCCTTGTTTTTTTTCCGATTTTTTCATTAACTTCCCTATGTTTTGCTTTTGTCTTTGTAGATTGTGTGTGATTGCTGGCAACATTTCTCCCATCGATGTAATAACTCATGTTCCAATACTCTGTGAAGAAGCCAATATTCCTTACGTATATGTTCCGTCAAAAGAGGTATGCTGCACTGAACCTGCAACGCTCACTTTAAATCCTTGTCTTTGTTTTCAGCATGAGCGTGAAAAGGAATAGGTTGTTATGATGCACTCTGACTAGGACATGGGAATCGCAGTATTGTACAAATATCCTTAAACCAAGTAGACAGGATGTATATTTTAGTTCGTATGTTACATGAATCACGACTAGACTTAGCTTGGAGAGGACTCATGTTCTCCACGTTCACTGATTTTCTTCCCTTATAGTTCTAGGCATCAAAACTGAATGAAAAAGAGAAGTTTGTTCTGTCAAAATTTAGGAATGAAAGAGCATCCACCTAGTCGTCCACTCAAAATGATTAATTTGGTTGCGTCTGCAGCTAATTAAGAGGATGCATAACTCAGATGGTCTTGTCCACCTCTCTGATACCTGTCCTTAATTTCCACTGAAGATTTTTTTCCATTAGTGCTGATCATAGTTTATGGGATCATGAACTAACTTTTAGACCAAAGGCATGGCCCGGCTTCTATTGAAAGCAGATCGTTACTGGGGTTACCAGTTTTTACAGGGGAACAAAGCTCCTGAGTGAGCTAGCAGCAGAAACACACCCTCCACAAAAAGAAGAAACTCCCCCTCTCGAACCATACTAGAAGACACTAACAGAAGAAAGGAAAACAAGCTTTTTAACTATCTGTTGGCGGCGCGCCATGAACCCGCAGGCCTCCAGCTTCCAGTCCGTCCTCGAGCTTCCTCAACAGCCACCGCCTCTTATCCTGGTCTTCAGGCGACGCCATCTTGCTCCACGTTCGCAGGAAACCGATCACCTTATAAGCCAGCATTTTCAGGCTAGAGATTAGTTTATTTTCAAAGACCCAGTCGTTGCGGGTGCGCCAAATAGCCCACGCCACTCCAGCAAACAAGTAAAACAAAATCCTCATGTTATCCCTCGATGGGATCCCATCGATCTGCTTGTGCAGTAACTCCACCGTGGTTGGAATTTCAGACCAACCCAGACTATCAATAACCCAGCACCATATGAACGTGGATGGAGGGCAGCAAAACAGCAGGTGGTCAGTGTCCTCTGTTAGATTGCACAGTTTACATTCTTTGGGGCCATCCCATTTTCTTTTCTTCAGTTGCACTGCCGTCTGTAATCTGTCCTGCCAAATCATCCATAAGAAGATCTGAATCTTAAGAGGTAGTTTTGTCCTCCACATTTCTACCATATCTCGGCGGATAACGCCAGGATCCACTATAAATCTGTATAATGAGCGTGTGGAATATATGCCCTTCTTTTCCAGCCCCCATTTTGCAGCATCCTCACTATCAGTTAGAGATATTTGGGATAATTCCTGTTGCAAAGTCGCCCACTCCTCTAGCTCGACTCGGCCCAGGTTTCTTCTGAACTGTAATCTCCACTCCACATTGCCGGCTTCAGCGACTGAGATGGCTTGATCCGAGCTGATCTTGAACAGATGGGGAAACTTGACCATAAAAGAACAGCCACCACTCCACACATCTTGCCAGAATCTCGTCTTTCGCCCGTCACCTACCACCATAGTTTGGCCATACCCATACCACTCTCCTGCTTTCAGCAGGCCCTGCCAGAACTGCGACACCCCTCTATTCTTTGCCTGAAAGAAATTATTCCTGCGGAGGTATTTCTTCCTTAGCAGGTTTATGCACAAGCTTTCCTCTCCACTTCCCAGCCTGTATATCCATTTGCCCAAAAGGGCAATGTTCATCGCTCTAGTATCAATGAAACCCAGTCCTCCCATTTCCTTTGGTTTGCTCAGTGCCTCCCACTTTATACATTGGACATGTCAATGAACTAACTAGTGGCATCAATACAATATAATGATTTCATTGGACTTATTTTGATTTTCATGAATAGTTGCATTTACCATTTGATTGATACTAATGTGCTAACAATGAGTGGGAGACCTGTTGTTGAAATCAACTACTTAAGTAAAAAACATCCTTGCTCCTTGCCCTAACATCAATTTTCCCCTCTCCTGATGATCACTTCTTTTCTTGATTTGGAGCAATTCTTTATTGTTCAACCTTTTCTGTACCTATCATTTATCCATGCTGGTACTAAGTATTCTTTTGTATATATCAGATTTTTGACTGATTGGAACTGTTTGAAGGGAAAGTACTTGGAAATTAAGTACCCAATGTCTTAGAAAACACTTTCAATTAGCTTGTACTTTCTTTGAATACATGTTTTCACTGCTACCCAAAGTCCAGATAACAACCTTACTTTGCTGCAAAATAACCACCTGCCTTGCAGTGTAGCTTTTATTAGTAGAAGCTATAGCATATATGCTGTAGTTCTAGGACTAGGAATCACTGAAAAGAACAAGAAGAGAGCAAAACTAAACAGTATAACAATCAACAATATAATGTCACATTTTCATGCTATTGTCCTGATGAGCCTAAAACGCTGATCGTGATAGTCCATATCACAATCATGAGATTCTACTGATGCGTTTTGTTTCCCCTGTTCTCCACAGGATCTCGCGACCGCTGGCACCACCAAGAGGCCTACCTGTTGCGTGCTGGTGATGACCAAGCCAGCCAAGGGTGAGCTTGAGGGTGAGGTCAAGGAGCAACTCAAGACGGACTACGACCAGGTCACGTCTGAAGTCGCCGGGGTCACGTCAGCGATGTTTTAATCTAAGCAAACTCACGGGGCCAACAGAGGCGCCGAACCGGCATCCTTTCGTTCCCTTTCTGTAATTCTGTAGAGTGCCAGTGTGGCCTATCAGAATATCACTCGCCTTCCTGTACGAACCCGTTAGATATGTGCCTTTTTTTACTCTCTATGAACTTGTGGGATAATGCCAGTTCTTAGCATACTAGCAGCATCCTTTTTATTTTTTTGAAAATTTAGCAGCATCTGTTTACCTTTGGGTTCTTTTTTTTTGGTGTGATATTTCCACATCATGTCTGCTGCCTTTTTGCGGTCCTGTGCGTCCTCTGCAGTCTGCATCGGGACAAAACATACGTGTTGTGTGCCTGTGCCCCGACCACACGGATCGTGGATCATCCACTGTTGAGCGGCCAGTGTAGCTGCACCTGCTCCTGCGCAGCCTCGGCCCGAGAGGGTGGTGGTGTGTGTGCAAGTCAGGTGCAGCCCAGAAGGAAGAAGTGGGCAGCGTGTGTGATGATCGGGACTAGACGGCGCCCGTCCCGTGGCGCGGTCGATCCTTTCTTGGCGTCCTGGCCGCGCGGCCTGCCTGCCGCTCTCGCTCGTCTGCCGGCTTTGTCCGGGGGTGGCGCAAGCCGACGGCGGCAGGGCTCCGGTGATGGATGGTCCAGGACTCCAGGCCAGGCCAGAGCGCGGCCAGAGCTGGGGGCTCTGGTGATAGTAGGGAGGGAGCTAGCGAACACGTACAAGCTCGGCCGGTTTGGCTTGGATTCTGACGATCTGTCCGGTGGCTAGGCGATTGCGTGCGTCCGGGCATGATCTGGTCTGGTCCGGACTGGGTAAAATCCCTGCGGCAAACGCTGGAGGACGGTGGCGCGCGGTCCCCCTCGCCTTGCGGTGGGGGCGCGTCAAAATGGGCAAAAGCCCATGCTGTTCACCGCTCTCGTTAGGAGCAGCTAGACCGTTAACGTTTACTGCCGCCGGATGCTTTCTTTTCTTTACGGTTTCTGCCACTTCTTAGCGGGGGCGGGTCCAGGATTCGAGGTCTGAGTATTCAAAAATTTTAAAGAGTGAAAAAAATTAATAACATAAAGTAGTATAGATTTATAGTACATAATTAAATACTAAAATAAGATCGAGAAGTGAGGCAATATGAATAGGAAGCCTATTTCGTGGTATTATTTTCTCTTTTTACTACATATACATGTTATATATTATGTATATAAATTTTTTTGCTAAAAATTTTAGGTATTCAGCTGAATACCTATGCACCAGTACCCACCCCTGCTTCTTGGCCTACAATATATGTAGTCATGGTCACAACACTTCTAACCACCATGCATCAGCATGGACAATGAATTGGATAGATTTCTCCCATGTAATTGATATTAGTATGTTCTGTATGTGTAACACAAAACATCAGTCGAAACTCAGACAACTTAAAAGAAAGGGAAAGAAAAAGGTCACTCGAACTGTTTCAAGGTAAATCAAATATTTGGGAAAGCTGCTCAAACTATTGCAAACTGTGACCCTGAACCAAACGAAGATAGACATGACAGATAGTAAAATAAGTGACTTGTACTAGGCACTGTACAGCTAGTGTTCTTGATCCATCTTATCAACTCATCTATTCGACAGAATATTAGACTAGAAAAAAAAAACAAGTGAATTCTTTGTGCTCATTTTGAAAACATGACAAGCATTTGTTCGGCTAAGATCTGTAGGATCTTACTGGGAGTTCCTTTGGTGTTGGAATGGATGGAGTTATGCATGCTCAATCATTGGCACTTTAATTGTAGCAAGTGGTCCAGAACCAATTTGTCAATACCTAGCCTTTATCACAATCTGCCAACTTTCTTCTGTTGTGTCTGGCTCCTAAACTAATAAAGTAATAAATACGATGCACTTCGATATCAAAGAAATTGGATGCCACTTGACACGTCCCTGCAAATTTTATCAAGAATGTTACGCCTATAACACATCGCGCTAAGGAACCGTGTTACACCGTAAGTGCGGAACTAAATGGCATGACAAGAGAAAGATTAGATCGTCCAACTCGACGTGGCCATCAACCAAACAGGTGTCGCGCGCGCAATTCTGTTATTAGGTAAAGCTACCACTTCCGTGATTCCACATTGAAGCACATATTCATACGCTTCGCATCAACGGTTAGTTTCCCATCCAGCTCTTGGTGCTAAAAAAAACTCAAGATAGCTGCCTACCTACACTGCATTTTGCTAGCAGAAGACCAAATACTTTTTTTTTCTTTTGTCACCCACCCCTTTCAGTGAGAGTTGACCTGGACCATGTATGGAGAATCAAATTATGCAAGCCGCAAGCTGCTTGCATAATGCACTCTGAATTTATTTTCCAAAAAAAAAAGATGCCACAGAGAATCAGAAAAGGCAAAGGCATGAACTCAAGTGCTCGGCATGTGGACGAAATTATTCTGTGCTTCGGCGAACTTTAATAAGTAGAGTATTTTTTTGGCAGCAAGAGAGAGCAGTAGTAGCAGCAGTTGAAGGGAATGGAAGTGGATGCTGGAGTGGAGACAGAGACGAGGAAAAAGCGGGAGAACCAGCAAGCGAACAGAGATGCACGCACGCTCGCTCGCTTCTCGAGTAGGCCTCCAGCGCAACCAACTCCTTCCTTCCAGCTCAGACTCAGAGCTCACACCACCAGGACTCCAAGGAGGGGGATGTTTAGATTCTGTTCTCTTGGGATGAGCCGTGCAACTCCAAGCACGCCCTCCTCCACAGCCCAATATGGCAATATGCATTTCTAATTAAGGGCAGTATAGTATGGGCAAGAGGTGTGGTTAACAACTAACAAGAGGTCATGTGCACTCTACATGCACACAAGCGCACAAACAATGGCTTTATTCTCAGAGCAACTATTCAACAGGACAAAAAGTGAGGCGGTTGGAAAGAGGGTTAGAGCAATTCCAACTGAGTACTCAGATCTAAATCACTACTCCTACATGTGGGAGCTTCTCGTCCATATTCTGAAAGCAAGGTAACCACGGGCAGTAAGAAGGAGAAGGCGCTAGAGGGACACCCCATGGGATCTTTTGATTTGTTTGTTGACCCCATCTGTCCAAGCTTGGATGTTTAATTTTTAGTAAATACACACGTAAATAGATTGATGTACTCTATGTTCATAAAGCACCCTAAAAGCCAACATGTCCATTTCATTTTCACTGGAATTACATAAACCCTACTGCATTTCGATTCGATTATGAGTTTGTCCCTTATAAGTTCTTTTTTCCTCTGATGCACTTAACAAGCTTGGTTTTCGTTGGTGTGGCATTATCGAGTAATCTAGTCACCACTTTCAGTATTTCAGATAATACTAAAAAAAGAGACGGTAATCATTTGTGCACGGCCGCCATGCATCCAGACGAGTGCAAAGCACGTACTAGTAGCCCGGCAGAAATTCCCTTCGCCTTATTCCTCCCGTGTCTCCATTTCGCCTCAGCGGTTGAGGGCCACCGGCTGTCATCATCCGTGCCTCCTCATCTCGATCCTCTCCTCTCGTGCCAAAGACGCTTTTGCTGCGTCGCTTTATTTGTTCCTCTTTCCAATCGCCTTTGGCCGCCTCCCTCCCATCCCATGCAATTCCGACACACTTCCCGAGCCAACCAGTGCCAGTGCCCGGCTGCCCCACCCGGCCTTTGGCAATTCTTTGCCTCCAGATAATCCCCCAAAGGAAGCTTTGCTGTCGAAATTTTCTTTACTGCGGCCACAGCACCGTCGCAGCTTCCAATAAAGCTCTCTCCATTCCATCTGACATTGCTTTATGGCACGAATGATGGGTGAATTCTTCTTTTTTGTTCGCTATCTACTCCGAAAAATTTTGGTTTGAATTCTGTCTATTTTGTGTTGGAACAGATTTGTGAGGCGCGTGGCAACTTTCTTTTATTTTCGGGAAGCCGTGAGCTTACAATAATGGCTCGAATTTGAATGATTGCAAATTTGCAATCCAACTTAAGGGATGCGATTAGAAAGGATGCGCTTATATCACGCCACACCAAGGATACCTCAAGATCACAGGCGAATTTCAAAGTGGGCAGCAATATTTGTATCCTTTTTGTTTGTACAAACAGAACAGAAAATTGATGAGTCCAAGAGAAAACTATACATTTCACCCTTTGTTGTTCCCCTAATTGGCATAACCGAACGTCAATACAGCTACCACACATGCCGATGAGAGGGGTTAGTTTTCTTTTTCTTTTTTTTCTTGCATAGTAGTAGCATTGCACTTGCACTTTTCTCCCTATTTGACAGATCTTCATTATGTTTGAATATGTGGGCTTTTGGCTCAATATTTACAATTAAAGAATTAAAAGTCCACTATTAAATGCTAGTCAGTTATTGTGTAATCCAGTAATGAAAATGGAAGAGTATTTCAATCGACTTAAAAAGTGGACTGTTTGTACACCGCTTGTGAAGCCGGTAAAAGAGGATTGGCGAGCCCCACGCGCGCGTGCCGCCTCGCCGGGCCGAGGGCGTGCCGTGACCAGCCGAGCCTGATGTGCAGCGTTCCAGGGCGGATGTTTTGCACCAAGTAATGGCCATTATAACCACGATTCATTCACAGCGATTGATTCTGCGCGAGTTAATCGCCATTACGTTGTTTGATGATGTTAATGACGTTCAAGTGCATCCTCCCGTCCCCAGACTCTCATCTATATCACTAGGTGACTTCTCCTCTTCCTCCGTACGTGAATACACCTCTCTTCCTCCCTCTGCTGCTCTTCTGCATTCCCATCGCCGGCGCTACACGCACATCTTTGCTGAGAGTAGGTGCCTCCGGAACCATTGCCCGCTGAAGGTCCTGCATGGGATAGCGGGGCAATCAGATTTTTAGGGAGCGTCTTCACGCGACTGCTCGCCAAGAACCGTGTCGTCTTCACCGGCGTATTGTTCACCATCCATCCCTGCGCACCAACTCCATTCCATCCGTCGACATCGCCACCCGTAACTCTTCGTCGCCTGCGTACGACTACTTCCTCAACAAGTATGACTACTTCCTCAATAAGTACGACTACTTCCTCAACAAGTACGACTACTCAGTGCCTCGATCGACTACTTTCTGAAGCTCGATCGACTACTTCCTGAAGCTCATACGACTACTTCCTGAAGGCCATCTGCACTACGCCGAATTTGTTCGACTACTTCAAGCAGGCCAGTCGAGCGTGTCCGCTCCAGCTGGTAACGGTGCATTCGGTGCCTCCGGCACTAGTCCCACCTTGGGGTATAGTCTGATACTCTTCTATTTTATTGGATTCATCATTAATTTCATGTTAACTTTGAACACGTGCACATGCCTTGTTTCACTCATCATAATCATCAAATATTAATAAATTATATGTGTGATTTTGAAATTAAAATGTACCCGAAAATGTCTATTTTTCTAACAATCCAAAAACCTGATTTTATTGATAGGCTTACGGTAGCTAACTTTGCTGCAACAATAAGACTGAGCATTTTTTATGGTTCCAACTTTAACCGTTGGCGTGAGTGGGTGATATTGTGGTTGACAGCATTGAACATTATGCATGTGGCAAAGGCGAAGCCCGAACAGTTCACTCCAGAGGAAGGGAGTGCATTTGAGGCTGTCGATAACCTTTTCCGAGGCTGCATCATAGGTGTTCTAGCTGAAAACCTAGTGGACTCATACATCCATATCAAAATGGGGAAAGAAATGTGGGAGGCTCTTGATGCTCAATATGGAGTTTCTGAACACTGGTAGCAAGTTGTATGTTACGGAACAATTCCTAGACTATACGGTGGTGGAAGACCATTCTGTGATGGAACAAGCCATGAGATAACATACGCTAGCAAAAGATCTCCGAAGTTGCAGCAAGGAGAGTCCATGTGTGTTACCTAACAAGTTTGTGGCCAGACGTATTATCTCCAAGTTGCCACCTTCTTGGAAGGACTTTGCTACTTCACTAAAACACAAGAGATAAGAGTTCACCATCGATGGGCTCATTGGTACTCTTGATGTTGAAGAGAAGGCGAGAGCAAAAGACACATGTGGAAAAAGAGTTGTCGGATCTAGAGCCAACTTTGTTCAAAAGAATAATAATTTTGTTTAAAAGAACAACTCCCACAAGAACAAGAAGAAGCCACCGCAGACGCAGAACCAAACAAAGACTAAACAGACAACCACTTTCAAGAAGAAGAAGAAGGGAAACTGCTATGTGTGCGAGAGTCCGGACCACTTCGCTGGAAAATATCTGCATCGTAAGGGCATGAAATCTGCCAACATGGTCATTAGCAAGGCTGGAGAAACATCGGGTATGGTAATTCATTACCTATAGTTCTTTCAGTATTTTGTTTACCTGAGTGGTGGGTTGACACTGGTGCTAATATTCACGTGTGTGCTGATATTTTCTTATTTTCTTCTTACCAAGTTGGGGGGACTGCCTCCTTGGTGATGGGGAATAGATCGCATGCACATATTCTTGGTGTTGGTATGGTCAATCTGAAGTTTACTTCAGGCAAGACCGTGCAGTTGAAGAACGTGCAGCATGTCCCCACCATCAAGAAGAATCTAGTCAGCGCTCTCTACTGTGTAGAGATGGTTTTAAATTAGTCTTTGAGTCCAGTAAATGTATTTTATCTAAGTTTGGAATATTTGTTGGAAAAGGTTATGATAGTGGAGGCTTGTTTCACTTTTCTTTGGATGATTGTAATAAAGTTGTGAACAACGTGGTTAACATTGATGAATCTAATGCATGGCATTCGAGGCTTTGTCACATTAATTTTGGTTGCATGATGCGGTTAGCAAACTTGAATTTAATTTTAAAATTTACCTTTATCAAAAATTCTAAGTGCCATGTATGTGTTGAATCAAAATAAACTCACAAGCCTCATAAGGCTGCAGAGGCGAGAGACTTGGCGCCTTTAGAACTAATTCATTCCGATTTGTGCAAAATGAATGGCGTGTTGACAAAAGGTGGTAAAAAATATTTCATGACATTGATCGATGATTGTACTAGATTTTATTACATCTATTTCTTGAAGTCAAAAGATGAAGCTTCGCACTATTTTAAAATCTATAAAGCTGAAGTAGAAAACAAACTTAAAAGAAAGATCAAGAGAGTTAGGTTGAATCGTGGTGGCGAGTACTTCTCAAATATTTTTACTTTATTCTGCGAGGAATATGGTATTATTCAAGAGAGGACGCCTTCCTATTCACCTCAATCAAGTGGGGTTGCAGAAAGAAAGAACCGTACTCTAACTGATTTGGTTAACGTCATGTTGGATACAATGGGATTTTCCAAGGAATGGTGGGATGAGGCTATATTGACTGCATGTTATGTCCTAAACCGTGTTCCTATAAAGAATAAAGAGAAAACACCATTCGAGGAATGGGAGAAAAAAAGGCCAACCCTTTCATACGTGGTAGTTTGGCAAAGATTAGTGTGCCAATAACCAAGAAACATAAGCTTGGATCTACAACTGTGGATTGTGTCTTTCCAGGTTATGCTATTCACAGTGTTGATTATAGATTTTTAATAGTAAAATCTGGAGTACCTGACATGTATGTTGGTACAATTATGAAGTCCAGAGATGCGAGAATGAATCCAATCCCCTTTCAAATCGGCGAGGTAAGGCGACCGAACGGCCGACCCTCGTCTTACTTTTTTGAAAATATTTTTCCCATAAGAGATGAAACAAGTTCATCTAGGCAAGAGATTATCGAGAAAGATATCTCTACCAAGCCAATAGTGCACAATGAATTTACACTTATGGATCATCCTGATGAGGATAACAATGAACCTCCTAGAAAGAGCAAGAAATAGAGGACTGCAAAGTCTTTTGGTGATGATTTTATTGTGTACCTCATGGATGACACAGCTAGGACCATTGAAGAGGCATATTCATCTTCTGATGCTGAATATTAGAAGGAAGCAGTAAGGAGTGAGATGGATTCTATTATATCTAATGGTACTTGGGAGGTTGTTGATCGTCCTTATGGGTACAAACCTGCAGGATGCAAGTGGGTGTTTAAGAAGAAGCTTAGGCCGGATGGTACTGTTGAAAAGTATAAGGCTAGGCTTGTGGCCAAGGGTTATACTCAGAAAGAAGGAGAGAACTTCTTTGACACTTATTCACCTGTTGCTAGATTGACCACAATTTGAGTGTTACTTTCCTTGGCAGCCTCCTATGGTCTTCTCGTTCATAAGATGGACGTGAAGACAACTTTTCTAAATGGAGAGTTGGAAGAGGAGATCTATATGGATCAGCTAGATGGGTTTGTATCAAAAGGTCAAGAGGGAACGGTGTGCAAGTTATTGAAGTCTGTATATGGCCTCAAGCAAGCACCTAAGCAGTGGCACGAGAAGTTCGATAGAACTTTGACATCTGCCGGCTTTATTGTGAATAAAACTGACAAATGTGTGTACTATCGCTTTAGTGTAAGTGAAGGAGTGATATTGTGCCTGTATGTAGATGACATACTAATTTTTGGGACAAGCCTTAATGTGATTAAGGAAGTCAAAGAATTTTTATCTCAAAGTTTTCAGATGAAAGATTTGGAGTAGGCTAATGTTATCCTTAACATAAAGCTGGCAAAGGATGGAAATGGTGGGGTGATTCTGTCATAGTCTTACTATGTGGAGAAGGTTCTGAGTCGCTTTGGGTATAGTGACTCTAAACTTTTCTCAATTCCTTATGATGCCAGCATAATTCTAAGGAAAAATAAAAGGATAATGAGATATCAGCTGAGATATTCTCATATTATTAGTTCGTTGATGTATTTAGCTAGTGCTACGAGGCCTGACATTCATTTACTGTGAGCAAACTAAGCCGGTTTATTTCAAACCTAGGAGATGATCATTGGAATGCTCTTGAAAGAGTAATGCGCTATCTAGTAGGGACAATGGACTATGACATTCACCACATCGGGTACCCTAAGGTACTAGAGGGGTATAATGATTCGAACTAGATCTCTGATGCAGATGAGATAAAAGCCACGAGTGGATATGTGTTCACACTCAGAGATGACGCTGTTTCCTAGAAGTCTTGCAAGCAGACTATCTTAACGAGGTCAACAATGGAAACAGAACTCACAACGCTGGATACCGCAACTGTTGAGGCCGAGTGGCTTCGTGAACTCCTTATGGATCTGCCGATAGTTGAAAAACCGATACCGGCAATTCTAATGAACTGTGATAATTAAACTATGATTGTCAAGGTGAACAGTTCAAAAGATAATATGAAGTCATCCAGGCATGTAAAGAGACGGCTGAAATCTATCAGGAAGTTGAGAAACTCCGAAGTTATAGCCTTAGACTATGTTCAAACGGCTAAGAACCTGGCAGATCAATTTACAAAGTGTCTTTCACGAAATGTGATAGATAATGCATCCATGAAATTGGGCCTGAGACCCACGTGAGTCATTGTATAGTGGCAACCTGTTCTATGTGATCGGAGATCTCGTGAATCAGGATGGTAAAACAAACCATAGTATGACTGAGAGAAGAGAACCTTTGTAAAAGGCTTATTCCAGGTGAAAGTTGCATTTCTCTTCTATTCTATATGGAAGGTTGGCTTATGCCTTCATATGTTCCAAGTGGTTTCTTTGAAATAAGGGAGTTGTTTCTTTGAAATAAAGATGTTGTCCTACAGAACATCTTTTAGGAGTACATCTATATGAGTGTGACTATTGGTCATAGTCTATGACATTTGGTGATCTCTAGAAACTTATGAAAGGTTTGGAGTATGACTTATAAGCTCCAAACCGCGGGGATGCTTATGCAGCCTAGTATCAGTGTAGGGCTTTGGTAAAACTTGTTTGCACAAGACTGACAATTCAAGACATAGTCCATTGTACATTTGTGAATAAGTGTAGCCTTTATTCTAGATGGAAGTTCAACTTAACAGTCTCCGTCAAAAAATGGTATATCAACAGGGTATGAGAGCATTTTCAGTGTGGCTTGAAATTCTTGGTGGAGATTGTTGGAATATGTGGGCTTTTGGCCCAATATTTGCAATTAATGATAAATGCTAGGGAATTATTGTGTAATCCTGTAATAAAAGTGGAAGAGGATTTCAACTGACTTAAAAGATGGACTGTGTGTACACCGCTTGTGAAGCCGGTAAAAGGGGATTGGCGAGCGACACGCGCATGTGCGCTTGCTAGCCTCGCCAGGCTGGGCCGAGGCTGAGGGCGTGGCGAGTCGAGTTGAGACGTGTCAGTGTAGTGCCGTGACGAGCCGTGCCGAGCCTGACATGATGTGCTGCATTGCAGGGCGAATATTTTGCACCATGTAATGACCATTATGACCGTGATTCATTCATAGCGATTCATTCTGATGATTGATTCTGCACGAGTTAATTGCCAATACGCTGTTTGATGGTGTTGATGACGTCCAAGTGCATCCTCCCGTCCCAAGACTCTCATCTATATCACCAGGTGTCTTCTTATCTTCTTCTGTACGCGAATACACCTCTCTTCCTCCCTCTACTGCTCTTCTGCATTCCCATCAAATATCTCCGATGAGAGCAGGTCCCTCCGGAACCATTGCTCGCTGAAGGTCCTGCACGGGATAGCGGGGCAATCAAGATTTTGGGGAGCGTCTTCACGCGACTGCTCGCTTAGAACCGTGATGTCTTCACCGGCGTACTGTTCACCATTCGTCCCTGCGCACCAACTCCGTCCGTCGACATCACTGCCTGTACCTCTTCGTCGCCTACGTATGACTACTTCGTGAAGCTGTGTGACTACATCCTCAACAAGTACGACTATTCGGTGCCTCGATCGACTACTTTCTGAAGCTCGATTGACTACTTCCTGAAGGCCATCTGCACTGCATCGGATTCATTCGACTACTTCAAGCAGGCCAGTCGAGCATGTCCGCTCCAGCTGGTAACGGTGAATCCGGTGCCTCCGGCATGGGATCCACCTCAGGGTACAGTGTGATACTCTATTTTATTGGATTCATCGTTAATTCCATGTTAACTTTGAACTCGTGCACATGCCTTGTTTCACTCATCATAGTCATAATTTATTAATAAATTTTATGTGTAATTTGGGAATTAAAATTACCCGAGAATGCCTATTTTTCTAACACATTATGTGTAGAGACCCTTTCTTCCGTTCTCGTGATTGGATGATGAAATTGTGTACGAAATATCACAAAAAGTAGATATATGCACAATAATATGATTTTACCGACAAAATGAATGTTTTTGGTGGTCTCTATTGCGCAACACGCTGTCGAGTAATTGGTGTGCAAGATCACCATGCATATCGAAACATCAAAAATAGATTGACAATAATGGAGAAAAAGTGATCTCTGGCTCCTTGTTGACTATGTATTTATATAGGATTTGAATCCCAATATTTTTCCAAACTAAGGCATTTTCTTTAATTATTTTACCTGACAATATTTTTTGATTGGTAGGCTGTATATGTATATCTTTGCAATTACTTGGTGCTTTGATCCAGATTCGATCAAAATTTATAATTCTCGACCACCAAAACTCTCAAAATGTTTAGTCCGGAAACTCAAAAATAATCAACTTCATTTTGTCATAAAAGGTGCTTTTATAATCTCATACTTTTATTATACATTGTGTCTTACTCGTATTAGTTATTATAACTATGTTACAATAGAAAATGACCAAAAATTGCACCTCGAATATTGTGAAAAGTAAATAATGCCAATTATTGTTTTTCACTGGAGGTGGTAGTTTATGGTCGTGTAAAAGGAAAACTATAGTTGAATAGTAAGTATTGATTTCTTTTTAAACAACATATATCAACACACATCTTCCCTTTTCTCCTCTTCGTCTTTCCCACGAACCCCTAGAGCAAAAACGAAAAAAAAAACGAGCTGAAAAAAAATCCACCCCATTGTTTTCTTTTCTACCATCCCGGTTTCCCATGGCAGGTCAGGTGGCAGGCGTGTTTGTTCCCTCGCTCCCACTCCCCTGCTTTTGTGCTTTTGCGTGCTGCCGGAGCGCAAGCATCTTCTTTTGTGTCATTTGTGTTTCAGTCTGACAGGGCCCCAGGCTACCCCCTGCCCCGCACCGCCGCTGCCACTGCCGCTGCCATCTCGCCTTTGCCTAGCTGCCTCTCTCTCTGGCGTGGGGGAGAGAGAAGGCTGCGCTGCGTTGCATGCTTTTCTTGGCCTCACGCTTGTTCCATGTTCGAACAAGCACTGCACGCAGGACACACCAGCAGGCAGGCACACACACCTCTCCTTCCTCTCCCTTCTTCACCCTCTTGGCTCAGCCTCTGGCCTGCCTCCGGCAATGGAGGCGCCTCCACCATCTCCCCCCTCCCTGTTGCTCCTCCTCCTGCTTCTCGTCTCCTCCCCTTCGACTTCAATGGCGCTCCTCTCCCCCCAGGGCGTCAACTATGAAGGTTCCTTTCTCCCTCCCTCCCTCTGTTGCTTTCTTTGGTCTTCGTTCTAGTTCTTTTCTTCTCTGCTTCGGCCTTGGAAATCAATCCCCCCCCCCCGTGGGGTTTGCTGTTTCTTAGATGAAAATGAAATCAAGAGTCGATTGTGTTTGGTTGTTTCTCCTTTTTATGTCTTGCATTGGAGGGTGCTGATCCCAGTTATACCGATTATTTGCCAGTGCAAGCTCTGATGATGATCAAGAACCTGCTCACGGACCCCCATGGCGTCCTCAAGAACTGGGACAAGGACTCCGTCGATCCCTGTAGCTGGACTACGGTCACCTGCTCGCCGGACAAACTCGTCACTGGACTGTAAGCAAGCCACCTCCTCCTTCCTTATTACTATCTCTATCCACCGTAGAGCTTTTCCCCTTGTGTTCAGTGTTGTTACCAGTGTTCTGTGGTTGTTTGTTTGATTGCTTGGCAGAGAGGCGCCAAGCCAGAGCCTCTCTGGCATGCTCTCCCCAACCATAGGCAACCTCACCAATCTTCAGATCGTGTGAGTGCTAATTCTTCTCATGGATGATAGCCTTGTCATTGGCAGTTCTGCTTTCAGTGTTCCTTTTTGACCACAAGTTGATCCTTTGCTTTTCCTTCGCTGTTGCAGTCTCCTGCAGAACAACAACATCACTGGCCCAATCCCAGCAGAGATTGGCAAGCTTTCAAAGCTCAAGACACTTGATCTCTCCAGCAACCACCTGTATGGTGGAATCCCCACCACTGTGGGCCACCTTCAGAGCCTGCAGTACTTGTGAGTGCAGCTCTACAGTACAAGCCTCCCATTAATGCTGTTCTTTAGGCTTTCACATTAAATAGTTCCTGTCTCCTGTCATGCTAAGCTGGGATTTGTTGCCATGTTCAGGAGGCTCAACAACAACACCCTGTCTGGTCCATTCCCTTCAGCATCAGCTAATTTGTCCCAGCTTGTTTTTCTGTGAGTGTTTGTGTTCATGTTTGGGTGTTATTATACTTGGGGTCTGTACTCACTGTGCGTTGTGTCTTTCAGAGACTTGTCATATAATAACCTGAGTGGTCCAATACCGGGATCTTTGGCAAGAACATACAAGTAAGGCTGCAATTCTGGGACTGTTCTTCTCTAGCACTTAATTTTCACCATTAACATATATAATTTACATGTGAAATATTACAAATAATGTTTTTCTCTGCTGTTTTTCTTGCAGCATTGTTGGGAATCCCCTCATCTGCGGTGCGAACACGGAGAAAGATTGCTACGGGACTGCACCAATGCCAATGTCCTACAACCTGAATAGCTCACAGGGTGCTCTGCCACCAGGAAAATCTAAAAGCCACAAGTTTGCAGTCGCATTTGGTACAGCAACTGGTTGCATCAGCTTCCTCTTCCTAGCTGCTGGATTTGTGTTCTGGTGGAGGCATCGCCGTAACCGGCAGATCCTTTTTGATGTCGACGGTAAGCAGGCCTCGATCTTGATGTTTACTTGCAATCCATGCATCATTTGGTAGCCTGACAGATTGACAATTATTGATGAAACTATTCTTGGGATGAATTGGCCACGTGCAGACCAACACATGGAGAATGTCAGTCTTGGAAACGTGAAGAGGTTTCAGTTCAGGGAGCTTCAGTCCGCAACAGACAATTTCAGCAGCAAGAACATACTAGGGAAAGGTGGCTTCGGATACGTTTATAGAGGGCAGCTCCCTGATGGAACCCTTGTGGCCGTCAAGCGACTGAAGGACGGCAATGCTGCGGGCGGTGAGGCACAGTTCCAGACCGAGGTTGAGATGATTAGCTTGGCACTGCACAGAAATCTTCTCAGGCTCTACGGGTTCTGCATGACCGCCACAGAGAGGCTTCTGGTCTACCCATACATGTCAAATGGAAGCGTCGCATTGCGCCTGAAAGGTAAGCTTTCTCAAGATTCCATTGTGCTTAAGATTATATCCTTGATAGCTAGTCTAGCCTCATTCTGTCAGTAAACCAAGTGGAACAAGTGCTTGCTTTAGTCCTATAACAAACGCACTTGCAGTAGTGCAGAACAAATTCTCAGTTTGCTTTCCCTGATCATGCCATACCTAAAAGAACGGTGTTGAGTTGCAAGTTGCGACCCGATAAGCCAAATTCAGAAAATAACTGGAATTGGATTCTCCCAAATTTTTTTTCTCCATTGGACAAATATTTGGCACAACAAAAAAGCATATGATTCCTATCAAGGCAAATCTTCACTTTATTCCTCTGTGGTGATTACAGCGAAGCCACCTTTGGATTGGGCGACTAGGAAGAGGATAGCTCTTGGTGCAGGGAGGGGGCTACTCTACCTTCACGAGCAGTGTGACCCCAAGATCATACACAGGGACGTCAAGGCGGCCAACATCCTGCTAGATGACTACTGCGAAGCCATTGTTGGTGACTTCGGGCTCGCTAAACTCCTCGACCACCGGGATTCACATGTCACCACTGCAGTGAGAGGCACTGTTGGTCACATTGCGCCTGAGTACCTCTCCACTGGCCAATCGTCTGAGAAGACCGACGTCTTTGGCTTTGGCATCCTGCTGCTGGAGTTGATTACCGGTCAGACCGCGCTGGAGTTTGGAAAGGCGGCAAACCAGAAGGGAGCCATGCTGGATTGGGTAAGAAATCTACAAGTCTTACATGTTGCTCAAGAACTTAACAATAAGGCATAAGAGATCTGCCAGAAGTGCATGCTTAAACAAGCAATGCATTGTTGGTTTCTTGATTTACTAAGCAATAAAAAATTATCAATAATAAACTTGAAAGATCTGCCAATAGGTGTTTGATTGATGAAGCAACGCATTGTGGGTTTTGTTGGTCAGGTGAAGAAGATGCACCAGGAGAAGAAGCTGGACGTGCTCGTTGACAAGGGGCTGAAGGGCGGGTATGACAGGATCGAGCTGGAGGAGATGGTGCAGGTGGCGCTGCTGTGTACGCAGTATCTCCCCGGGCACCGGCCCAAGATGTCGGAGGTGGTCCGGATGCTGGAAGGCGATGGGCTCGCGGAGCGGTGGGAGGCCTCGCAGCGCGCCGACTCGCACAAGTTCAAGGTGCCCGAGTTCAGTTTCAGCCGTTGCTACTCCGACCTTACCGACGACTCATCGCTGCTGGTGCAGGCCGTCGAGCTCTCGGGCCCAAGATGACACGACACGAGCCAGCATATAGCATCAACACCACCAGCAGTTGCTGCACCTGTACAGACAGCATGAAGACTGTGAATCCTGTGTAGATTGGGGAATAAATTGAGCCATACTAAAATAAGTATAGATGTGTATTAGATGAACTGTACAAAAGAAGAGTGTAAGGTTTGTACTGTTATGGATGTTTACAGGTTTAGTAGTAGAGACTAGCTGGGAAGGATCTTTTTTCTTGAAGTGGAAAGTTTTTGCCTTGCTTGTCAATTGTCATGCTCTGTTGACTCTGTCTCTCTATGCTTTTCCTTGCTGTATTTTTCAGAGTGCAACAGGTGCTAAAGTCTTATCAGAATCCTCAGTTGATCTGGACATTCTAAATGAAATGCTGTCCAAAGCCTTGAATTTTATTTATTTTATTTTTTCTACATCAAAATTAGGAGCGTCTGGCTCGCCACTTTAGTAGTTTGGTACAAGCAAAACACCGGAAAATGGTTCTTGCTCAGTACAATAACTTAGCAGATTTCGATGTTTTGCGTGGATGGTGAAGAAATGAAACGGGATTTCCTTTTAGGCTTTTACCATGATTAGAATGGTTTATAAAAAAAAAAGAAATTTGAGCTACATGATATCATGGTGAGCGTAGGAAAGAGATGAGCACACAAAGATGTAGGAGCGCAACTTTCTTGCGAGCTCGCATGGTGAGGCCGGTCAAATCAGTAGGAGGAGCGACGAGCGGCGTGCGTGTTTGGCGGGGCGGCTGCACGGAGCTTCTCTTCGCTACCGTTCGAAGTCGGTTTTTATACGTATTATATGAATTTGGATCACAACTTAACAACGGGCCAGGATTGTTTCAATGGGCCGGCTCGACAATCCACTGGGCCGACCCGCACCACGCCCATCCCGCTGGACTGTGAACAAGAAAAGCTTTGGAGCAAGCAATCGAAAGCTCTCAGTAGCGCCGCGTGCGCGTCCCATGGCCTGAGCCACCGAGCGGCGAGCCCGCGCCGCCGCCCGCCGATGCCCACGTCCCCGCCGCCCTCTCCCAACGCTGCATCCCTCACTCCAAGGGCCGCCGCGGGGCTCCTCGCCCGCTGCACCTCCCGCGCCGCCGCGGCAGCGCTCCACGCGCGCCTCCTCCGCTGCTCCCGCGCCTTCTTCCGCTCCCCGTACCTCGCCAACTGCCTCGGCGCCGCCTACTCCCGCCTCGGCGCCGCCCCGTCCGCTATCGCGCTCCTGCGCGCCATCGCCAGGCCCAACGTGTTCACCAGCAACATCCTCCTGTCTGGGAACCTCGGATCCGGCCTCCTGGAGGACGCGCGAAGGCTGTTCGACGGGATGCCCCAGAGGGACGCGGTCACCTACAACGCCATGCTCTCCGGCTACGTCGGAGCCGCTCTTCCGAACGAGGCGTTACGCCTCTTCTGCTCCATGAGGGAGCATGGCGTCAGGCCAACGGGCTTCACCTTCTCCATAGTCTCGTCGGCAGTTGCCTCTGCCCACCACAGCCAGCAGCTTCACGCCGCCGCCGTCCGACACGGCCTGGCACACCTTGATGCCGTAGTCAGCAATGCACTCATTGATATGTATCGCCGCATTGGCCTCTTTCAGTATGCAGCACACGTCTTCTCATGCATGGAAGAACCAGATGTCACCTCCTGGAACTCTGTCATGTCAGCTTACAAGGACCAGGCTCTCAGTGGTACTGTCTTTGACTGTTTCCGGTCCATGAGGAGCAAAGGCTTCTCTGTCGATGGCTTCAGTGTGTCCACTGTGCTCAGTACCTGCTCAGATGTCAAGGATTTCGCCAAAGGTGACCAGATGTTGGCCCTTTGTGTTAAAATGAGCTTCCTTACAAACTCCATTGTTTGTAGTGCTGTTATTGACTTCCTCTGCCTGTCTGACAGACTGTCTGATGCTGTTCAACTTTTCAGAGGAATGCCAACATGGGACTCAGAACTTTGCAATGCACTGATATCAGGCTATGCAAAGGGCGGCCTAATGGAGGAAGCCCTCAGCCTCTTTGCAGCATCTATACGAAATGGTGTTGTTCCAACCGAGTTCACATTTGCGAGTGTGCTGGGATGGAGTTCATGCTTTGGTTTAATGGAGCAGGGTACTCAAATCCATTGCCTCGTTTGTAAGCTTGGGTTTCAGGATGATGTAATTGTCTCCACGGCCCTTACAGACATGTACTGTAAATTGGGGTTAACAAGGCATGCCAGGAAAATTTTCAGGGCAGTTGTTGCCAAGGATCTGGTATTATGGAATACAATGCTGCGTGGTCTATTGCAAAATGGAAGAGGTAAGGAAGCCCTTGGAATATTTAGAAGGATGCTCAAGTGTGGTATCCAACCTGATAGAATCACTCTTTTTGGAGCTTTGTCTGCATGTAGTTTGGAAGGTTTGGTAGCTGAAGCACTGGATATACTTACCCTGTTTAAAGATACGTACTGTATTATGCCTAGCCTGGAGCACTATGCTTGTGTGGTCGATGTGTTATGCCGTGCAGGAATGTTGAGAGAGGCAGTGAATTTTGTAGAGAACAAGCTGCTGGAGTTTGCTGCTGCTACATTCTCTAATATTCTTGAGGCCTGCATAATCCAAGGGAACACTGGCATGGCAGAGCTAGTTGCTGAAAAGATGGTGATGCGAAAATCCCGATCGTCACTGCCATATATTGTTTTAGCTCACATATATGGTGCAAGATGTAAGTGGGAAAAAATGGCTGGAGTATGGAGGTCAATGGAAAATCAAAGAGCAAAGAAGGCTCAGTCATGCAGCTGGCTATGTATCAAGAATCATATTTATGTGTTTAAATCGGAACAGATATTGCACCATGGAAAAGGAGCTACTTATGAGGTGTTGGACCTTCTATTTTGGGACATGATGGATCAGCCCAAGAAGAGTGAAGGATTAGATTGTCTCCAGCTGTTCCCGGACTATCCTTAATGCGCTTCCTAACAAGTTACCTTGCCTTGACAATACAGAAGTTTTGGAGTGTCAAAGACTATGAACACTCAAAAAAGGTGTAGCAGTTACTAGAATCCTTTTGCAATATTGTACCTTACTTCTTTTCCAATCATTTTTTATTGGAATTGTTATTTACAGGTTGCAGTAAACGTTTCCAAGACCTGGTTAGACTATTGAAACCTGGCAATTTCTTTGTGTGAATGTAGCTACTGCAAGGTTACAGAAGATATTGAGATATATGACAGGTAAATTTCTTCTTTAATTTCAATTGCTACATAGAATTCATCAATACTAGCAAATCATCTGGGTTTTTAAAATTTCTTCTGGGTAGGTTTGGTACTTCGGATATATTATTTCCCAGATCTTCAGCGTACATGTCAGCTGATTAGTTGTAAACTAAATAGAAAATTGTAAATATCCAGACCTAATTCCTACATTTTGTTTGCAATGTTTCATCAACATATCTTTATAACAGTAGCAGCTAATGTGCTGGAAATTTATTGATCAAGTTACAAATGAGATATATCAACTTTCTGAAAGCCTTTAACCTACAGATGTTTGGTGGGTGCTGGTCATTCCCTGCACATGCTGTGCTGTCAAATGACATCACTTGATCACGCTATGTGATGGTGTCTCTGTCTTTGTTTCTTGCACTGGTAGGTGTTGCGTGCTTTGGTACTACCAGTGCAAGTTCTGATGATCAAGAGCCTGCTCAAGGACCCAATAGTGTGCCCACAAACTGGAAATCGGACTCCATCGACCCCTGTGCCTAGTCTTTGGTCTCTTGCTCACCAGAGATTCTTGTCACTGACTCACTGCACTGTAAGCTAGACCCCTGGTCTCCATCTATTCCCAGCTCCAATTCAAAGCCACTGTATAGTTCTCATGTTCTTGTCGTTCTGTGGTTGTTTGATTGTTTGGCAGGGAAACTCCACGCAAGAACCTTTCCGATCTGCTCTCCCCAAGCATAGGGAACTTGATCAATCTTGAGACACTGTAAGTGTTCTTCCCTTGTGTACCGCAAGTTTTGTGTTAGTGTTCCTTTTTTATTATTGGGAGGTGTTTTCTGTCCCAGTCCGCTGCAGAACAACAAGATAACTGGGCATATCCTGACAGAGATAGGCCAGGTAGCAAAGCTCAGTACACTTGATCCTTCTAGTACTTGTAAGTGAAGTATACGCGCCATGTCACAACTTGTTTTCCCTTTTTGCCATTTCTTAATGGTGTGTGTTCTTGTTTGGGTAACCATGGTGTGCGCTCACTGTACACATGTTTTTCAGGGACATGTTGTACAATAGCTTGAGTGATCCTATACCGATAACTTTTGCTAGAACATTCAAGTAAGATCCTCTTGTGTTTGTTCTCCTCTACAGCATATATTCTTCCTTTTGTCTTAGGCACGTAGTACATATATAGGAAGTCAGTGCTTTGAAAGAAATTTGTAGAAAGTTGAAGGTTTGTGTTTTTTCGGCCATTGGTTTTCTTGCAGCATAGTCGGGAGTCCTCTCATCTGTGCTGAGGAACAAGGTTGTACTAGGGCTGTGGCGACACTGATATCCTATCCCTATATCACCTGTCAACAGTAGAAGCCACAAGTTTGGAGTTTGCTTACCTTATCAAGGTGCAGATAACCAGATGTAACTGTGAGTATTTAGGTCCAGCAACAACATGGCTGTAACGTAGTCCAACAAGTACTTAGCCAGCCTGTTCTCTTCTAACGGGGCTAATATGCTGTAAACTATTTTACTCGTCGCTTGATGATAAGGCAGTAGTTTTCCGTCTTAATAAAAGGTTCTGCTGTTTACGATTCAACAATCAGCTGCATAAGCTTCTTCTTTATTACTGATGGATTGTAATTCTTTCCTATTTCCATGGTAAGCTGACCGGCCTCAATGTTTTCTTCTTTATTACTGATGGATTGTAATTCTTTCCTATTTCAATGGTAAGCTGACCAGCCTCAATGTTTGCTAGAAATCCATGTAAAGTAAATTTATTGACGAAACATTGCTTGTTCTTGCAGTGTTGGTATGGATTTCTGGCCACTTCAGACCATCACGTAGAGAAGGCTAGGTTTCAGTAGTCCAAGATGCTTGAGGCTGTGACTAGTACAGCACATTCGAAGCGATCGCATCCTTGATAACGATGGCGGAATAGAATTTATCGCAAGAAATCAAGAACATTCTGTTTCCTCTACTGTCTACTCCTATGATAAAGACAGTTGCTTTGTACGCTACATATTCTCACATTTATCTGCACGTATTATGCCTAAAAGAAGAGTGTTGACTGTTGACTCAGAATTGCAAAATGCAAACTGATAAGCCGCCGAGCATAGATCCTTGCTTTTTCTTTCTTTAGACGATGGTTTGACATGACGAATGCATAGGATTCCTATCCAGGGTCTCGTTGGGTTAATTCCGGATGGAGGGGGTCGGAGAGGAGTAATGTCCCAATTCCCTTGTAGTGAAATCAATCCTGTATGATTACTTTCACAACCAGCAAACAACAGTAATTCTGTCCAGAGATGTACTATATTTTACATGAACTGTACAAAAGAGCACAGGGCTTGTATTGATATGGATATTTGTTGGTTTAATTCTGTTATCAGTAGCAGGATGACTAGTGTTGATAAACTCAGTTCGGTCAGTTTACCAATTTTTATGCTTCCTTTTTTAATTCCTAAAAGGAGTCCAAAAAAATAGAGTATTTTAGGTTAAAGTTCTTATGGCATAATTACCGGCATAAGAAAAAAAACAGACTAGCTAAGTGGGAAATCCGTTGCCAACCTAAGGATTAAGAGGTCTAGAAATTCAAAAATTTAGACATACAAAACAAATATCTGCTAAGTAAATGCTTATATTTTTTAAATTGCACAACGAAGAAGTACAACGAAGATGGGATGTGGCGGGAGTTAATTCGGAAAAAATATCTAAAGCACAAGTCGATAGGCCATGTTTATAAAAATTGTACAACAAAGATGGGATGGGTTCGATATGGGATCGGTTTAGGGGCCTGGGGCAATTAAAGTTGAACCAGATTATATAGATAAAATTCTGGGAAGACGCATGGCTGGAAAATCAGTCATTAAAATCCCAATACCCAAATCTGTGTGAAGAAGCAATTTTTTAGTTTAGGGGCTCGGGGCAATTCAAGGTGAATCAGAGTACATAGATAAAATTCTGGGAAGACACATGGCTAGAAAATCAATAGTTAAAATCCCAATACCCAGATCTGTATAACACTGTTAGGGAAAACACGCTATGGTGGATGAAGTTCTTAGATCAATACCAGTTAATGTCTCTTTCGGATGGGAAATAAGTTCAATGAATGGTAAAATGGTACATGGTACAACTGGTCTAGTTTGGATGTGCCTAATTGTGGTCCATAATTGTTGCGTGCACATGTTTAGCATTAGATTGCTAGTTAACTAAATTGCTAGTTAAGTAAGAGTGTAGCTAACTTAATTTATCCTCCGGTCATAGCATCTTCAGTTTAACCTTTATACATGGAATAAAGATAAAAGTGCAAGTAGAGTGATATGTGTACGCGAGCCCGCCCCTCAAAAAGGCTGGATAGTGGGACTTAGGAGATAAGAGTATTAAGGTTGTGTTTGGATGGGGGACTAAGGGTCTAGCCAGGCTTAGCTAATGCAGGTTCGGTCTGTTTGGTTGCCTGCAGAGGCCTGCTAGCCAAGCTTACCTAACGCAAAAGACGTCCCTTGGCCTGGCTTCGGTAGTACGCGAAAATCTACGGTTCTAACTAAGCCAGGCTTGTACTAGCCAAGTTGGCGCATCCCCTCACCTTCCTCCTGCTGTTCTGCTTTGCGCCTCCGCTGCTACAAGCTTGCAAGGTCGTCCACGGCATCAGATTGAATCATTCAACTGGGCTCTTGCCCCAGCTCCCTTTTCTTCTCCGCAATATTATTCTTGGTGGTCTGAATGGAAGCTTCACCTCAGGAACCAACCGGTTGCCTCCTACTGCACCACAATTGACCCAGAATACCGACCCACAATCAATGAGGTATTATAAATTTTCCTTTTGAAATGTCATTCCTTTCAATACGCCTGTCTTCATCTTTGATTAACTCATCATTATTCTTTCTACAGCTGATAGAAACATCACCTCCGGATATGAGTACCAGTGGCAATCCGATCAAGTATGGCCCAGTAAAAGAGAACCCTTTGATCGGCCACAATGCTCCATCAGTGCAGAATTTCCTCAAAGGAAAACGAACGCTCAACATCAAAACCACCTCCAAGAAGAAGAAGCAAAAACGGCTGATGGTCAGTCGAGGTATCTTTTTCCAGCCGATTTCGATAACTTTCACTACTCACAACAGCACACCATTTTCATCCATGTTTCCAGGAGTCAAGCATCACACTTCCCCAGCCGAGCCCGATGATCAATACACTGGAGAACCCTTCTTAATCAATTCTGGAGGACCGTGTTCCATCCCCAGTCCCGAGGTCCAGCGTAGAAAGAGAGGTATACATAGCGGCCGAACTCAAGAAATCCCAAGAAAGAATAAACCAAGCTTTTGCAAAATACCTCTATGCTAAGTTAACTGAACAGGCATCGGCTTTGGCACTTGGCAACATCCCTTCTACTGATCAAAATATTCTGCCGAATATGGAGGATGACGACGTGGCCACACCTGAGGATAACCCCACTTTCAATGAAATAGTACGTCACCTGTCCTCCCTACGAATTACATTGCCTACATCGGACGTTTTCCTTTGATTTCGTTTATCCGACTACCCAGATGATCCTAAGGGTGGTCGACTTGTCTCCGACCCTCTCTCCAACAAGAAATATTCCATTAATAACGAAGGAGCGGACCCTAGAATCACCGGATGATTCTCTGATCCTGCGTGATGTACCCTCTTCATCGGCTATGATCCTTCATGGCACCCTGCTACTATCTCCAATCCTAAGGTGGAACTTAGATGGAAACATGTACTTCCCTGAACTCGCACCTTGTCGGATTACCTTTACAATTCACATTTACTTGACTTTTGCTGGAACAGGACACATGTTCAAGCAGCTTGTTCTCATCGGATACTGATGAAGCAGCTGTTACTGAAGAAGCATCAAGGCACTCTTTTTGATGACACCAAATTCCAACTCCAAGGTATACTCCAGCTCCTCGATCAAGATATAGACATTCTGGTGCAAGTTGTTGGGCCGATCCTATCCATCTTTGCTAAGGTGAGAGATTTGTTGCCTCCCGACCTGGCATCGGTTCTGACCCTGGTAGCGTACATCGAAGGATTCCAACCTCTGGTCTTGGAAGCAAAGAAACGCATAGCTGACCGTGCCGCCCGCCAAAGTTAGAAAGAGAGGGACACGACTCATGCCAAAGAAATTAGGCAGAACATCTCTGATATTGAAGCTTCATCGGCTTTAATCTCCACAGAACTTGATCGGCTAAGAGCCAAAGAGGCAGAGCTACTCAAAGAACTCCAAAAAACACGAGAAGCAATTGAAACCGAAACGGTAAGGCTGGAGCGCATCCCTACCCTTAGCAACCAAGCTAAAAATGAGTACTCTGCCTTCACTCGCCAAGCCAAGCTTCCTACAATGCTTCCAAGTCAATCCCTAGCTCAGATGTAGAAGATCGACAAAAGATAGCCAATGTTGATGACATCCGTCTACGTGTGGTAGAAGCAAGCCAGAGAGATCTGGGGTTGTTGTTAGACACTTAGCCATTCTTCGGCTTTAAACATTTGATGCTTTTGTGCCCTGCGTGGCAATCCTTATATTTCGAAATGATGAGCCCTTTGTGGCAAAGAACAAGTACCGGATGTAAATATTTTTGCTCTAAAGGTGGTACTTGTTGTATTGGCTATTTCTTAGTCGATGTTTTCTTTATTTACATCAGCTTTACTTTCCTCAATAATCTAACACTTTTGAGAAGGGCCACATATTCCGCTAGGTTGCTTGTTCAGTATGGTTGAGCCGAACGAGGGGACTTGGAACCTGCCCCTATCGATGTTTTTACCGCCAGCCTACCTAGGGATACCCTAAGGTAGGAGACTATTTGGTCAGGGATCGCTGGATCTAAAACTTGAAGGTAAAAGCGAAGACACAAGACACAGATTCAGACAGGTTCGAACTGCAAGAGTAGCGTAATACCCTACGTCCAATTTGAGGTATTGTATATTACGCCCTGCGCTTGGTGTTGAGGTGCCTATTGGTTGCTTTGCCGATTTAGGTAACCCCACCCTCCTTTATATATCCTAGGGGTGGGTTACTAGTGAAAGGACTGTGATGTCGCTTGGAGTGGGGGGGGGGGGTTGAATAGGTGAACCTACAATTTTTCACTCCAATGCAGCGGATAAAATTCACTGCCTGCCAAACCCGAAACTTCTGGGTTTGTAAATCCGGAACTTCCGGATTTGAGCAGAGCAGTAGGAGATCACGAAACTTCTGTGTTTTACAAATAGGAACTTCCGGGTTTACACAGAGCAGAGTGAATACAATAAATTTAGTGCAAGTAAGTTCAAACCCGAAATGCAGAGTAGGCTTAGTGAAGTTTCTGGAGTAAGTCCACACAGTTCCTGAACACAGAAACACTACCAACCAAGTAGATCAACCAATATGACAAATACCACAAAGAGTGCAATGAGGTGGGGAACACAAAGATTTGTTTTACCAAAGTTCGGATTCACTGCTTGCTACCAAAGCTGCTACTAAAGCACAATGAATCCTACTCTCCGTTGAGGAATTCTTTAGGATGTGAGTCTATTCCACCTCACTTTCACCGAGTCGGGTCTTCTTCCAACCACTTCCGCAATTCACTAAGTTTGCTTCTTCCCTTTCGGAGGCGAAGCGCAACCTGCACAAACTTCCCGCTGCTCACCACACGATTGGGAGCTTGCTGGGCAACCTCTAACCACCTAGGAGGCAAGACCTCCAAGAGTAACAAATGCGGAGCACAAGATTTCAGCCAAACTCAAGTGCTCAAGGTTTATTGTACTCTCTAGTGCTCTCAAGAAGTCACTCTCTCAAACCCAACTCAAGGATATTTTAAGAATCACACAATCTCACAAAGAGAGGTTGGGGAGAGCTCAACAAGGCTACCAAGCTTTCTTAGGATGACCAGCAAGCAGCAGAATAATTCCTGGAACAGCAGCCCACCAAGGAGGGGGCTCAAGGGTATAAATAGCTAGGTCTAAAGAAACTAGCCGTTATGTGACAGTTAGAACCTGGAACTTCCCGGATTCCTATAACCGGAACTTCTGAGTTTTCAAACTAACTAGCCATTAGTACCACGTATGCAAAACCCGGAACTTCCGGGTTGGGAGACCTGGAACTTTCGGGTTGCCCCTGTTAATTCCACCCATTGTGCACTTGAGACTTTTGTGTCTCTCTAAACTTACTTGGGTTACTTGAGCACTGAGACTAAACCAAAGCACAATGTGATGCATCCCTCTTGATAGTACGGCACACCTAGACTTAAGATCAAAGATAGATTACATTTCAACCACTTGAGTTTCTCAAAAGTGTACCATGTCGTGCCTTGATCATTCTCAATCTGAGGAGTGCATCCGACTTGGTTTATATAACTTGATCACAACTTCCTTGAGCTAGTGACTTGAACTATTATCTTTGAATGAAATCCACTTCTAGTTCAAATCACCATCTTCACAATAAGATTGTAGAAAGATTGATACTTGCTAATATGAACACCATACATGACCAAGATTCTTCAAGTTGAATCCAAGAAAGTTTCTTCACCCTAGCGTTGGTGCCTTGGCACAAACCAATTTCCCTTCGGCAAGCTTAGTCCCTCGAAACACTATCCCGAATTCCAACTCTTCATCCTTGCATCATATAGAGTTCCATATAGGTTTGTATCATAATTAAATCATCAATGGAGTCCATTCTTCACAATTCTTTGCAACTTATATCGTCTATTGATAGATTGTCCATTTTTTCACAATTCTTTGCAACCTATATCGTCTATTGATAGATTGGCCATTTCTTCACAAGATATTCCCTTCTAGCGCTATGACCTTGTCAACAAGTTTTATTTGGATATGAGAATAAATAGTTGTCACCAAACACGTGACTCAATCCATATAATACTCATTGCTTGACAATATCATCACTTTAATCATAGCCTAGTCACAAGTCTTGTCATATAAGCCTTTTATCTTTACTTTCAATACCTTTCATCACAAATATTCCATGGATATGACAATCAATTTCTGCTCATATGCTCAACAAGATGGTTAGTTCTTTAATCATGGTGTTATTCAATTCACCAAAACCCACTAGGGGCCTATATGCACTTTCAACTAGTCGGTTATAAGGTAGGAGTTCTAGTAGGATTATAGGGTAGAGTCCTAGTAGGATTATAGATGAATCCTAGTAGGAGTCTGACTTCGTTTTCCTTGAGGGTAGCTTCCTTGCGGGTACCTGGGGATCTATCCTAACAAGCCCCTGAGCTCTTCGCAGCCAGCCGAGTAGTGTGGGCTTCCGAGTACTTTTGGAGTCATCCTCGAGTTCTTCTGAACTTTGCCTAGAATGTATCTTTCCGAGTACTTTCCTGGCTGCTTCGAGGCTGTGAGGTGCTCTTGCCTGAGTAGATTTCAAGTCTTCAAAAAATTATCTTTTATATGGGATGCGATGAAAATCTCACTCCATATGGAGTAGCCCCTGAGCTTTAGGTTGAATCGAAGAATCAGACTGAGGGTCCAATTAGTCTTGAATATTCTTTCCTTTATCTTCCAAATAGATTTGAAAAACAAGTCGCCTGTAGCCCCCGATCCTTGAATCCAAATCCCAAATTTGGAAAAAAGGTTCCAAAAGAACATGGCAAGCGTTGTAGAATTTTGTAGAATCTGAATTGACGGTTAAAATATTATTCAAAACATATCTTATCCCAAAGGACCCTTAGGCCGCCGCTAGTTTTTTAACCATGCAGTAACCTAGGGTTACATTTTTCGCCTTTAGTCTTCACATGAGTCAGCATCCGAGTATTTTTGCGGCGTCCAGCCCTCGAGCTTATGAGCTAGGTGAGCCGTCGAAGCCACATCGAGTAGTTATTGGTGCCCAGCCCCCGAGCCTGGGAGCTAGTGGAGCCATTGGAGATGTGCCGAGCGAACTGGGGAGTTGTTGCTGAAGCTCGATCTGAAAAAGATAGTGCATACATTATGTAGCATAATGTGAAGATACCAAAATTTATTTGGTAAACTTTTTGTGTCAAGCTTTGTTTAGGCTATGTAAATCTCCCAAGTAGTCCGCCTATTACATTTAAGCACCTGGTCCTGTTTTATACGTTGCTCATAGCATGTACGAGATCTTTGTCTTGTGTACGTGAAGAGGCATTAGGCGTGACAGAAGAGCTGAGGTTTCACGGATTAAGGCATGTGCTACCCGAGTAGATTAGCGACCGTTAAGAGAAGACAACATTCAGAAATAAGAAGTCGGCATTGCGACAAAGAGGATGCTCGTTGGCATAAGGTAGTCGGCGAGAGCGCCTGTTGCAGCATGCATGTCCATAGGGTGTAACCGCTGTGTGCCCGACACAACTCGGTGTATCAAGCACGTGGGTGGTGCTCTACGAACTCGATGTACCAAGCGTATGGGCTGTTAGTCAGCAAACCCTAGAAGTAGTCGATCATGGTGTAGCCGGTAATTTCCATCAAGAGGTTTACCCAAAATGGTAATACGATCCTGTGAGGAACAAGTCAGAAAAGGTATAAGTGACTTAACTTGATTTGTGGACGATTATCGACGAAGCCGTGGCGGCTGTTTGTGAAGCCAACTAGTCGGAATTTGTCCCCAACTAGTTGTCGACGGTGTGAGGCCCGTCCTCGACTAGTTTCTAGTCGAGACGAATAGTTGAAGTAGTCACCAGCGTGTCAGTGGTGTGGCACGAGCTGGAGTTGAGCTGAGTAGTCGAGGTTGATGTAGCCGTTCGCTCAAAGATCTGATCTTGAACTTGACGAATTGATCTACCACATGGAGTGGATAATCTTGATGAAGAGGTCCTTTAGGCTCGCCCGATGATCTTGACGATCTACCCCACAATGGGCGCCAACTGTTGGTGTTTTTACCGCCAGCCTACCTTGAGATACCCTAAGGTAGGAGACTATTTGGTGAGGGATCACCGGATCTGGAACTTGAAGGTAAAAGCGAGGACACGAGACACAAATTTAGATAGGTTCGAGCTGCCAAAGTAGCGTAATACCCTACATCTTGTTTGAGGTATTATATATTACGCCCCGCGCTTGGGTGTTGAAGTTCCTGTTGGCTGCTCTACCGATTTAGGTACCCCCGCCCTCCTTTATATATCCTAGGGGGCGGGTTACTAGTCGGTTACAAGGTGAGAGTCCTAGTAGGATTATAGGGTACAGTCCTAGTAGGATTACAGAGGAATCCTAATAGGAGCCCAACTTTGTTTTTCTTGCAGGTACCTGGGGATCTATCCCTGATAGCCCCCTCCCAAGGCAGCGTTAGGTCTTAGGCCTTAGCTCATCGCCGATTTGAATCTGCACCCCAGTTTGCCTTCTTCATCAAACTCGTCATCCATTTAAAACAAGCTTTCCGAGCCAACTGCTTGGATCGGCTTTAGTCCTTGATCGGACATTTGCAGAAACTCACCTTCCCAGAATTTTCCTGATAAACACTTCACACCTTCGAACTCCCATGATGGTGCATCGGGCGATGCTATACTGATGATGGTGTTGGAAGATAGTACCACAATGTCGTCCCCTTGCCACTGGATAAGGCATTGGTGCATCATGGACAGAACGCAGCAGGTGTGGATCCAATCGCGTCCCAGAAGCAAGATATATGATCCTTTTCCGTCGATAATGAAAAAGGTGTTAGGTAACATACTGCTGATAGTCAACTCCACGTTCAAAACTCCTCTATCCTGGGAGCCATTTCCTGCGAAGTCCTTGAGAGTCATATCGGTCTTGATCAAATCTTCTAGTCCTTTGCCAAGCTTCTGATAAGTCGTGTATGTCATTAAATTTATGGTAGTGCCGCTATCAACCAGCATCTTGGTCATTGGCTTCCCATCAATGAAACCCTTCAAGTATAGAGCTTTAAGATGCTGATGCTTCTCTCCTCCTGGCTTGTCGAACCGGGCTTGCTGAGGATGCAGAACCAAGTGTGCAGCAACTTCTTCCTCGTCCTTCTCATCGGACTGATATCGATATTCTGCAAGCAGGAAAAAGATCATATTTATATCGGTTGATGTTCCGGGCTCATCAGCCTTCTTCTTTGGGCGCCAGATTTTGGCGGCCTCAGCCTCTTGCTCAAGCTGCTCATTTTGCTTGAGACGTTGCACTCTCCTCTTCTAAGACCTGGTCAAACCCCCGGGACACAATTCCGAGTGAAATTCCGGAATAAACTCGCAATGATACGAGGGTTCATCCGATTCTTCAACTCAGCTTTGACTAGCCGATTATTCTTGTGGAAACCTAACCTCTCATGCATCGAGACCCTTTTTTGTGGCTGATCACGACAATCATATTCTTCTGACCGCCTGTCGCGCATTGGCTTTTCTCCTTTTCGAGATTGGTACTCAATCCGATCGTGGTTGGAGCGATGTTGCCTCTTGTAGCCATGAGGGTCTTCTTGACATTCGTCGCATCTGGGCAATCTTGAATTGAAGGTAATCTCAGCCCTTCATTCCAGAAGTAGGCAAAGAAAGGACAACGCCAGTGTGACTCTTGATCATGCCGTGTTGCCTCTCGGCGCCTTTGGTCCCTCTTCTATTGATGTCTATATTTATTCAGCAGCATTTGTGACGTCAGTCTCCGGTGCCGTGCACCGCTAGAGGCCCATTCCATCCCATATCGGCTGTTACGGTAAGCACGATAATTGCCGCTCTTGATTTCATCAGCCGATATTGGACATTGGGATCCACTAACCCGGATTCTCTAGGCCTCTGCGACAGCAGCACCTTGGTTTTTCCTTCCTCATGCTCCACCATGTTGACGTTTGCTGCATGGAACGGATGTTGATCAATCTTAATCGGCTTGCTATCTTCTATCTAAATTCTTCCTTGCTCGATGCCAAATGGATCTGCTGATGAAAAAACTTGCACTCATTAGTACTATGAGAATTGGAATTATGCCACTTGCAGTACTTCTTGTTCTTTAATTCTTTGACCGATGGGATATTGTGATTCGAGGAAAGTTGAATTTGCTTTTCCCTTAGCAGAAAGCTAAATATCTGATCAGCCTTATTCACATTGAAGCTGTACTTTTCTGTGTTGGCCTTGACCCACGGACATGATAGTAGCTTTTTGTTCCTCGTCCATTCGGCCAAACCAACATCATTCTCTACCTTAGAGTCCGAGAGCCCACACGAGCATCGTTCTTCTGGTACTGGCCATCCTTGGTGTTGACATCGTTTTTTGACATGTGTCTGGCCGATGCTAGGGTGAAGGAGGTAGGCGATGGAAGCTGGCCAATGTTGAAGCAAAGTTGGCCGATTGGCTGATATAACGTTGCAGCCAATGGAGCGGAGTTGGCGCTGGTGGTTTACATCAGAAAATTATCACGTGGAGTCCAAGTCATGTATTAGTTCATTAGTTATGGAAAGTCTATTTTCTTTTAGTCAAGTCATATTGTGTCGTGATCAACTAGGATTTGTTAGTTAGCCTATAAATATTGGCCTGCAGGTTTGTAAACAATCATCATCAATATAACAACAAAACCCTTTTCTTATTTGTCAGCTACTTCGCCAAACCCTAGTTTCGTAGCTTTTTCTCTTTTCCTTCAATGAGTTGTTCCGACTCGCTGGGCTGCATCGTTTTGATCTCCGGCTTGCTGGTAAGTTCCATGATTACCAAGCAAACTAGATCTTTGATTGATGGTGCATCACTTCTTTCTCGATGTATTCACTCACCAATTATCGATATTTGCTAGTCTTTGTTAGAATGACATGTTTAATCTCGCTTAGCTTAGCTTTTATCATGGTTGTCCATCTTAGATCCAAGTTATCTATCGGCTTTTACTGCAGTTTTTACTATTTCAATCTACTAGATTAAGTTTAGCCGATTGGATCTAGACCTAAGTGTTGCTCACAAGCATTATTATGTAAAATTAATACTGCTTGCTTTCTGAAATTGGCTGATTCTAGCCGGTTGGTTTGTATCGAATGTTTTGGCTTATACTCTCTATGGAACAATTTGGAACACCAGCCGATACGTTCCGGTATTTGACTGTCTTATTCCTTGTCAATCGCAGGTCAAATTAACTGGCACACCTAGCACCTACGCGAAGTTATTTTGGAGCCTACACCGGAGTAAAGCAAATATCCTAGGTCCTCGCGTGCGGCCATGCAAAAAGCCGATAGCTGGTTTTTTGCGTCAACACGCTTTTGGCACGCCCAGTGGGACAAGAGGATGACTTCACCATGTCCATCCCGATACCGGAGGAGGAGGACAGTGCCAATATCCACAAGGTCACTGAGGAAGATCTCAACGTCACCTAGAAGCAGCTACTGGAGAAGGCAGTGGAAGACTACAGAAAGGCCTGCCTTGGAACTTTCAGTGTCACCAAGAGAGGAGAGGCTATACAGAAGAATGCCTTCCCGAAGTTGCGTGAAATCATGATCACTGAAGATGTGTTATCGCCATAATTTGGCTGGGCCAGAAGGTGGGCTGCGAGCAAGATGGGCTCAAAGAATAATTGTAATAGGCTTGCGAATCGGCTCCTGCGCGGGCGGTTTAAGGCCAGATTGGCCATGTACCTAGTTAAGTTAATTTAAATATAGATAGTCAGGATTCGTGTCATAGTCGGTTAGGATTGGTTAGGAGAGGCAAGTCTCCGAACTATAAATATGTACCCTAGACTATAAATGAAAATAACAACAAGCATTCACAAACAACTCTCAGCGCATCGCTACCCCTGTTTAGGGTTTCTCTCAGGTAGGTACTATGCAGCCCCGATCACGCATCGCGTGATCGGGGCAGCATCATCCCTACCAATTTATCTTTATATTTCTCGTGCTGAAGCGTTGTTGATGGCGAGTAACACCAGTTATCTTAATGTGTATAGGGATGCATCGGCTTTTCATACTGTATCCGTGCATTGTTCATCACCTGTAAACATTTAGCTATCCTCATGCCCGATCCCGGGTGTAAGGGCAGCACCTTGCTCTGTTTTGATTAGTAGATCCAAGCTGTTATGGTTAGTCTTTACTCATTAAAGATTCGGTTTAAGATCTGTATGATTAGGTCCTTCAAACGGGTTAAATGATCCGGCAATGCGTTTGATGCTTTGTATTAATCTAAAGAGGGATTGTTTTGGAAATCGGCTTTTTGTTGGTTTTTAAGTCTCTATTTAGGTTGCTATTCTGTTATCTTTCGTATTTGTTAGGCTTAACTACACGTAGAATGTTCCAGTTATATGGTGAAAGCTTTAACCGTAGTAGATTGAATTAGCTTATTGGTTACAGAGCAAGTTTATATTAGTATCAAATATATGCACTTTGTTTAGATATACAGATTCGATGTGATACTGGGAGACAATCGGCTCTTTACAGCCGATATCGGGGATCACCCGATGAGCCGGTCACGACTCGGACTAACGTTTGAACGTGTCTGTGCATGCAGGAAACTAACTGAGACCACATCTACACCTTCCTGATTAGGTACAAGGTCAGGTGGCACGCCTAGCAACCCAGACGCCAGGTCGTGTGCCAGATCCTAGGCCGATGACCGAGGGACTGGGGCCCACCAGCAGTCCCGGGAGCCTCCCGGCTCCTCATGTTGCCTGTCGCTGCTCGCCGGTGGGTTTCGACCGACAACACATTCTGGCACGCCCGGTGGGACCATCTTCATCGACTACATCAACTTCCGGCATCGGGATGTTGAGGGAGGATCCAATCATGTACGAGGAGCTGCCTGCTGAGCACAAGTAGTAGTATTATGAGATCAAGGCTCTCTTCGAAGCCGATCTCATCGGCTCTTTTGAGAGAACCCGCCACCACGGCGTTAGGTGGAAGGGGTTCTCACCTGAAGATGCTCTTGATGACGTGGACCTATCTACCCCTTCAGAGGATCGTACTAGAGCTCTGCGCCAGGAGGTGAACTACATGGTGGCTCATTCACTACATCAACACTCCGAGGGCCTGGTGAACGCTCTTGAACATGTCGCGCTGCGTGTGGTTCAAGAAATCTTGAAGAATCAGTACTCTCCATCGGGACCTTCCCTGGGGAGTCACAAAGGAGAATTGCTGTTCCAGGCCAAGCCACCACTGCCCTATACATTTGCGGCTCCAGAATCGCAAGGTTCACCGGCATACGTCGTCTACAAGATGGGAGGTGACCCTGTGGATCATCAATTCTTCAGTGAGCCGCCTAAGGAAATTCCACATGGGTACATGTGTTCATATATACTAGACAACAATAACCCAGTATATTCGGCACAGCGGGCGACTCAAGGTGTTTTTGGAATAGATGCCGATAAGCAAGCATGGCTAGCTAAATATGCCACTGGGCCGAGTCATGATAGCACGCATTCGGCCCCAGGAGTTCAAACTATGGACCAGATTAGTACCATCTTGAGGGATCAATTTGGTATTTTATCGAAAAGGCGAGCAATCGGCTATACTAAGCCATATTCAAGTGAATATGACTTAATCCCTCTACCACCCAAGTATCGGCTCTCTAAGTTCACCAAGTTCAGTGGGTCGGAAGGGTCCAGCTCTATTGAGCGTGTGAGCCGATACTTGGCATAATTGGGGATGATCTTAGTGTCGGATTCTCTGCGAGTAAGGTTCTTCTCACAGTCTCTTACAGGGCCAGCTTTTGGATGGTACACTTCATTGGGCCCTGACTCGATCCGCACATGGAAGCAGCTGGAGGAGCAGTTCCACATCCAATACCACTCGGAAGCTGCGGAGGCTGGGATTGCTGATCTGGCGCAAGTCCGGCAGAAGCGACGGGAAACTATGGTAGAGTATATCCAGCGCGTTAGGGAAGTCAAGAATCGATGCTATTCGACCCAAATTTCAGAGAAAGCGGCAGTCGAGCTAGCATCCTTGGAACTACTGAAGCCGATCAAGGATCTCGTCTTTCAATTGTAGTTCAATTCTTTAGCGTCTTGGTGCAGAAATTGACATCATATGAGCAGTGCCACCCAGAATTGTACCAGGATAGGTTCAAGCGTCAGGTAACATTGATCGACACAGAAGACGCTGAAGATTCTGGGGATGATCAAGAGGTAACAGTTGCAGAGTGGACTCAGGGGGCAAATCCCGTGTCCTGTAAGTGGGTGAAGCAGCAAGGACCTGCAAAGGGTTTTGACTTCGAGATGAGCAAGGTTGAGCAGATATTTGATCTGTTACTGAAGGAAAAGTAGTTGAAGTTACCAGAAGGCTATAAGTTTCCTACAGCACAGGAGCTACAAGGGAGGTCATACTGCAAATGGCATCATTCTTTCACCCACAACACCAGCGACTGCAAAGAACTCCATCGACAGATCCAATCGGCTATTGAGCATGGCCGATTGATCTTAGGTCAGTATGCCATGAAGGTCGACACCCAGCCTTTCCCAAACGTGAACATGGTAGATGGTTGTGACCGATCTGCTTAACAATAATTGAATTTCGCATTTGGCATCAATATGGCGGGGCCTACGCTACGTCGCTATGCAAGGAAGGAAAAGGCCGATCCCTGCGATCGGCCCCAAAAAGGGAAAAGGAATACATCACTGAAGAGCAAGTAAGACACGTCAGAAATCAACGGCCGGCTTCTGCCCATCTCCTCAAGAAGTATGAATACCAGTACCGACAACGTCTGCAGTATGAATCAGAGGGTGAAGAATATGAGCACCATACTGGGAAGAGTCTGAAGAAGCGTGAAGATACATATGACCATTGGCATTGCCCATTCTTCAAGTTTTGCTAGGACTCCGGTCCGATTGCCTTCTGTCAATGATTGCCCATGCAAATCTCAGAAACGTGATGCAGAAGGGGTCTCGGTGTTTCAGCGTTTGGGACCTGTGCCACCCCAGCATGAGCAAACTGAGCCATCATGCAAAAGGGAGGACCTTAAAGAGGAGGAGGACGAATATCACCGGCCGCGCTGGTGCCCTGATGGACTTAATCATTCCCAGAAACGCAGGATACAGCGGCTGCGCAGTTTAGAGGAAGCCGAGGCCAAATATCTCGAGATGCTAAGAAAGGCGCGCTCGGATTTGGCGGATAAGGTTCACCACACCCAGAAAAGGGAATCGCGCCCTCGTAAGAAAGAGTGGCGTCCTAAGACAACAAGAGCCGATGCAAAGACATCGGCTGACGCGCATATGGTGTTTGTACTCCCTGAGGAGTTCTACGCCCAAGGCTGTGAAGAGTTACCAGTAGCCCAGCTTGACTTGGGCCACGGCCAGTCATATTCGAGAAGCCCTGAGCAAAGAATTATAAGCATTTAAAGGCTCTATATCTCAAGGGTTACATCAACAGCCAGCCTATCAACAAAATGTTGGTCGACACTGGTGCAGCAGTCAACATAATGCCATACTCAGTGCTGCGTCGGTTGGGGCATTCTACTAGGGATTTAATCAAGACCAACATCACATTGAGCGACTTCAATGGCCAAACATCAGAGGCACAAAGCGTCCTTAATGTGGATCTGACTGTGGGAAGCAAGACTGTCGCCACCTCTTTCTTCGTCGTCAACAGCAGGAGTACTTACACCATCCTACTTGGGAGAGATTGGATTCACGCCAACTACTACATTCCTTCCACGATGCACCAATGTCTGATTCAATGGGATGGAGACGAAGTAGAGGTGGTTCATGCGGATGATTCGATCGAGATTTCACATGCCGCCATGAGTATCTGGGACGCAGAAGATCAAGAGCCGATTTCAGGAATCAGTTTGGAAGGCTGTGATCGCGTGGAAGCTACAAAAAGTGGGGTGAGGCTGATCTTATCCACTGGCCTTATAGAATAAACAAAACATCAAGGGCGAGCTATTCTGACGCACTTGGCAAGGCCGATCCCTGCGATCGGCCCCAAAAAATAAAATGTAAACTCCTGATGACAAGTGTATTGCATAATTGTAGCAGTTACAAGGAGGCCCGCTCTAGCAGCCGGCCATGCATCAATTGTAAAGTTTCAAGGATTAATGAAGATTATAAGGCGGCCGATCTTAATGATTGGCCGAAACTCTTTTTGTCACATTCTTTGTCCATTTGCAGCGTTGACTCGATTAATGATGGAAAGCTAGGATACGGGTTTACATCAGCTGACGAGCTCGAAGAGGTTGACATTGGTGTTGGGGATAAGCCACGACCAATATTCATCAGCAAAAAGTTAAGCCCGTGTCTACGAGAGCTGATGATAGCTTTGTTGAAAGAGTACGCAGATTGTTTCACCTGGGATTACACGGAAATGGCTGGGTTGGATAGGAGCATCGTTGAGCATCGACTCCCTCTCAAGAAGGGATTTTGGCTGTTTCAGCAGCGAGCACGATAAATGAAGGCTGAAGTTCTAGAAGAAGTCAAGAAAGAGGTGGAGAAAATGCTAGAAGGAGGATTCAGAGGCCAATGATCTTGCACAGATGGCTTCGGGATACAAAGCTATGGCAGACGGAGCCGATCTTCAAGTACACCTGCTGGAACAAGGAGACTGAAGAGCTGATATCTTTAATTACTTAAAGGATCCAGCTCGGGGGGCACCTAAGAGGATACGTTACAAGGCCATGAAGTACGTCCTGATAGGGGACGACATGTTCTACAGGACTTTAGAAGGATTGTTGCTCAAATGCTTGGGGCCGATTGAATCGAATCAGCTCTTACACGAGGTCCACGAAGGCACTTGTGGGACTCACCAATCGGCTCATAAGATGAAGTGGCTGATAGGCGATCGGGGTATTACTGACCCACCATGCTTGAAGATTGTTTAGAATATTATAAAGGATGTCAGGCATGTCAGAGGTTCGGGAAGATACAGGTGGTACCAGTGTCAGTAATGAACCCTATCATCAAACCCTGGCCATTCAGAGGTTGGGGTATGGACATGATCGGCAAAATTAATCCTCCATCTAGCAAAGGCCACCAGTTCATTTTGGCCATCACGGACTATTTTACCAAGTGGGTGGACGCCATCCCTATGAAGTCAGTGGCGTTGAAGGACGTCATCAATTTTGTTGAAGAACATGTCATTCACAGGTTCGAGATTCCTTAGACCATCACAACAGATGGGGGATCGGTCTTCATATCAGAGGAGTTCAAAAACTTCGCTACTGACATGGGCATCAAGCTAATCAGGTCCTCTCCAATCTATGCTCAAGCAAATGGACAAGCTCGAGATGCGTAGAGTTCCAAAATGACCTAACAGTTGAAGAATATGTTGCTCTGATGAACGACAACCTTGAGGACCTTACGGAACTCAGACTTTGATCTCTTGAAAAGATCAAAGAAAATAAGGCCAAGGTAGCTCGCGCGTACAACAAGAAAGTCAAGCCAAAAGAATTCCAAGTCGGAGACCTGGTTTGGGAAGCGGTGTTACCATTGGGGACTAAGGATGCAGCGTATGGCAAATGGTCCCCAAATTGGCATGGGCCTTATAGAGTTGACCAAGTCCTACCTGGGAACGCATATATGCTTGAGGAGTTAGATGGCGTCAAGTTTCCGGTGGCTGTCAATGATCAACATCTCAAGAAATACTTCCTAAGTATATGGGATGATGGGCAATAAAGCTGATGCTACGCATCAGGCTATGAGCCGATACGTTCAGTTGGTCCGAACAAGTGAAAGCCGATGTTACACAATGGGCTGCACATAAGAAAAGGGGCCGATACGTTTGGTTGGCCCGTAAAAAAATATTTTATACCCAACACACTGAGTTGGTCAAATAGCCAATGTATAATCATCGACTTTAGAAGTGTAATCGGAATGCATGCAAGTTCTGGGCGACAACGGGATACATGAGACAAGTACAAAGCGTTGTACTGAAGAAATGCATCAATGGCCGCGATAGCGTCAAGACGGACGTGATCGGCTTCTGCGATCACTGCCTCATCATCCTTGTCCTCGCCTGACACTATCTTTCGACTCAAAACACTCAACTCTATGAGCTCTGTCTTCAGCTGGGCAGTCAGATTCTCTGCTTCTTGTTGGGAGCGGGCTATGAGGTCTTTCTCATCCCGGATGCACTACTCGGTTGCCCGGACTTTTGTCTTGAGGTCTTCCAACTCCCTCTCCAAAGATTGAAGTCTTTGGGAATGTGCAGAAGTGCAGCTTTAACATCCAGAGCCGCCTTCTTCTTGTTGAGTAGCCGGCACCTCTCGGCAATATTGGCTTTTAAGGGGGCTTGTGAGCGACGGACTTCAATCCTTTGCCGAGCCTTTTCTACCTTCGCCCAAAAGAAGAGAAGATGTCCGATTGGCCAGAGTTTGAGTTGAAGGATCTCTGGGAGTTGGGGCTTGATCTCCTCAAGAATTTGCCTCACTTCATCGGAGTTTTGGACCAAAGAATCAATTGGAGCTGAGAGCAGGTCCTTCATGCGGAGAAGTTGGATGGCGACACCAGTCGGCTGTGGTTGATGATCATCTGCTTCGAGTATGGCTGAGCCAACAGATGCAAGGTCAAACGAGAGCAGCTCCGAGAGTTTCAAGCCTTGAAGGAAGGCAGAAAATTAGTACGGTACAAGGAAAGGAAGATGGAAACGGCTCAGAAATATAACGCACCTTTTCTTGAGTAGGATTGATAGCCGATAAGGTGAAAATTGGCTCCTGCAGATCCTGAAGGTTGACCAAAGTATCAACCGTCGTTGCAAGATTCTCTGGAGTTTCTAGGATCGGATCCTGGAGGTTGCTCAAGGTGTCGACTGTCGATGTAGGATTCTCTGGAGCCTCTAGGGTTGGATTTTCTTGGCGCGCTTGCTCTTCCCCAGAGGAATATCCATGATATCAGCCTGCAAGCAAGGAAAGAGTACTTGAGTCGAAGTGTACCTGTTTAAATGACCAATTCTAAAGGGACAATCCGAACTTGGTTGATGTTGGGAGCTTCTTGATCGGTAGAAGATGGTTCGGCCTCCTTCCGAATCTTCCTAACAATCATCTTCCTCGCCTTAATTTGGGCTCGGGGGGCAGCAACGTCGGAGACTCGTTTTCGCTTGGAGGCCGATTTTATAGAATCAAGCTGGATCCGCATTATGACCTTCGACAGGGGAGGTGCGTCCTTGCCAAAGAGGACTACAAGAGCAACTGGTGAGAACTTGAAAGTGGAGCCATCATCATTCCTAGGCTCCGGACCATCCTCCTGCTGCAGAGAAAATAAGCAAAATTAGAGAAGGGGTCAAGCAAAATCATAAAGAAGTACTAAACTGATGGTGATACCTCTTCCTCAGGGGCTTCATACTCAGCATTAATCTTCTACAACATTAGCCCCAAGGCTTTTTGAAAGACGTAAGTCTTCCACATTGACCACCAATTCTCGAAGCCAATGGTCGAAAAGGTAAACGATAAGTCGTCGGGGATTGGGATGTGAAGATCAGTGTTGGCTATAGCATCTTTGGCTGGTAAGAATATCCGGCAGATCGACTCTACTTCTTGTCAGATGGTGGAGGAAGAAGTGGGGAGGAATTTGCCCAAGACCAAATTGCCGGGCTGCTACGACCGGCTGGTAAGATTCATAGCCTGGTTTGATGATTCTGTTGGAGGTGCTCATGCCGACAGGAAGGATGAAAGGACGGATCATGATGGAGTACAAATGCCGAGAGCTTTCATCATCGGCAAAGTCATCCAATCTGAAGGTGCTTGGATTTTCAAAGATTTCAGAATCTATGTAAGGAAGGTAGATTGGATTGTTCAAACCTTGGTAGAATACTCTAAACTAGCTTGAGGCATCTGTGGGGTTCAACTTGCTACCGGGAAGACTATACAAAGCTTGGCCAAAGCTGATACATCTAGTGCGTCTCCCACTCTGATTTGGGAAGGAATTATTGGCTAGAACAGGGAAGTTTGGTATGTGGTTCTGAAAGTACAAGTGAGCCCATAACTGAATGAACCACCAGGGACCACCAGTTCTAAGTTTCTTTTGGGAGAGCAAGCTCGAAGACATCAGGTGAAGATATCTATAAACTTCCCCAAGAAACAGTTTGCCAAGGTCAGTAGTATTACCTCTAGCCAATTCATATGCTAGAGAAAGGTAGTTTTTGGTTGGAGCAAGGGAAGGACCGCAAAATATGAAGTGTTCCAACCAGAGGTTCAGAAAGGCCGTATGTTCCTTCTCAGTTATAGGGCCTTTGGTTTTGATGTGCTAGTTTAGGTAGTGTCACACCCGGTTTTTAAAGGACAAAACCGAATGCATAACTATATGTATGCCAGGATCAAGTTCCATACATATAGTGACTTCATCAGTGAATAATCAGCAACAGTATCACGAAAAGAGAATTTAAACACTATAAAGATTATCAAAGTTATACAGCTTATCCTGGAAACGAAGACTCCAAACTTCATAGGCAATCGACCGGGGGTGGCGCAGGCCTAGAACTCAGCATCATCTTCAAAAGACTTCACATCACTTTCTCCTTTGAGCAGCAATTATAACAAGTGTGAGTACACTTATGGTTGGTACTCAGCAAGTGTTGGGAATTATATGACATGAAGGCAAAAATCAAGGAAATGCTAACTGGCTTACTATGATAAGCAATTTTAGTTGGTCAAATTTTATTAGCACCTGATTACTAAGGTATAAGTTCATACCAAAACCCACTTTAAAAGAAATAGAAGAGATATAGTATAAGCATAACCACAACCATAAACATGGTCCACGATAATCATAACCATAAACATGGTCTACGATTTAATTCATCTTCAAGTTCAATTATCATGTGAGGGTCCAAGCCGCTCTTAACCGTGAGCACGGCCGATATATCAGTTTTCACTCTGCAGAGGTTGTACACTTTACCCACAATTCGTGTCTCCCGATTTGCCCAAGGTAGCTAGCCTCTTAAGCACTTCCGAGGTGAGTGGCAAGTGATTCACTACGAGGCCTTTACAAAGACTCCCTAACTTATGACAGTCCGCTGAGGTTTCAAGTCAAAGCGGTCATAACTCTCCCTAATGAGGCAGACGCCTTACCCAGGACCATATCATACCCTCAAGAGGACCGAGCTATACCCCGACGATGCAACCCCTCTTGCCCTTTTGGTAAGATTATCATAAGCTAGAGTCTCTAATTAATTAGCCAAGACCAGAGCCATATAGTATTGTGGTTGCGCTGTTTTCCTGGGTGGTTCTCCATGTTCCGATTAAACATATAATCTTATGATTAACAACACAAAGAGCATGAACATGGATAAAACAGGTGAAACATCATCATTATTGTCATCATGATTATATATTATTCCCAAACCAGGACCAGTTATAGCAACTAAGCAATAGCTACCCAACAATAAAGATAAAACCCAGGTTGACAAGGAATGATCATAAAGACTAGGCATATCCTTAATTAGGATCCATCAAAATTAGGACACATGCATGCATATAAAGAAAATGTTGTATTTATTGTCATTATTAGGACAAAAGCAAGATCAAGGAAACACTTGCCTTTCTTTTAGAGAATAGCTGCTCAGAGTCTTCAACTCTTGTTCTTGAAACTCTATATCTTCAAAGCTCTTGGATCACGCTCCTTCTAACGTCACACAAGCATCGGGCCGAAATCATACCAGCAAGCAAGCAAACAAGAACAACTAAGAACGGGTACGCCAAATAAAAGAAAAGCTTTAAAAGAGCAAACAAAAGGATAGGGCTCGTTGCTACGGTCACGAGAAAGAAAGAAACGTGGAAAACGGAGCTAGGGTTGAAAAGATACAGCTATCGGAAGATTTATATTAAAAAGAAATAAAGAACTATAGGCTTTTATTTATTTTAATTTAGAAAATCAATGTAAAAGATTTAGAAGAGAAATATCTCTAATTATAAATAACTTATATTATATTTGCATTTATAAAGACGAAGTAGAACTTAGTCAAATTTTATATACAATTCTCTATGTACAAATTACACTAATTAAATAATTAATTAGAAAAGAAACTGGTGAGAGCATCTAAACGTCGAACTTTATGATTCGTGTTGAACTAAACAAATTAAATTACAAACACATTTAAGTTCATATTAATTGAGTTAACATTACTTATGAAAACCGGAGAAAAGACTTAATTGGATTTTATTTCGGAAACTAGATGAGAGAATATTATTCAAATTAAATTGATATTTAAATTTAAAAATAGGAAATACGGCACAACAACGCTACTAAACGATAGCTTAGGGTTTTGGAAGACTAACGCAAAAAGAACGGATCGAAACGGATCAAAAACACGGAAACTACGCATAAAACAGTGCTGCAGGGACCTATACGCAATTAACTATAGACTTTAGGGGTTAGCAGAAAAGAAATACAAGATACAGAAAATAGTGCTTGCAAAACAGGAAAAGATTAGGGTTAGATCTAAAAAATTCCATGGTGGGGCTGGATTGAAAAGATATAATAGATCTAGGGGGTTTTCTGCAAATTTTACAAGACACAAAAAAGAACAGGAAATTTACGTCTTTCTCCAGGGACTGGATTGCAAGATCTCGAGTTCCTCCATGGCTGCTGCACGGGAGCTTGCTGCCGGCCAAAATTGGAGCGATTTAGACCATGGGAGAGCACGGGAAGTGGGGGAAAAGAAAGAGGAGAGGGAGGGGGTTCGATTCCATGTCTTACCCGCAGCGGAGATGCACCGAGGCGATCGAATTTCACGAGAGAAAATAGCAATGTCAGGTCTGTTCATGCATGTTCCGTTCCTGCGCTGGTTCTGCTCCTGTTCGTTCTGTCCTGGGTGGCAGCAGCAGGAGGAAGGCAAGGGGAAGGGCAACGCAGGGGGCCGGGGCGGGCGGCCTACATGGGGCGCGGTGCAAGGGTAGGGGCGGCGCACAGGGGCAGGGCGACGCGGCTGCGCTGTTTCCTAGGCATCTGTTCATGGCAGCAGCGTGCAGGGAGGAGCGGGCAGGGGCGAGGGCGGCGCTGGGCGCACGGGAAACAGGAGGGAGACGGTGCTGCGCAGGGGAAACGGGCAGGGGCTCACGCGAGGAGGCTGGACGCGCAGGGGCAGCGCACAGAGACGCATGGCGGCGCTGGGACTTCGGCTGGGCAGGGGCGCACGGTGCTGCACTTTCTGATGGTCGCGTGCAGCACAGGGACGGCACGCAACAGGGGTGCGACGCAAGGGCTCGCAGCGACGGTGATGCAGCAGGGGCACAGGCGAGGGAGAGGGCTACGGCGACACTGGCTGCACGAGGAAGGTCGCAGGGGGCACGGCGACGGCAGTGCTCATGGTGCCTCGCGAGCAGTAGGGAGGCCTGGGCGCTCGGCCTCCTGGTGGCGGCGCTGCACACGAAAAAAAGGACGGCGACAGCAGGATCGATGCAGGGCTAGGGTTACGCAGAATTTATAGAGCACGCACGAGCCGACGCAGGGGAGAAAAATTAGGGCCAGCTACCGGGGAACGGGAGGTGCAAGGCGCGTTTAAATAGGCCAGGAGATATTATGCTGGGCTCCAACTCGAACGAGGATAAGGACGCAGCGGCGCATCGGGCTGAGACTCATTCTTGAGTCCGGATTGCTCACAGGAGATGAGATTGGACCGACCAGCGGGTCCCACAATTTAGCGAGCAAGGAGAGGATAGAAGAGGTAACGGAAAGAGAAAACGAGATTGACCGAGTGAGTTCGGTTATGTGCCGAAACAGGTTCGAGTGAGGGCCGAACGTGAAAATTAGCTGCCTGTGCTGGTTGAACATGAACGAGTTATTCGAGGGCGCGGAAAAGAGAAGGAAAGGATCAGGCCGAGTCGTTGGAGCTGACGGTGATCGAACATCATCAGAAAAATACTGAAGACGAGCCACGAGGCGTCATTTTCGAGCATGACTTGATCGGAAAAAACGGTTAGAGGATCGGGAGCTCGATGGGACATCTTAAAGATTCAGAGAGGACAAGGTTAAAAGGACATACAACAAGATACGGCTTGGTCCGACTGCGATGAAAATCAAAATAGAAATATTTTCCAGAACACATTTTCAAAATAAATCAAGAAAAGTCCAGATAAATATTTCAAACCACGAAAACTATATCCGGAAGAAACCCAAAAATTCCAAGGGAAAACTCGGGAGGTAATTTTAGGATACGAGGAATCCAAACAGAATATTTGGACTTCATGAAAAAGAATCTTAGAGCTTTCCAAATAAAATAAAAATGGATCTAGCTCTAAGATAAATAGAATAATTGCCAGAAAAATCTTTAAAATTCTTGGAAAATTCTATTGATAGATGAACATATTGTAAAAGATAGTCACATCCTAAAATTAAATATTTTAGGGTGTGACAGGTAGGCACCCCAATTTGTGCATTCTGTTTTGGAGGACAACTTAAAGGGGACCTCAGGCATTCTGTAAGCAGAGGGGCTAGGCGATGCAATGTCCAAACCAGTAATCATTACCACATCCATGAGGGTTGGAGTCATCCGCCCATGGTAAAATAAAAAGCAGTTCATGGTATCAGACCAAAAATAGCCGATGGTTCTCAGAAGGTTTTCATTCTTCTCGAGGGGGGATAATGACAGAGACAAAGCGTCAGCTATTCCTATGGTTTCCCATGTGGGCTGATAGGCTTTTGCTACTCTGTTATACCAAGATACCCAGCCCTCGGGAGGATTTGGCTAGGCACGCAGGCTGTCGGCCTAGGAATCTAAGTCTATATATTGGCTTACAAATGGGATTCGATTGGCCTCACAAGAAATCAAATCTATTGGACGCTCACAAGAACAAGGCCCAAGAAAAAAGGAATTAGGGAAAGAAGGATGCGGCAAAAGAATGTCTGAAGAATTGATAAGAGCCAAATAATAGGAAAGGATTATTTAATGCTTCAAGGGTTCAAATAATTACTTCATTAAATTAGCGAAAGGTCGGAGTTTTACCTTCAGACCAAGGACGCTTGCATTGACATTCGAGGGTTCCACCATCTAAAGCTCCAATGGTGATCGAAGGCTCGAGATTGGATCTAGGGTTTGCTTTGCGAGTCTTGAGTTCACGTTCTGAAGCTTTGATCTGGGTTTTGCGATTGGATTTGTGAGCAGGGGTTTTGGAGCGCAACTTGCATACGGGGAACCTGTGTAGATCTATTTTGAAAAAATTCCAGATTTAAGTAGAAGATGGAATTGGTTCAGGGATCGACTCAGATTCGGATCGGCACTTTGAGGGAAAATCCCGATGCATTGCCATCGGCTCCCGGTAAATCGGCTTCTCGACAGTTGTTAATTAAAATGAAAGATTTTATTCATAAGGAAAATCAATACAAAAGGGGAGCCGATTGCTCCCAAAGCCGATCTATCGGCTTAGTACAATCCTACGATCTACCACCAGTGGGTGCCTAAGACCTTGCGGCGCTTGATCGGAGGTGCTACACTGGCGTTGCTGTTGTCGTCGCTGCCGTCGTCCCCGCCACTATCACCGCTGTAGCCGCCGCTGCCTTCGGTCTCTTCATCATCATCATCATCCTCCAAAGACCCGCCATGCAGGAAGCCTCCTGCTGCCGAGTCTTCCTCGATCGACGTGCCGTCGATTTCTTCCTCTGAGGAGGAGAAATTCCCCTCCCAGGACATGTCGTCGTTGTCGTCTTCATCTAGTTCCCCGCCAAGGAGGAGCTGGAGATCTTCGCCGTTGGTCAGAGATTCATCATCCTCTGGCCAAGCCTAGAAGTCCCACTCCTCTGCATCCCAGTGCAGAGGAGTGCAGGCCTCATAGGCAGCTATGGGGTCGAACTCCGGGGTCATCTCTCGGGTTGTCTCAGATTCAAAGGAGATTATGGAGGAAGCAGAGGATGAGGAAGTCATTGCAAGAGGAAGAGGGGCGTACTGGTGCGGTTGGTAATGGCTGAAGGAAGGAGGTGAGTGAAAAAGAAATCTACCGGGGCAAGCTTATAAAGGCAGGAGTAGAATATGAATCGGCACCGTGACAGTTTCCAATGAGTTAGATGCAGAGTAGTCACATTCTGCGGCAGTGGGAGTGGCACGCGTGTACAGATTTTGGAAGTCGAAGAGGCGAGGCGATGGAAAGGGAAAAAAATGGCTTCGGAATTATTATTGCTGAAACCAGGGGGCATGTGTTATCGCCATAATTTGGCTGGGCCAAAAGGTGGGCCGCGAGCAAGATGGGCTCAAAGGATAATTGTAATGGGCTTGCGAATCGGCTCCTGCGCGGGCGGTTTAAGGCCAGATTGGCCATGGACCTAGTTAAGTTAGTTTAGATATAGATAGTCAGGATTCGTGTCATAGTCGGTTAGGATTGGTTAGGAGAGGCAAGTCTCCGGACTATAGATATGTACCCTAGACTACGAATGAAAATAACAACAAGCATTCGTAAACAACTCTCGGCGCATCGCCACCCCTGTTTAGGGTTTCTCTCAGGTAAGTGCTATGCATTGTTGATGGCGAGTAACACTAGTTATCTTAATGTGTATAGGGATGCATCGGCTTTTCATACTGTATCCGTGCATTGCTCATCACCGCTGTCCTCATTCCCGATCCCGGGTGTAAGGGCAGCACCTTTCTCTGTTTCGATTAGTAGATCCAAGCTGTTATGGTTAGTCTTTACTCGTTAAAGATTCGGTTTAAGATCTACATGATTAGGCTCTCCAAACGGGTTAAATGATCCGGCAATACGTTTGATGCTTTGTATTAATCTAAAGAGGGATTGTTCCCGAAATCGGCTTTCTCTTGGTTTTTAGGCCTCTGTTTAGGTTGCTATTCTGTTATCTTTCGTATTTGTTAGGCTTAACTATGCGTAGGATGTTCCGGTTATATGGTGAAAGCTTTAACCATAGTAGATTGAATTAGCTTATTGATTACAGAGCAAGCTTATATTAGTATCAGATATATGCACTTTGTTTAGATATACAGATCCGATCTGATACTGGGAGACAATCGGCTCTTTACAGCCGATATCGGGGATCACCCGATGAGCCGATCACGGCTCGGACTAACATTTGAACGTGTCTGTGCATGCAGGAAACTAACTGAGACCACATCTACACCTTCCTAATCAGGTACAAGGTCAGGTGGCACGCCTAGCAACCCAGACGCCAGGTCGTGTTCCAGATCCTAGGCCGTTGACCGAGGGACCGGGGCCCACCAGTAGTCCCGGGAGCCTCTCGGCTCCTCGTGTTTCCTGTCGCTGCTCGCCGGTGGGTTTCGACCAACAACAAGATGCAGTCAAGTTTGAAGAGATGTTCGATCAAGCTATGCATCACGCAATGATCAACCGGATGAATGTCTTGATGAATTCGATTCAGAATGCTATTAGGGAAACTGTGGCCAGTGGCTTGCAGATGGGTCCCAAAGGGCCGTGTTACTCTCAGCCAGAGTCATCGGCCGTAGCAACATCGAGAGCGGGGAGCGCCGCTATGGCAGGCTTTGGCACCCAACCTCCACCACTCAGCACGGTGATGCCGACCGCCGGAAGCTACCCAATGCCACCGTGCATGTTCCAGAGGCAGACGTATTAGCTGATGGCATCTCTAGTCCAGACAACACTGGTATTTACACCTTCTTTGCCGATGATGGTAGCATCGACGCGTGGTGGATCTTTCAACGTTCCTGCTGGTTTCATCTCCGACCCATCTCTAGGGATGTCTCCTGAGTACATGGTCCCGACAGGCACAGGGGCACAGGTCCAGGCCCAGCAGTTTCCAAGTGCAGATGGCTCAACCCAAGATACGCAACCACAAGCACATTCCAACCAGCTGCCAGTTTCCCCCTTGCAGACTGGTAGGCCCCACTCGCTAGCATCGGCCTCTCAGCCGATGGTTCTCTACCAACCACATGCGAGTGGTTATCAGCAAGGTCCTTCGGCTCCTCAGCCGATGGCGAATCATATGGATCAGCAAGGAGGCTACCAACAGCAAGTTCCCGTCCAACCGTAATTGCTTCAGCAAATTCAGCCTCCAGTACAGCAGTTGCAACTAGTGATCCAGCAACAAAAACAATGGGCTCTAGAACATTGATTGGGCCAGAAAAATAGCCGATGTGATGAGAAATCAATTTGGTTTGAAGACTAGGGAGCCAACGTACATATACCCTCGACCCTACCCTAAGTCTTATGATCTGATTGCTATGCCTCACTGATACAAAGTGCTAGACTTCTCCAAGTTCTCTAGATAGGACAATGTGACAATGTTTGAACACATCAGTAAATGCCTGGTCTAGTGTGGAAAGGCATCTGGCAACGATGCTTTGAAGATTCGTCTGTTCCCGCTCTCTTTGTCTAGATCAGCCTTTACGTAGTTTTCTTCACTACCAGCTAACTCCATCATCACATGGGCTGATCTGGAAAAGCAGTTCCACAAATACTTCTTCGTCGGGGTTCAAGAGATGAAGCTCACATATTTGACGGCCTTAAGGTAGAGGAACAACGAGCCAGACCCTGATTTTGTCCAAAGATTCAGAGACATCAGAAGCTGATGCTATAGCTTGTCTCTCAACGATAGCTAGTTAGCTGAATTGGCTTTTCAGGGATTGCTGCTTCACATCAGGGAGAAGTTTTCATCGCAAGAATTTGATAGCTTAAATCATCTTGCTCAGAGGCTATCTAATGTTGAGGTTTGCATGCACAATCCCAAGGGAAGTACCTTTTCAGAAGAAGATTAACAACATCGAGTACTCTTGTAATTCTGAAGGAGAAGCCAAAATCAGCTTGGCAGATTGGACCAAGAAGAAAGAGCCGGTTTCATGCCCATTTGCTAAGAAGGATACCGAGAAGTATGGGTTCGACGTCAACAAGGCCGACAAGATCTTTGATCTGCTGTTACAGGAGGGGCAAATCAAATTGTCTCCCAATCACACGATCCCGACAACCGAAGAACTGAAGAATCGCAAGTACTGCAAGTGGCACAATGCTGTGTCCCACAACACTAATGAGTGCAAGGTGTTCCGTCAGCAAATTCAATCGGCTATTGAGCAAGGGAGGATTAAGTTTAAAAATCCTGAAAAGCTGATGAAAATTGATGGACATCCTTTTCCCACAAACATGGTAGAGGTCAGTGATCTGGACAACAACGGAAAGGCTAAGATGCTGACCTCTAAGAAGGCTAGGCGACCAGGAGCTGTGGATCCTGAGGTGCAAGTATCAGCTGATTAGTTGAAGGACCGGAGCCGACACGAGCATGGCCAAAGTCCTAGAGGACCGTGTAGAACCGTCACATCCAATATGCTGATAAAAAAGTATCAGCGTAGACAAGATAGAGAACGGTGCTTCTAGGAAGAGAGAGGTCGACGTGACAAAGACCACTGGCGATGCCCCTTCTTTGTTTTCTGCTGGAGTGAAGGATTAAGGCTCCCGTCGGCTGACAACTGCCCTGAATGCAACGGCCCGAGTGAGGACTACCATATTTTCAAGAGACAGTGTTATGATGACAGAAGCCGTAGGCCAATCAGCAGAGGTGAACACGGAGAAAGATGTGTCCCCATGCATGATCAGCTGGGGGGCAGGGTTAAAGCCTAGGATCAGTTGGAAGATGAAGCCAACGATCATGTTCTTGATGAAGAACCTCTGAATCGAGAGATCGAGCATCGACGCAATTATCACTATGACCCTGAGATTTACTCCCAATGGTGCCCTGGAGGGCTGACCAAGTCTCAGAAAAGGAGAATCCAAAGGCTGTGCCATTGGGAGCAAGAGGAGGAGCACGCACCAGGGAAGAGGCATGTGAATTCTTAGGTGTAGCGTGTCAAAAGAAAAGCCGATGAGTTTGAACTCTCGGCATCAGCTTACATGGTCTTCGTCTTGCCGATGGAGTTCAAAGCTCCATCCGATGATGAAGAAGAAGAGCAGGCTATGGCCCAACTTACTCTAGATCCGATGCAAGCTGGATTTGACAAGCCAGAGGATAAGGAGCGTTGGCACTTGAGGCCCCTATACATCAAAGGACATGTGGATGGTCGGCCGGTGACCAAGATGCTGGTTGACGGCAGTGCTGCCGTTAACATGATGCTGTATGCCATGTACTGGAAGCTCGGGAAAGGCAAAGAGGATTTGATCAAGACCAACATGATGCTCAAGGATTTTGAAGGCAAGACTTCACCAGCCTGGGGGGCAATCAACGTTGAGCTGATGATTGGAAGTAAGACTATCCCCCCTACTTTCTTCATCATTAATGGGAAAGGCTCGTATAATCTGCTCCTTGGATGAGATTGGATCCACGCCAATTACTGTATTCCATCCACTATGCATCAGTGTCTTGTCCAATGGGTGGAAGATGCTGTCGAGGTGGTACATGCAGACTCATCGCTCAGCGTGGCAACGACCGATCCTCAAGTTTGGGGATACAATGGAGTGGAGTGCATCTCGGGCAAAGTTTGGGAAGGTGATTTCCTAAAGATGTTCGATTTTGATCTAAAGCCGATCCAAGCAGTCGGCTCTGAAGAATCGTCCTAATGGATGATTTCTTATGAGAAGATGATGGCAAGCTTGGGCATGGGTTCACGTCGGCCGATGAGTTGGAACAAATTGATATTGGTGATGGCGATAGGCCTAGGTCGACGTTTATTAGTGCCAAGTTAGATTCTGAGTGTAAGCAAGAGTTGATTAACTTATTGAAGGAATTCAAGAATTGTTTTGCTTGGGAATATTATGAGATGCTAGGCTTGGACCGATAGATTGTTGAACATCGGTTGCCAATTAAGCCTGGGTATCGGCCATACCAACAAGGTGCCAGGCGATTGTAAACCAGAGATATTGTCTAACATAAAGGCCGAGATCACTAGGTTACTTGAAGCTATGTTTATTCGACAATGTTGGTATGCTGAATGGAATTCCAATGTGGTGCCCGTATATAAAAAGAATGGCAAGTTACGGGTGTGCATTGATTTTAGGAATCTGAAGTCTTAACAAAGCCACGCTGATGGATGGTTATCCGATGCCAGTGGCTGATGTATTATTGGATGCTGCTTCGAGACATAAAGTCATTAGCTTTATGGATGGAAATGCAGGGTACAATCAGATTTTTATGGCAGAAGAAGATATTCTGAAGACTGCATTTAGATGCCCTGGACATGTTGGGTTGTACGAGTGGGTTGTCATGACCTTTGGCTTGAAAAATGCTGGGGCTACATATCAGAGGGCTATGAATTATATATTCCATGGTCTCATTGGTAAAATAGTGGAAATCTATATCGATGATGTTGTGGTCAAGTCAAAATGTGTCACACCCGGTTTAGAAAAGGTAACCGAATGCATCCCATATGTGCGCCAGGATCAAGTTCCGCATATACAGTAGATGTCACAAGTGTGTACCCGAAATAATGCAGTAACGAAATAGAGTATAATAGTACTTTTATTACATGACCAACAGTCTTAATCTTAAATGAATAAATAAACGTTTATAATTAGCAGCGGACTTCGACTTCACAGGCAGATGACTGGGAGACATACGCCTAGTATTCCTCGAAATCTTTAGGGAACTCCGGATAATTATCTTGTTCTGAGCAGCATTGGTTTTAATAAAGCAAGCATGAGTACACTTATGGTTGGTACTCAGGAAGTGGAATAAATTATATGACATGCAAGGCTATAATCAAGAAAAGACCGACATGGTTTGACTACGATAAGCACTTTTAATTGGTCAAGTTTTATTAAGCAAGCATTAACTAAGTGTAAGTATATACCGATCCCTTAAATAAATATCAAAGATTAATAATTCACGACATAAATAAATAAATGAATAAATAAGGAACATCGATTTAGATCATCTTTAAGTTTAATTATCATGTGAGTGTCCAAGCCGCTCTTAACCGTGAGCATGGCTGATATATCAGTTTTCACTCTGCAGAGGTTGTACACTTTACCCACAACTCGTGTTTTCCTTGATGCCCAGGTTTGCAAGGCCCTTAAATACTTCCAAAGTGAGTGGCAGGGATTCACTACGAGTCCTTTACAAAGATTCCCTAACTTATGACAATCCGCTAAGGTTTCAAGTCAAAGCGGTCATAATCCTCGCTTATGAGGTAGTGCCTTAGCCAAGGACCATATATCAATATGCCTCAAGAGGACCGAGCTATACCCCGTCGATGCAACCCCTCTTGCCCTTCCGGTAAGATTAAAGCTAAAGTTTGTAATTAATTAGCCAAGACTAGAGCCATGTAGTATTGTGGTTGCACTGTTTTCCTGGGTGGTTCTCCATGTTCCAATTAATGCAATGATCTTAATTATCATCAATAAAAGTATTCCAGAATATGAGTAAATCAGTGTAGCATGACTTCAGGTTATCCAACCAAAGTCTAAGTAATAGCAACTAGTGTAGCTACAACATAAATGTAACAACCCAGGTTTAATGAATGAAGTTCAAAAGAAACTAGGCACATCCTTAGTTTGGGATCCATCATATTCTAGACACATGCATGCGTATAAAGTAAATATGTGTATTTATAAAGTTATTGGGACTGGAGTATGATCAAGGACCACTCCCTTCATCAAAGAACTGCTGCTGCTCGGGAACGTCTTCTAAGCTCGGCTCTTGCGGACCCTCGAACTGCGCACCGTCTATCGTAACACACAAGTACATACAAGCAAATAAATATAATAAATAAGAAAACAGTACACCAAACAATATAAATAGAGCAAAATAATATTATAAAGCTACTGTATATGTCGCAAGGATCGCGTGAGCGCGAGAATCGTTGAAAATAGAGTTAAAACGGAGTAGTTAGGGCTAAAACATGATTCTAGGGCTTATTTGTAGAAGATTTGAAACTAAAAGGGCTCCGACCAAAGAAACCGAGGGCTAGATCATAATTAAACCTTAGATCTAGGGTCTAGATTGTAAACAGAAGGGTTTAGGACTGTGGGTTCTATTTTTGGAAAAGATAGGGGTCTAAACAAAAGAAAAAGGATCTATTCGTGAATATTTTTAAACTACCGTAGACTGCGGGTTGATTTCTATGAAACTCAGGGGCTAAAGTGCAAGATTTCCTAGGGTTGACCAGTATTCGTTTATTTGACTGCGGTCTAGATCGAATCTAGACCGTCGGATCTAGATCAGACGGCGTGGAACAGTGGTGGCTTCGGGGGCGGCGGTGAGGCGGTGCGGCGGCGCTTCACCGGGGTATCGCGTAAACGCGTTCTCGGCCTTGGTTTCGAGCGCGGGTTGCACTTGGAGGTTGCGGGCGTCATGGGGAATCCATCTAGGGGTTCTGGAGGCAACAGAAGTGGCCAGAGACGGCGACCGGCGGCGAAGGGCTGCTCAGGAATGACGGTGAGGTCGCGTGAGCGCGAGAAGGCAGAGGGGAAGAGGGAAAAATGGCTGGCGAGCATCCTTACCCCACTGCGGGGCTCCTGCGATGGCTTGCGGAGGGGAAGAAGCGGCGGAGCGGCGGTGCAACGGGCGGCCGAAGCTCGGCAATGGCGGGCGGCGGAGGAGCTCGGTGCGCTAGGTTTTTCGGGTGGAAGGCAGCGGCTGCGGCTTGGGGAGCTAGGGCACGGCGCTTAAATAGGGCGGTCCACGGGGCCTTGGCATGCGGGCCCGGAGCCCCTCGTGGTGAGAAATGACGCCGATGCCTGGTGGGGCCCGTCTGTCAGCGAGCGGAACGGGAGAAGGAGAGAAGAGCTGGCGCGCGCGGCGGACCATGCCGGGGGAAAGAAAATGGGACTGGGCCGCTAGGCCGCGTGGGGGGGGGGGGAGAAAAGGGGAAGGCCGGTGGGCTGTTGGGCCGCGTAGTGAAGAAAGGAAAGGAGAGAGAGTTGGGCCGGCTGGGCTAGGCTGCAAGTGAAAAAGAGAGAGGGAAAAAGAAAAAAAGGAAAAGTGGGCCGGGCCAAATTAGAAAAAGAGAGAGAAAATGAATTGTATTCAAATGTATTTGAATTTGAATTTGAAATTTAAATTCAAATGGAAGACAAGTAATAAGACAATGCAACGGGGCATGAGATGCACAAAACCTATGGTTCCTTATATTTCTTTTATGGTTTAGTAAATTGCTATTAATTCACGGTAAATACTCTAAAATCCAAAATGATGGAATAAAAACCTTATGGATCCTAGAGAAAATCTAGCAGAATTTATTTAAGTTTCTAATTTGAAAATAAGGGTGTTACAAAAGGGTTCCGAGAACATTTAGCCGATCTACACAAGACTCTAGAGTGCACCAGAAAGTATGGATTAAAGATGAATCCGAACAAGTGTGCTTTCGGCGTATCGGGTGATCAATTCTTGGGCTTTATGGTTCATGAGAGAGGAATCAAAATTGGGAAGAAAATTATTGGTGCTATTAATAAGGTAGTTGCTCCAGAAAACAAGAAGCAGCTTCAATCATTAATCGGCAAGATTAGTTTTATCCGAAGGTTCAAATCAAATTTTTCAAGGAGGATATAGCCGTTCAACCCATTTTTGAAGTTGAAGGCCGATTAAGAGTTTGTCTAGGGTAGAGAGCAACAGAAGGCTCTTGATGATATAAAGAAGTACTTGATAACCCCACCAGTGTTATATTTATCGACTGTTGAATGTGCTATCGGATTGGCCCTTATTCAAGAGTTTGAAGGGAAGGAACACATAATTTATTATGTCAGCCGAAGGCTCTTGGATGCCGAGACTAGGTATTCTCTAGTTGAAAGATTGTGTTTGTGCTTATACTTTTCATGCACTAAGCTCAGATATTATTTATTATCAGCTGAGTGCGTCGTAGTGTGTAAGGACGATGTCATCAAATACATGCTATTATTGCCGATTTTAAATGGGAGGACTGGGAAGTGGATCCTGGCTCTATTAGAGTTTGATTTACGATATGAATCGGCTAAGGCGGTTAAAGGACAGGTTATGGCTGATTTTGTTACTCAACATTGTGGCCCTGAGATTACTGTCGTGGAGCCTACTCCGTGGATGTTATTTTTCGACGGGTCATCTTGTAAAAAAGGTTGTGGTATCAGCATAGTTCTTATATCTCCTCAAGGGGCAAGTTTTGAATTTTCTCTGTTGATTCCTGATACATCAACCAATAATCAGGCAGAATATGAGGCTGTGTTCAAAGGGATAGATTGCTAAGAGAAATTAAAGCCGATGCTGTTGAAATTTTTGGGGATTCTATGCTCGTGATTAATTAGCTGATTGGGAAATATGATTGCAATGATGATATTTTAAGGATTTACCACGAAGAATGTCTTGAATTGTTGAGAGAATTTAAGATGGTATCTAACGATCACATCCCGAAGATGCATGACAAAGAGGCTGTAACACCCTAGGGTAAATTTTCCCTAATTTTAATGAATTTATTTGGGCTTAAATAAATTTTCCATGCTTTTCTTTAATTTTTGTCGTATTTAAAGTAATTTTATAACACAGGAAGATAAAATTTATCATAAGATCAACTTGATTGTGCATTCATGCTGGTGTATTGTTTAAATTGTGTTGGGTTTGAATTCAAACTTATTTGAATTCAAATGGCTTTGTTTGAATGGTTAGAGTAAAGAAAAAGGAAAGGAAAGGGAATAGAAGAGAGCAGCCCACTTCCTTGGCCCAGCCCAGCTCTCCACTTCCCTCTCCCTCTCTCCCTCTCCTCCTCGGGCCTTTTCCCCTCACTCCCGCATGGGCCAAGCCGGCCCATTTCCTTTTCCGCGGCCCGAGCAGCCGCGCCACTCTCTCCTCTCCCTTTCTCCCCGCACGGGCCGAGCCCCGGCCCACTCCCCCTCAGCTGGCCCCCGTGCGCTCCCCTCCCTTTCCTTTCTCTCGCTGCAACACGGCCCCACCGGTTACCCCCCTCCTCCCCTGTTTCTTCCCCGGCGCAACCCCCTCCCCGAGAACTCCGGCGAGCTCTCCTCCCCGGGCCCGCACGCCAATGGGACCACCGCCACCCTACAAAGAGCCGCCCAACCCTCTAAGCCCTAACCCTAGCCGTCACTCAAACCCCTAGCGCCACTGGCCTCCTTCTCCTCCGCCGCGGGTAAGTTGCACGCCGCCGCGCAATTGCTCACCGCCGGCGCGTCACCGACCCCGCTGACCCCCTTTACACCTTCACAGGACCTGCACGTGTTGATTTGGTGGACCAGCAGGCCGGGAGAAGCACCACAACGAGCTGTCCGCGAGCACCCGAGCTTTGCTTCCGCAGGACCTCGCCGCCGGCCGTCCTCCGCCACGCACCAGGCACCACAGTCCCTTGGTGAGCTCCACTCCCTTCCCCTGGTCATGTTGCACCTAATGCCGTAGCCTTTAGGCCTCTGCAGCGCTGGGAACACGCGCACGCCGGCGTGTCCGCCGCCCCGAGCCACCCACGTCGTGGGGATCACATACCCGAGCCCCGTCTCGCCTTCTGTAGTGCCTAGAATAGTTTCCCAGGTCGTGCTCGACCTCTAGGACTTGACGTCGTCCAAATCCGAGCCCGGAGCATGAAGTTCGGTCACCTCCGGCGAGGCACCGCCGCGGGAAGGAGGCTCCGGTGACCTCCACCGCCGCCGGACCCTCTCTCTCTTCTGAGCCGTCCGATCCGCGTCCAGCGTTCGCGATTAGATCGGAGCCCCAGTGAACCATGACCCTTCGATCGCGATCCAGCGGCCAAGCGTTGCCCGTACCAGTTCGCGGATCAGATTTGATCCGGGCCGTCTGTTTCAAATCCAGCGAATGAGATTAGATCGAGATCTAGATTAGACCTCAACCGCCAGATCCCGATCCAAGGGCGGAAGTTCGCGCGTACCCCTTCGTTTAGTAAGTCTAATCTCAGCCGCGCGATCAAGATCCGAGGGCCGAGAACAGAAGATACCGGTTCGGCCTTGCCGTTTTGCTAAAGAGCCCTTGGGTTTTTCTGAAATCAACCCGCGCTCCCGTGTAGTTCAAAAGTATTCGCAGTTAAGTCCCGTTTTATTCGTTTAGACCCCTAGTCTCTCTAGACATCTAACCCGCAGTCCGTGCCACGTGTTTTCACGTGCTAGCCCCCGGGTCTATGCTTTATTTATGTTTAGGTCCCTGGGTTTTGTCCAGAAGCCCCTGAAAGTTAGGTTTTTCTTACAAATAGGTCCCTGGATCTTATTTTAAGCGTAGTTTTCGCGTTTTAGCTCCGTTTTAGGTGTTCTTTATATCCACGCGATCGTTGTAACGCGTAGAATAGTTCTAGGCTAGTTTCATGTGCTGTTCTATTGTATTGGTGTACTGTTTTCTTATAGTTTGCTATTGTGTGTGCATGTGTGTATGTGTGGACTATGCTTGATGATCGTGAGTAGACGCGGAGCCTTTGGACCAGTACCAGGAGCAGCCGTCTTCCGAGCAGTTCGAGCAGCAGCCGGGAGAGTACGAGGAAGGCAAGTATAACATGAACCTCCTATCACTTTTAAATACAATTTCATACTGCATTTTAATTCTGTATGCCTATAAGGATTTCCTAGCCACCTTTATATCCTTTATATATATCCTTTGGGTTGCATTTTGGTTAGTTGTGCTAGGTTGCTGCGCTATAACATATCTTGGTCCTTTTTAATTAATTTGATTAATGGTCTTATGCAACTTAATTCTGGAGCCGACCCTCTGTGCTATGTGCTTGAGTGGTTTGTGCGTCCTTAAAAATATGTTTTTGTAGAAACATGGTTTAGGGGGCCAGCACGGTGCTTAGTGCTGGGTTGGCCACTCTCCATAAGGACCGGTTCATAGAGCGACAACCTGGGACAACCGCGCAACCACAAGACTGGAATGGGACGGTCTTGACTTACTAATTAGGTCGTGTTGGTTCGGGAGTAACTTACCTGCGTGGGCAAGAGGGGTGGTAAGCTTCAATGGTCCCTGCTCCTCCGGCTTGGTCTGTGCTGTGTGTCTTGTACCCCCGGAGGTGGGCCCCATCGTCGCTGATCCAGAATCCTTAGCGGTTACACCTTACCAACGTGATCCTTTGTAACGGTCTCGTAGTGTGCTTGCTAGCCATCTCACCTAAGGAAGTGTGATGAACAACTAGCGTAGCCCACGACTTGTGGGTAAAGTTGTGCAACCTCTCGAGAGTGTAAAACTGATATATCAGCTGTGCTCACAGTCATGAGCGGCCCAGATCCTCCTTTTGATTAGTGGGGTTATCAACCTTTGACGAGGGCGATTCCCCGGGTGCTTGGTTTGGGTGGATCTCAGTAGTTCTTAATTAATATTGATTAATTTATTATGCAATTGGGTTTATGGTAATTCATTCACTTGTAGTAATTAGCTTTAATAAAATTTGCCAAGACTAAAAGCTAATGCAGTTGAGTCAGCTAACCTTAGAGCCTCATACTCGTGTTATACTTGTTGAGTACTAGTTTGTACTCACACTTGCCTCTCTACTCTTCTGTTCTATTTCGGATATCTTCGACTGCTGCTCAGTGCCCGGCAACGTGGAGGATTACGTCAGCGGCTTCGACGACTTCTAGGCGTTTGTCTCCCAGTCGACGTCCCTGTGGCGCCCAGCTTTTCATGTATCTCTTTTACGCTTCCGCAACTCTTGAACCGATTCTTGATTCGGTTGTAATAAAATAATTCCTTTATGATTCATTTACGATTTATGTTAATGTTATTCGTGACATGTGTTGTGATATCTTGATGATCTGTTGTATATATGCGTGACTTGATCCTGGCGCATATATGATTGCTCGATTTATGTTCTTATAAATCGGGTGTGACAGATTGGTATCAGAGCCGTGTCGACTGTAGGACGAAGCCTAGGTAGAATTGGTCGAGTTTAGGACTTCTTTTCTCTTGCTTGCCTCCGCAAATCCTCAACCATCATTTTTTCTGCTCCTATTCCTTGAGTCTTAAGCCCTCAATTTGCTATCTCCCCTGTCTTTTCAGAGAAGTAGCTTGAGCTTTCAGTAGACGTTAGCCTGAGTTGCCTAATCATGTAATTTATAAGTTTAGGTGGTCCCGATAAAAATACGCTAGAACGAGTGTGTTGGTCGAGTAGTGTGGAAAACTCGACTAATTTGTGAATATTGAATGTTTGTTATTGTGCAAGTGTTTGATTTGGATTTTTGGTTGACTGCATAGGCTAGTAGTTAAACATGTTCGTGCAAATCGACCTAACCCAACTCGAACTAAATAATAAAAAAAATTGAGTTAGAATGTTGGGGGTAAAACCTATATTCTTTTTCTTTCTGTCATATCCTTCCGAAGTTTCATTTCCGCAGTGGCACGATATCTTTTTCTCATAAATTTCGGTTGTTGCAATCAGATGGTGAACACCAGGCGCACCGGTTCCGGTTCTGACCCGCAGGAGCAGAACAACCAGGGTACTGGTCAGCCGTTACCGATGCCGCCACCACTGACCCCGGAGCAGTTCTTCCAGCTCCAGATGCAGATGATGGCGACCCTGAACAACACCGTTCAGGCTTTGCAGCAGATCCATGCTCAGCCACCGCCTCCTCCGCCGCCTCAGCCCCGTGACAGGCGTGCGGATTTCCTGAGAGGTCACTCGCCGACCTTCTCTCACGCCACGGACCCACTCCAGGCAGACGACTGGCTTCGTTCGGTGGAGCGCCAGTTGGTTGTTGCGCAGTGCGACGACCGAGAGCGGGTTCTGTACGCAGCAGGGCAGCTGCGAGGCTCCGCTCTTGACTGGTGGGAGTCCTACCCAGCTCGAGATCGTGAGGCTCTCACGTGGGACCAGTTCCGTGAGCGTTTCAGGAACCATCACATTCCTGAGGGCATCATGAAGATGAAGCAGAAGGAGTTCCGTGCCCTTAAACAGGTAAAATTTACCAGAAATTCACAACCATTCCTTTTGAGCTTGATCTATCCTTGATTTCTTTCGTAAAACCTGACCAAATGAGCGATTTCTATCCTTGTTATCTGTGTCCGTTATTTCAGGGATCGATGACGGTGACGGAGTACCGTGACCGTTTCCTGCAGCTTGCCCGCTATGCCCCTGCTGACATCGCTCGTGATAGCGATAAGCAGGAGTACTTCAAGGAGGGACTGGATGATCACATCCAGTATGCGCTGCTGAACCACCGCTTCGACAACTTCAACCAGCTGGTTGATGCGGCTCTCAACACCGAGCGCAAGCGCCGGGAGATTGAGGATAAGAAGAGGAAGATGGCTCCATCCTCTTCGGGCAGCAACACTCATCCCCGCTATCAGCATCCACCACAGCAGCAGCAGAGGCCGCCCCAGCAGTACCAGCAGCGGCAGCAGTTTCCACCTCGTCCTCAGCAGCAGCAGCAGGCGGGACAGGGTCAGAGGCTTCCAGCGCCTCCGGCTCCGCCAGCTCAGAGGCAGGGAGCGCCCACTCCTCCTCCTGGGCAGCAGGCCGCTGCATTTCCTCGAGTGTGCTTCCACTGCGGCGAGCCAAGGCACTACGCCAACGTCTGCCCTCGGAAGGCGCAGGCAGGACAGCAAGGGCGTGCAGCTCAGCCCAAGGCCCCAGCTCAGGGCAGGGTGAACCACGTGACGGCCGAGTCAGCGGCCGAGGCTCCTAACGTGGTTATTGGTACGTTCATGGTTAATGCCCATCCTGCTACAGTGCTTTTTGATACTGGTGCTACGCATTCTTTCATCACCCAGTCTTTTGTTGAGCATCATGGTATTCCTACTAGCACATTAAAGAGGTGCATGTTAGTATCTTCACCGGGAGGGCAGTTGAGGTCTCATGTCTTCTGTCCCAGAGTCAGTGTGGCCATAAGGGGGGTAGATTTCAGTGCAAATCTGATGGTGTTAGACTCCAAGGGCATTGATGTGATCCTTGGGATGGAGACTCTTGCTAAGTGGGGAGTCCGAATAGATTGTGCTCAGAGGACGGTTCTTCTGTCAGCACCGGATGGTCAGGAGGTCACTGTCGGTGCCACAGAGCCTTCTGGATTTCTTCATCAGATGGAGGCTAGACCCACGGATGGTATTCGCGTGGTGTCGGAATTCCCGGATGTCTTTCCGGATGATTTGCCAGGTATGCCGCCTGATCGCGACATTGAGTTTTCTATTGATCTCTTGCCTGGCACAGCTCCTATTGCTAAGAGGCCCTATCGTATGGCTCTTGTCGAGCATGAGGAGGTTAAGAAGACTGTCGACGAGTTGCTAGCTAAGGGTTATATCCGTCGCAGTTTCTCTCCTTGGGCTTTTCCTGTATTGCTTGTAGAGAAGAAGGATGGTGCGAAGAGAATGTGCGTCGATTATCGGGATCTGAATGCAGTCACTATCAAGAACAAGCATCCATTGCCCCGTATTGAGGATCTCTTTGATCAGCTTCAGGGTGCTTGTGTGTTCTCGAAGATTGATCTGCGTTCGGGTTATCATCAGCTGAAGATTCGTCTTGAGGATATTCAGAAGACGACATTCACCTGTAAGTATGGGTTATACGAATATACGGTCATGTCCTTCGGCTTGACTAATGCTCCGGCTTTCTTCATGCATCTGATGAACAAGGTTTTCATGGATTATCTGGACACCTTTGTGGTGATATTCATTGATGATATCCTGATATATTCCAAGTCGGAAGCGGAGCATGAGAAGCATCTGAGGCTTGTGTTGCAGAGGCTCAGAGAGCACAAGCTGTATGCCAAGCTCAGCAAGTGCGAGTTCTGGATTGACGAGGTTCCATTCCTCGGTCATGTTATCTCCAAGGGAGGTATTGCTGTGGACCCCGGAAAGGTGAAGGATGTGCTTGACTGGGTTGTACCGCAGACGGTGAAGGAAGTTCGTTCTTTTCTGGGCTTAGCAGGATATTATCGGAGGTTCATTGAGAATTTCTCCAAGATTGCGAAGCCTTTGACTTCCTTGCTGGAGAAGGGTGTGGATTTCTCTTGGACTGATGAGCGTCAGAGTGCCTTCGAGGAGCTGAAGAAGAGGTTGACTACGGCGCCAGTCCTTACTCTGCCGGACCAGAGCAAGAGGTTCACCGTGTATTGTGATGCTTCGAGGGATGGTCTTGGTTGCGTCCTGATGCAGGAGGGCAGAGTGATAGCTTATGCCTCGCGGCAGTTACGCCGGCACGAGCTAAATTATCCCACTCATGATCTGGAGTTAGCCGCAGTTGTGCATGCTCTGAAGATATGGAGGCATTACTTGTTTGGGCAGAGGTGTGATATTTACACCGATCACAAGAGCCTCAAGTATATTTTCACTCAGAGTGAGCTGAATATGCGGCAGAGAAGATGGCTAGAGTTGGTCAAGGATTACGACCTGGAGATTCACTATCATCCGGGCAAGGCCAATGTTGTAGCAGATGCTCTGAGCAGGAAGAGCTATGTTAATATGGCCGTGGCTTTTCAGATGCCTCAAGAGTTATGCGAGGAGTTTGAGCAGTTGAGTCTGGGTTTCGTGCATCACACCTCGGGTACATCGTTCAAGGCGGAACCCACTCTAGAGGCAGAGATCAGCAGCATCAGAAGGAAGATCAGAAGCTGCAGGAGATTCGTGAGTTGCTCAAGATTGGCAAGCTCCTCATTTCAGAGAGGATGATCAGGGTACCTTGTGGTACAAGGGTCGTATATGTGTGCCGGATGTAGCAGATCTCAGGAAGTTGATTCTGAGTGAGGCTCATGATACAGCGTATTCTATCCATCCAGGCAGCACGAAGATGTATTACGATCTGAAGGAACGATTCTGGTGGTCTGGAATGAAGCGTTCCGTTGCGGAGTACGTGGCTATCTGCGACACTTGTCAGCGTGTCAAGGCAGAGCATCAGAGGCCAGCAGGGTTATTGCAAGCCGTTGAAGATTCCAGAGTGGAAATGGGAAGAAATCACTATGGACTTCATTGTTGGCTTGCCTCGTACTCAGAAAGGGTACAACTCCATATGGGTAGTAGTGGATCGGTTGACGAAGGTTGCCCATTTCATTCCGGTGAACACTACTTACTCCGGTGCTAGACTCGCAGAGTTGTACATCTCCAGGATTGTCTGTCTGCATGGCGTTCCGAAGAAGATCATATCTGATCGAGGATCTCAGTTCACTTCGCGGTTCTGGGAGCAGTTGCATGATTCCTTGGATACGAAGCTGCGCTTCAGTACTGCTTATCATCCTCAAACAGATGGGCAGACAGAAAGAACCAACCAAGTGTTGGAGGATATGCTTCGAGCCTGCGCTATTCAGTATGGTACCAGCTGGGATAAATGCCTGCCGTATGCAGAATTTTCGTATAACAACAGTTATCAGGCCAGTCTGAAGAAGTCTCCTTTCGAGGCCCTGTATGGTCGGAAATGCAGGACTCCACTGTATTGGGATCAGATTGGTGAGAGGCAGGTGTTTGGCCCGGATATTGTTGAGGAGGCCGAACAGTTGGTACAGCAGGTGCGAGAGAATCTGAGGGTCGCTCAGACTCGTCAGAAGAGCTATGCGGATGTTCGTCGCCGAGATTTGAACTTTGCAGTGGGTGATCATGTATATCTGAAGGTCTCGCCGATGAGAGGAATCCGCAGGTTTAATGTACGAGGGAAGCTAGCTCCTCGATACATTGGTCCGTTCAAGGTGTTGGAACGGAAAGGTGAGGTGGCATATCGTCTGGAGTTGCCACTCAATCTCTCAGGGGTGCACAATGTGTTTCACGTGTCTCAGCTGAAGAAGTGCTTGAGAGTGCCAGAAGAGCAAGCACCGATAGAAGGGTTGGATGTGCAGGAGGATCTGACCTATGTTGAGCATCCGGTGAAGATTCTGGAGACATCTGAGAGAGTTACTAGAAACAAGAAGGTCAAGATGTGCCGTGTTCAGTGGAGTCATCACACGGAGGATGAGGCTACTTGGGAGCGAGAAGACGAGCTGAGGAAGACATATCCCGACCTCTTTGCTAGCTAGCCTATCCGAATCTCGGGACGAGATTCCTGTAAGGGGGGTAGGTTTGTAACACCCTAGGGTAAATTTTCCCTAATTTTAATGAATTATTTGAGCTTAAATAAATTTTCCATGCTTTTCTTTAATTTTTGTCGTATTTAAAGTAATTTTATAACACAGGAAGATAAAATTTATCATAAGATCAACTTGATTGTGCATTCATGCTGGTGCATTGTTTAAATTGTGTTGGGTTTGAATTCAAACTTATTTGAATTCAAATGGCTTTGTTTGAATGGTTAGAGTAAAGAAAAAGGAAAGGAAAGGGAATAGAAGAGAGCAGCCCACTTCCTTGGCCCAGCCCAGCTCTCCACTTCCCTCTCCCTCTCTCCCTCTCCTCCTCGGGCCTTTTCCCCTCACTCCCGCATAGGCCAAGCCGGCCCATTTCCTTTTCCGCGGCCCGAGCAGCCGCGCCACTCTCTCCTCTCCCTTTCTCCCCGCACGGGCCGAGCCCCGGCCCACTCCCCTCAGCTGGCCCCCGTGCGCTCCCCTCCCTTTCCTTTCTCTCGCTGCAACACGGCCCCACCGGTCACCCCCTCCTCCCCTGTTTCTTCCCCGGCGCAACCCCCTCCCCGAGAACTCCGGCGAGCTCTCCTCCCCGGGCCCGCACGCCAATGGGACCGCCGCCACCCTACAAAGAGCGCCCAACCCTCTAAGCCCTAACCCTAGCCGTCACTCAAAACCCCTAGCGCCACCGGCCTCCTTCTCCTCCGCCGCGGGTAAGTCGCACGCCGCCGCGCAATTGCTCACCGCCGGCGCGTCACCGACCCCGCTGACCCCCTTTACACCTTCACAGGACCTGCACGTGTTGATTTGGTGGACCAGCAGGCCGGGAGAAGCACCACAACGAGCTGTCCGCGAGCACCCGAGCTTTGCTTCCGCAGGACCTCGCCGCCGGCCGTCCTCCGCCACGCCCCAGGCACCACAGTCCCTTGGTGAGCTCCACTCCCTTCCCCTGGTCATGTTGCACCTAATGCCGTAGCCTTTAGGCCTCTGCAGCGCTGGGAACACGCGCACGCCGGCGTGTCCGCCGCCCCCGAGCCACCCACGTCGTGGGGATCACATACCCGAGCCCCGTCTCGCCTTCTGTAGTGCCTAGAAGAGTTTCCCAGGTCGTGCTCGACCTCTAGGACTTGACGTCGTCCAAATCCGAGCCCGGAGCATGAAGTTCGGTCACCTCCGGCGAGGCACCGCCGCGGGAAGGAGGCTCCGGTGACCTCCACCGCCGCCGGACCCTCTCTCTCTTCTGAGCCCGTCCGATCCGCGTCCAGCGTTCGCGATTAGATCGGAGCCCCAGTGAACCGTGACCCTTCGATCGCGATCCAGCGGCCAAGCGTTCCCGTACCGGTTCGCGATCAGATTTGATCCGGGCCGTCTGTTTCAAATCCAGCGAATGAGATTAGATCGAGATCTAGATTAGACCTCAAACCGCCAGAATCCCGATCCAAGGGCGGAAGTTCGCGGCTACCCCTTCGTTTAGTAAGTCTAATCTCAGCCGCGCGATCAAGATCCGAGGGGCCGAGAACAGAAGATACGGTTCGGCCTTGCCGTTTTGCTAAAGAGCCCTCGGGTTTTCTGAAATCAACCCGCGCTCCCGTGTAGTTCAAAAGTATTCGCAGTTAAGTCCCGTTTTTATTCGTTTAGACCCCTAGTCTCTCTGGAAATCTAACCCGCAGTCCGTGCCGCGTGTTTTCACGTGCTAGCCCCGGGTCTATGCTTTATTTATGTTTAGGTCCCCGGGTTTTTGGTCCAGAAGCCCCTGAAAGTTAGGTTTTCTTACAAATAGGTCCCTGGATCTTATTTTAAGCGTAGTTTTCGCGTTTTAGCTCCGTTTTAGGTGTTCTTTATATCCACGCGATCGTTGTAACGCGTAGAATAGTTCTGGGCTAGTTTCATGTGCTGTTCTATTGTATTGGTGTACTGTTTTCTTATAGTTTGCTATTGTGTGTGCATGTGTGTGTGTGGACTATGCTTGATGATCGTGAGTAGACGCGGAGCCTTTGGACCAGTACCAGGAGCAGCCGTCTTCCGAGCAGTTTCGAGCAGCAGCCGGAGAGTACGAGGAAGGCAAGTATAACATGAACCTCCTATCACTTTTAAATACAATTTCATACTGCATTTTAATTCTGTATGCCTATAAGGATTTCCTAGCCACCTTTATATCCTTTATATATATCCTTTGGGTTGCATTTTGGTTAGTTGTGCTAGGTTGCTGCGCTATAACATATCTTGGTCCTTTTTAATTAATTTGATTAATGGTCTTATGCAACTTAATTCTGGAGCCGACCCTCTGTGCTATGTGCTTGAGTGGTTTGTGCGTCCTTAAAAATATGTTTTTGTAGAAACATGGTTTAGGGGGCCAGCACGGTGCTTAGTGCTGGGTTGGCCACTCTCCATAAGGACCGGTTCATAGAGCGACAACCTGGGACAACCGCGCAACCACAAGACTGGAATGGGACGGTCTTGACTTACTAATTAGGTCGTGTTGGTTCGGGAGTAACTTACCTGCGTGGGCAAGAGGGGTGGTAAGCTTCAATGGTCCCTGCTCCTCCGGCTTGGTCTGTGCTGTGTGTCTTGTACCCCCGGAGGTGGGCCCCATCGTCGCTGATCCAGAATCCTTAGTGGTTACACCTTACCAACGTGATCCTTTGTAACGGTCTCGTAGTGTGCTTGCTAGCCATCTCACCTAAGGAAGTGTGATGAACAACTAGCGTAGCCCACGACTTGTGGGTAAAGTTGTGCAACCTCTCGAGAGTGTAAAACTGATATATCAGCTGTGCTCACAGTCATGAGCGGCCCAGATCCTCCTTTTGATTAGTGGGGTTATCAACCTTTGACGAGGGCGATTCCCCGGGTGCTTGGTTTGGGTGGATCTCAGTAGTTCTTAATTAATATTGATTAATTTATTATGCAATTGGGTTTATGGTAATTCATTCACTTGTAGTAATTAGCTTTAATAAAATTTGCCAAGACTAAAAGCTAATGCAGTTGAGTCAGCTAACCTTAGAGCCTCATACTCGTGTTATACTTGTTGAGTACTAGTTTGTACTCACACTTGCCTCTCTACTCTTCTGTTCTATTTCGGATATCTTCGACTGCTGCTCAATGCCCGGCAACGTGGAGGATTACGTCAGCGGCTTCGACGACTTCTAGGCGTTTGTCTCCCAGTCGACGTCCCTGTGGCGCCCAGCTTTTCATGTATCTCTTTTACGCTTCCGCAACTCTTGAACCGATTCTTGATTCGGTTGTAATAAAATAATTCCTTTATGATTCATTTACGATTTATGTTAATGTTATTCGTGACATGTGTTGTGATATCTTGATGATCTGTTGTATATATGCGTGACTTGATCCTGGCGCATATATGATTGCTCGATTTATGTTCTTATAAATCGGGTGTGACAGAGGCCAACAGGTTGGCGTAGATTGCTTCTTGTTATCAGCCGATATGTGATATCACGGCTATGGAGTTATTGGCCAATGACTGGAGAAAAGAGATCATTGAATATTTGAAAGATCCATCACAGAAAGTCTCCAGGCAGCTGAAATTCCGAGCTACTAAGTTTGTTTTGCTCAAAGATGATTTATATTATCGGACGATTGATGTTGTTTTGCTAAAATGCCTTGGTGTTGAGGAGTCCAAAAGTTTAATGGGAGCAATTCATGAGGGTGTATGTGGAGAACATCAATCGGCCTTCAAGATGAAATGGATGATAAGGAGAAATAGATATTTTTGGCCCACAATCTTGGAGGATTGCTTCGAATACTACAAAGGGTGCCAAGATTGTCAGAAGTTTGGTAATGTTTAGAGAGCTCCTGCATCGGCTATGAATCCTATCATAAAGCCGTGGCATTTTAGAGGATGGGGCATTGATCTGATTGGATAGATTTATCCATCATCCAATAAAAATCATAAGTTTATATTGGTGGTAACCAATTATTTCACCAAGTGGGTTGAAGCAATTCCCTTGAATACCATGATGTCTAAAAATATGACTGATTTCGTGAAAGAGCATATAATCTATCGGTTTGGTATTTGTTATCGCCATAATCTGGACGGACCAGAAGTGGGCCGTGGAGCAAGATGGGCCTAGAAGATAATTATAATAAGCTTGTGAATCGGGCCTTGTGCGGATGATTGGGGCTGGAAAGGCCGTGTAAATTTAGATATAAGCAGTTAAGAGTCGTGTCGTGTTTGATTAGGGTTAGTTAAGAAGGACGAGTCTACGGACTATAAATATGTACCATGAATAAATGAGAAAAAAGAATCATTCATCAACAACTCTTGGCGCATCGCTTCCCCTGTTCTAGGGTTTTCACAAGGTAAGTGCCATGCGGCTCCGATCACGCTCTGCGTGATCGGGGTAGCATCACTCTTGCTCGTTCGTTTTATGTGTTGCTCGTTCTGAAGCCTTGTAGATGGCGAGTAGCACTAGTTATCTTAGCGCGCATAGAGTAACGTTATTCTCTTTGTATCCCAAACATGCTTCGTCCGTTGCTCACGTGTGCTTAGTGATCGTCGTGTTCGATCATGGATGCGATGGTTGCGTCTTGCTTCATCTTTATCAGTAGATCCGATCTGTTATGGCTAGTTTCTGTTTATTAGAGATTTGGTTCAATATGTGCATGATTAGGCCTTGCAAACGAGTTGAAAGTTCGGGCAGTATGTTTAGTATCGGGTCGTAGCTTGAATAGAGGTTGCTCTAGGAATCGGCTCTTTGGCTGGTTTTAGGATCTCTGTTTAGGTTGTTTGTTCTGATGCTTTTGCGTATTCGTTAGGCTCAATTACGTGTAGGATGTTCCGATCGTGTAATGAGGGCTTAGTCATCGTGGATTGGGTTAGATTGATATTTATGAAACAAGATTTATTTTGTTGTTAAGCATATATGTATATTGCCTGTTCCAAAGATCCGATCCGGTATTGCTGCAATCGGCTCTTCATAGTCGATATCGGGGAGGAAGTGATGAGCTGATCACGGCTCGGACTGACCTTTACATGTGTCTGTGCGTACAGGAATTTGATACATCACACCTTCCTGATCAAATGCAGGATCAGGTGGCACGCCTAGCGACCTCAAGCCAGGGTGCGCGCCGGATTACTGGGCCGTTGACGGAGGGACCGGGGTCCACCAGCCGTCCCGGAAGCCTCCCGGCTCCTCGTGTTGCCTGTCACTGCTCGCCGGCGGGTTTTGACCGACAACACATTCTGGCACGCCCAGTGGGACCATCTTCATCGACTTCATCATCGCCGTTGACTTCGTCAATCGCGGACAGCGCAATGGCAAGAGACGATCCAATCACTTACGAGGAGCTCTCTGCTGAGCATAAGCAGAGATATGATGAAATCAAGACTCAATTTGAAGCCGATCTCATCGGCTCTTTTGAAAGGACTCGCAACCACGGTGTCAGGTGGAAAGGGTTTTCACCTGAAGGTGCTCTTGACGGAGTAGATCTGTCTACCCCATCTGAAGATCGTACCAGAGCTCTGCGGCAGGAGGTAAATTATGCGGTGGCTCACTCATTGCACCGACATTCTGAAAGTTTGGTCAATGCTTTCGAGCGTGTAGCTTTGCGTGTGGTCTAAGAAATTATGAAGCATCAGCATTCTCCAACTGGGCCTACCTTGGGAAGTCATAAGGGAGAATTGCCGTTCCAAACCAGACCTCCATTGCCTTATGCGCTCGCAGCTGCGGAGTCACATGGTGCTCCACCTTATGTGGTTTATAAAGTGGGAGGTGATCCCATGGATCACCAGTTCTTCAACGAGCCACCCAAGGAAATCCCACATGGCTATATGTGTGCGTACATACCGGATAGCAATAACCTGGTATATTCTGCACAGAAAGCAGCTGGAGCGGTTTCTGGAGCCGATGCAGACAAGCAAGCATGGCTAGCAACTTATGCTACCGGGCCGAGTCATGACAGTATGCACTCGGCCCCTGGATTACAAACAGCGGAGCAGATCAGCGCCATTCTGAGGGATCAGTTTGGCATATTACCAAAGAGGAGAGCGATCGGCTATACTAAGCCGTATCCAAGTGATTATGATCTAATCCCATTGCCGCCCAAGTATCGGCTGCTTGAGTTTACGAAATTCAGTGGGGCATAAGGTTTTAGTTCTATTGAACATGTGAGCTGATATTTGGCACAATTGGGTATGATCTCCGTATCGGATCCGTTGCGAGTAAGGTTCTTCTCGCAATCGCTAACAGGACCGGCCTTTGGATGGTATACATCATTAGGTTCTGACTCTATCCGTACCTGGAAGCACCTGGAAGAACAATTCCATATTCAGTATCATTCAGAAGCTGCAGAGGCAGGAATTGCTGATCTGGCGCAGGTACGACAGTAGTGTGGAGAGACCGTGGCAGAGTTCGTTCGACGCTTCAGGGAGATGAAGAACAGATGTTATTCAACGCGGATTTCAGAAAAGGAAGCAGTTGAATTGGCATCATTGGGATTATTAAAGCCGATCAGAGATCTGGCTTTTCAATTGGAATTCACTTCTTTGGTGCATCTAGTCCAGAAGCTGACGACGCATGAGCAGTGTCATCCTGAGCTGTACCAAGAAAAATTTAAGTGTCAAGTGGTGGTAGCTGATACAAAAGAAGCCGATGACTCCGGGGAAGAATCGGAAGTATCAGTTGCAGAATGGGCTCGCGGCGCAAATCCTGTACCTTGCAAGTGGGTGAAGCAAACTGGGCCTGCAAAGGGTTTTGACTTTGATGTGGGTAAAGTCGAACAAATTTTTGACTTATTATTAAAAGAGAAACAGTTGAAGTTTCCAGAAGGATACAAGCCTCCCACGGCGTAGGAGTTGAAAGGAAGATCATATTGTAAATGGCATGACTCCTTTACCCACAGCACGAGTGATTGCAAGGAGCTCCGTCGGCAAATCCAATCGGCTATTGAGCAGGGCCGATTGATCCTAGGCCAGACCGCCATGAAAGTGGACACTCAGCCTTTCCCTGGTGTGAACATGGTAGAAAATTACGACCGGTCTGCAAGGTGGCAGCTGGACTTCGCGCTCGGTATCAACATGGCGGGGGTGGCATCACGCCGCCAGGTCAAGAGCAAAGAGGCTGATCCCAGCGATCGGCCCCAAAAAGAGAAGAAAGTATATGTCACAGAAGAACAAGTAAGGTATGTGAGGAATCAACGGCCAACTTCTTCTGATCTTCTTAGAAAATATGAATACCAGTACCAGCAGTGCCTCCAGCGGGAGTCTGAGGAAGAAGAATATGAGCATCGCACTGGAAAGCATTTGAGGAAGCGCGAAGACGCCCGTGATCATTGGCACTGCCCGTTCTTCAGGTACTGTTGGGATTCCGGTATGAGTCGGCTGCCTACTATCAGGGTTGCCCAGAGTGTGGACCTGTGAAGCCAGATGCAAGGGACTCAGTTTTCCGACGGCTAGGACCTGCTCCAACCCGGCAAGAGTGGGTTCGATCACCACGAAGGGAGGATGACGAGGAAGATAGGTATCATCGTCCACGTTGGTGCACTGATGGACTTAATCGTTCCCAGAAGCGCAGGGTTCAGCGGCTGCATAGCTTGGAAGAAGCCGAGGCCAAGTACATCGAGACATTAAGAAAAGCGCGATCGGATCTAGCGGAACAAGTCCATTATGTGCAGGAGAAGGAGTCACGCCCTTCCAGAACGGAATGGCGGCCCAAGTCAACAAAAGCCGATAAGAAGGTATCGGCTGATACACATATGGTTTTTGTACTTCCTGCAGAATTCCATGCTCGGACCCGCGAGGAGCCGTCGGTAGCCCAGCTTGATTTGGGACCACGGCCGGTGATATTCGAAAAGCCACGAGCCAAGAATTACAAGCACTTGAAGGCCTTATACCTTAAAGGGTATATTAATGGTTAGCTCGTTAACAAGATGCTGGTGGATACGGGAGCGGCAGTTAACATCATGCCATACTCAGTTCTGCGCCGTTTGGGGCGGTCCATCGGAGACCTGATCAAGACTAATGTCACACTAAGTGACTTTAATGGGCAGACTTCAGAAGCTCAGGGCGTCCTCAGTGTAGATCTCGCCATCGGAAACAAGACCGTCCCGATCTCGTTCTTCATCGTTAACAGCAAAAGTACCTACAATGTCTTACTTGGCAGGGATTGGATTCACACTAACTATTGCATCCCTTCCACGATGCATCAGTGTTTGATCCAGTGGGATGGAGACGAGGTGGAAGTGGTTCAGGCAGACGACTCAATTGAAATTTCGCATGCTGCCATGAGCATCTGGGATGCGGAAGATCAAGAGCTGATTTCAGGGATGAGCTTAGAAGGGTGTGATCGTATCGAGGCTACAAAAAATGGGATGCGTGGAGCGGCCGATCTTAATGATCGGCCGGAATTCTTTTTATTATCTTCTTTTTCCATCTACAGCATTGATCTAACGGAGGATGGGAAGTTAGGATATGGTTTCACATCGGCTGACAAACTTGAGGAGATAGATATTGGTCCTGGGGATAAGCCACGACCAACGTTCATAAGTAAGAAATTGCATCCATCCCTACGAGACCTGATGATAACTTTGCTGAAGGGGTATGCCGATTGCTTCGCCTGGGATTACACAGAGATGCCTGGGCTGGATAGGAGTATAGTTGAGCATCGGCTCCCTCTTCAAAGTGGATTTCGACCATTCCAACAGCGGGCACGCCAAATGAAAGCCGATGTCCTGGTTGAAGTGAAAAAAGAAGTAGAGAAGATGTTAGAAGATGGATTTATCAGGACTTGCAGATACGCCGAATGGATCTCCAGCGTTGTGCCTGTGCAGAAGAAGGATGGCCGATGGCGGGTGTGCGTAGATTTCAGGGACCTCAATAGGGCCACTCCGAAGGATGAATACCCAATGCCTATTGCAGAGACTTTAATCAATGCTGCTGCCGACCATAAAATTTTAAGTTTCATGGATGGTAATGCAGGTTACAATCAGATTTTCATAGCCCCTGAAGATATACACAAAACTGCATTCAGGGTGCCTGGAGTGGTGGGCCTGTTCGAGTATGTGGTTATGACGTTCGGCTTGAAAAATGCTGGTGCTATGTATCAGCGTGCCATGAACCACATCTTCCATGATTTGATCGGAATTCTGGTGGAAATTTACATCGATGCGTCATGGTAAAGTCAGCATCGGTCGAGGGACATCTGGATGATTTACGGCAGGTTCTGGAACGAACTAGAAAGTTCGGGCTTAGGATGAACCCAAAAAAGTGTGCCTTTGGCGTGTCAGCCGGGCAGTTTTTGGGTTTTCTGGTTCATGAAAGAGGAATAGAGATTGGCCTAAAAAGTCAGGAAGCTGTACGCACTATGGTGCCACCCATTACCAAGAAGGAGCTCCAGCAGCTTATTGGCAAGATTAACTTCGTCAGGAGGTTTATTTCTAATCTATCTGGGCGGATTGAACCCTTTATGGAGTTAGTGAAGATCAAAACCAATGAAGAATTCCGCTGGGGGGCGGAACAGCAACGGGCATTCGAAGAAATTAAAGAATACTTGTCGAGACCGCCTGTGTTGGTGCCACCACAACAAGATAGGCCATTTTACATATATTTGTCAGTGGGCGACACCTCTATTGCTTCAGTGGTAGTACAATTACATGATGGCAAGGAGAGGGTGGTATTTTATCTCAGCAGAAGGATGCTGGACGCAGAAACGAGGTACCCCGATATGGAGAAACTCTGCCTTTGCTTATTTTTTACATGCACCAAGCTTCGCCATATCCTGTTATCGGCTGAGGTAATCATCATTTGCAAATCGGATGTTATAAAGCATATGCTATCGGCTCCTGTGTTGAAAGGCCGATTAGGAAAATGGATGTTTGCATTATCAGAGTTCGATATCCGATATCAACCCGCAAAAGCAGTCAAAGGGCAGGCGTTAGCGGATCTCATTGCTGAGAGGGTTAATACCAACATAGCAGCGCTTTCTGTATGAGCTTGGGCTATGTACTTCGACGGATCAGTTTGTGGAGATGGATGTGGCATCGGCATCCTACTGGTATCGCCTCGGGGCGCAACGTATTCTTTCTTGATCAGGTTAACTACTACCTGTACCAACAACCTTGCAGAGTATGAGACGGTGCATAAAGGCATGGAATTGCTTCTGGAGGCCGGAACCGAAGCAGTAGAAGTCTTCGGGGACTCAAAATTGGTAATCTTCCAACTCACAGAAGAATACAGGTGTGAAAGTGAGCTACTATTTCCGTTGTGGGTGCAATGCCAGGAACTAATAGCCCAATTCAGGTATATAAATTTCTATTGGATACCTAGAGCTCAGAATGCAGAGGCCAATGATCTGGCGCAACTGGCTTCAGGGTACAAAGCCGATGGATCAAATCATCAGGTGTACCTACTGGACCAGGGAGATTGGAGAGCCGATATCTTCAATTACTTGAAGGATTCAGCTCGGGGGGCACCCAAGAGGATACGATACAAAGCCATGAGGTATATCCTGATAGGGGATGATATGTTCTACAGGACCTTGGAGGGGTTACTGCTCAAATGCCTGGGGCCGGTCGAATCCAATCGGCTCCTGCATGAAGTCCACGAAGGAACGTGTGGGACTCATCAGTCGGCTCACAAGATGAAGTGGCTGATTAGGCGATCAGGGTACTATTGGCCCACCATGCTAGAAGATTGTTTTAACTATTATAAAGGGTGTCAAGCATGTCAGAGGTTCGGAAAAATCCAGATGGTACCAGCGTCCGTGATGAACCCCATTATTAAACCATGGCCGTTCAGAGGCTGGGGCATGGATATGATCGGCAAAATTAATCTTCCATCTAACAAGGGTCATCAGTTCATTTTAACTATCACAGATTATTTCACCAAATGGGTAGAAGCGGTTCCAATGAAATCGGTGGCATCTAGGGATGTTATTCAGTTCGTCAAGGAACACGTCATTCATAGATTTGGGATCCCTCTGACCATTACAACAGATGGTGGTTCGGTTTTTATTTCAGAAGAATTCAAGAAGTTTGCCGTTGATATGGGTATCAAGCTGATCAGATCATCTCCATATTATGCTCAGGCAAATGGACAAGACGAAGCGTCCAATCAGAGCCTTATCAAGTTGATTAAGAGGAAGATTGATGAATATCCCAGACGCTGGCACGAGGTCTTGTCAGAAGCATTGTGGGCATACCGTATATCTTGTCATGGGGCGACAAAAACTTCTCCTTATCACTTGGTCTACAGGCAGGAAGCCGTGTTACCATGGGAAATTACGGCCAGGTCAAGGCGCGTAGAATTCCAGAACGACTTAACAACTGAAGAATATGCCACTCTGATGAGTGACAATGTTGAGGACCTCACGGAACTCAGGCTATGGTCGCTAGAGAAGATTAAGGAGAATAAGGCTAAAGTAGCCCGTGCATATAATAAGAAGGTCAAACCGAAGGAATTTCAAGTAGGAGACTTTGTCTGGGAAGCAGTATTACCATTAGGAACTAAGGACGCAGCATATGGCAAGTTGTTCCCAAATTGGCACGAGCCGTACAGGGTTGACCAGGTCCTACCTGGGAATGCGTACATGCTTGAAGAATTGGATGGCGTCAAGTTTCCAGTAGCAGTCAATGATCAACATCTTAAGAAATACTTCCCAAGTATGTGGGCTGACGAGCAGTGAAGCCGATGGCACCCATCAGGCAATAAGCCGATATGACCAGTAAGCTTAAGCAAGGTGACACGGGCAAAGCCGATGGCGTTTTGGCAAGACAAAAAATGAAAAAGGAGGCCGATGAGTATGATCGGACCATACGTTAACGAAAGGCATTAGAACAGCTGATGTAAAACCATTGACTTTAGAAGTTTTGTAGCAATTAAACACCACGGGTTTCCAAATAGCCGATGTATGACCATCGACTTCAGGGTCATGACATGTAAATACAGAGTTCATCTTGGGCAGGTTTTCTGGAGGAAATCATTGATGGCAGCAATGGCGTCGAGACGGATGCGGTCAACTTCAGCAATCACCGCTTCGTCCTCTTCGTCCGCCCCTGGCACCACTTGTTTGCTCAGGCCACTCAGCTCGGCCAAGTCCGCCTTCAGTTCGGCGGTCAAGACCGCTGCCTCCTGCTTGGAGCCCGCGATAAGATCCTTTTCTTCCTGAATGCGCTGCTTGGTGGCCTGGACTTTAGCCTCGAGATTTTCTAGTTCTCTCTCCAGGAGATGAAGCCGCTAGGTGGAGGCAGATGTGTCAACCTTGGCGTCGAGTGCGGCTTTCTTCTTGTTGACCGACTGGCACATCTCGGCGATGAGAGTCCTTAGGATCGATTGAGAGCGTCGAGTCTCAATCCTATGACGAGCCTCTACCACCTTTGCTCGAAAAGAAGGGAGGTAACCAGCCGACAGAAGCTTGACCTGAAGGCTCACAGGGAGCTGGGAGTTGACCTCATCAAGGATTTGTTTCACCGTGCTAGAATCCTGGATCAAGGCGTCGATCGGACCCGACAAAAGATTCTTCATGTGGAGAAGTCGATTGGCAGTGCTGGTCGAGTCCAGGGGAGGGTCATCGGCTTCCAGTATGGCCAACCCAATTGATGCAAGATCGAACGCAAAGAGCTCCGAAAGATTCAGATTCTGGAGGAAAAGAGGGTGAGCAAGGCAGTGTGGAAAAAAGACTGAAGTAATTAAAAAAGAATAAGGCATACCTGTCCCGAGAGAGAGGTGGCGATAGCCGATGAAGAAGCAATTGGCTCCTGAGGGCACATCCCTTCCGAAGGTTGAACGATGATAGTAGAGACCAGAGGAGCCACGTCTCCAGAAGAAGGGGCAACAACCGATGAAATAGCGGTCGGCTCGGCTAGATGTGTCTCTCGCGCAGGGAGGTCGGCAGTGGCTAAGGCGGTGGATGGTCCTTCCAGAGGGGGGCTAACAAGTGACGCGGTCACGACCGGCTCCTGTGAACCTGGCGAAGCAGGCGGGACGTCAACCGATGCAGAGAGACCCTCCAGGACTGTCGCATCAGGATCACGAAGAGTGATCAGAGCTCTAATGGGCACGTCCACATCCTCCGGCACCTCCAAAGCCAAGCCCTGCTGGCGTGGGGGTTCTTCCCCACTAGAGACATCCACAACGACAGGCTGCAGGGGGAAGGAGCGTAATTAAAGAAGACGGCCATGAACAAAAGGCCAATTATATTTAAAAAAAGGAAGGTGATCCAAACCTGGTTAGCAACTGGGACTTCTGGGTTGGGAGAAGATGGTGCAGCTTCCTTCCGAATCTTCTTGACGAGGACTTTCCTCATCTTAGCACGAGCTCGGGGGGCAACAGCTTCAGAGGATCGCTTCCGCTTGGGGGTCAGCTTGGCAGTGCTCGGCTGGATTTGCATTATGCTCTTCGAAGGAGGAGGTGCATTTTTGCGGAAGAGGACCACAGGGGCAACTGGCAAGAAACAAAAGGGTGACCCATCATCATTCATCGGCTCTGGGCCATTTTCCTGCTGTAGAAACAAAGAATGAAATCAGAAAGGGTTCAATAAAAGTCAAAAAAGAAACGTTAGTCAAGAGGCAATACCTCTCCGGCGGGAATTTCGTATTCAGAGTGGATCTGCTGCAGCATCGGACCCAGAGCTCTTCGGAAAATGTGAGTTTTCCACATCAACCACCACCCATCAAAATCAACAGCCGAAGAAGTGAAGACAAGATCGGCAGGGACAGATAGGGGAAGGTCTGAAAAAAGACTGTAACACCTTTGGGTGGTTACAGCATCAGGGAGATCCACTCTATTTGATGTCAGGAAGTGAAGAAGGAAATGAGGTGGTACTTGGCCAAGACCAAGTTGCTGGGCTGCTACAACCGGCTGGTAAAACTCATACCCTGGCTTTATGATCCGATTGGAAGTACTCATGCCAACTGGAAGAAGACAGGGCCGAACCATAATGGAGTACAGACGCCTGGTGTCAGCGTCATGAGCGAAATCGGCTAGCCGGAACATGGCTGGGTTCTCAAAGAGCTCAGAATCGATATATGGTAGAAAGTTTGGGCTGTCTAGGCCTCGGTAAAAGATTCTAAACCAACGTGAGGCATCTGGAGGGTTCAATTTCCCGCCGGGAAGACTGTACAAAGCCTGCCCGAAGCTAGTGCATCTAATTTGCCTCCCACTCAGGTCAGGGAAAGAATTGCCGACTAGAGAAGGGAAGTTGGGGATGAAGCTCTGGAAGTAAAGATGAGCCCATAACTGGATGAACCACCACGGACCACCAGTTCTGAGTTTTTTCTATGAAAGAAGGCTCGAAGTCATCATATGAAGGTATCTGTAGATTTCCCCAAGAAATAATTTACCATGGCCAACAGGGTTACCCTTGGCCAGCTCATAAGCCAGAGGGAGGTAATTTTTGGTTGGAGCAAGTGAAGGGCCACAGAAGAGGAAGTGTTCAAGCCACAAATTTAGAAAGGCCGTATGCTCTTTCTCCGATATAGGACCCTTGCTTTTCTGGTGTTGGCTCAAGTATGTACTCCAGTTAGTACATTCGGCTTTGGAAGACAGTTCGAAGGGGACTACAGAAAGCCTGTAAGCAGAGGGACAAGCCGATGAGATGTCTAAGCCAGTGATCATCACAACATCCAAGAGCGTTGGTGTCATCGGACCATGCCCAAAAAGAAAACAATTCAAGGCATCGGACCAGAAGTAGCCGATGGTCTTCAGAAGGTTCTCGTCTTTTTCAAGAGGAGAAAGGGATAGAGACAGAGCATCGGCTATCCCGATGGATTCCCATAGAGGCTGGTAGGCATCCGCCATTCTGTTATACCAAACTATCCAACCCTCAGGAGGATTTGGCCAAGCGCGGAGGCTATCTGACCAAGACTCTAGATCTATGTCCTGGCTCACGAAGGGGATTCGATTGGCTTCGGATGAAATCAGATCTATGGGCTTCTCGTAAGAACGAGGCCCGAGGCAGAAAGAATTGGGGAAGATGCCGGGGGTAAGTTTATAAAGATAAACAGAGAGGTGCAGTGAATCGGCACCGTGATGGTTCCCTAGGAGACTGATACAGAGCAGTCACATCCGTTGGAAGTCGAAAGGGCGTGGCTGTACGAGTCGGAAGCCGAAGGGTCGAGGCGATTTTAAAATGGTTGATTTTGGAATTACCATTGCCGAAACCAGGGGGCCATGTGTTATCGCCATAATCTGGACGGACCAGAAGTGGGCCGTGGAGCAAGATGGGCCTAGAAGATAATTATAATAAGCTTGTGAATCGGGCCTTGTGCGGATGATTGGGGCTGGAAAGGCCGTGTAAATTTAGATATAGGCAGTTAAGAGTCGTGTCGTGTTTGGTTAGGGTTAGTTAAGAAGGATGAGTCTACGGACTATAAATATGTACCATGAATAAACGAGAAAAAAGAATCATTCATCAACAACTCTTGGCGCATCGCCTCCCCTGTTCTAGGATTTTCATCGGGTAAGTGCCATGCGGCTCCGATCACGCTCTGCGTGATCAGGGTAGCATCACACTTGCTCATTCGTTTTATGTGTTGCTCGTTCTGAAGCCTTGTAGATGGCAAGTAGCACTAGTTATCTTAACGCGCATAGAGTAACGTTATTCTCTTTGTATCCGATCATGCTTCGTCCGTTGCTCACGTGTGCTTAGTGATCGTCGTGTTCGATCATGGATGTGATGGTTGCGTCTTGCTTCATCTTTATCAGTAGATCCGATCTTGTGACACCCTAGGTGTCAAATTGTACCATAATAAGTATGAAATGTAATGCATGTGTTGAAATGTATAAGGTTGGATGTATTTGTAGAAATAAGACCCTATGTGTAATTTTATAAGAATATGAGTCCTTTTGTGCAAAATGCATGAGTTACAAAAGTAATCTTCAAAATTACTAGGGGTCAAATTATAAGAATGCAAGTGATCATGACTTACCTGAAAACTTGCATTTGGGCCCAAGTTATGTGTAAAATAATTAACAAGGACAAAATCTTTATAAAATTTAAAGTTAGTCCCAAGTTTCAAAATAAAGTTGCATACTTCGAGTTTTGGATTCCAAACCCTAAAACAAAGTTGTAGAGCTTAAAAAGTTTTACAACTTTCATTTTGAACACTTTTCCTTTTGAGCCCTAGCTTAAGAGTTATCGCTGGTTTACAGACAGGTCCCTGGAACTTTGGAAAATTGCAAATCGGTCTAGTCATCTTCAACCTTTCTTCTTCCTCTGGCTGTTCCCCTGCTTCTCTGTTCCTGCGCCGCCGCCGCTATTTCTTGGAAATTCGGCCGGCCAGTGCAGCCCCCCTCACTCCCCCTCACTCCCAGGCGCCGCTCTAGCCCTGCTCTTCACCCTAGCCCGCCCTCGTGGCCGCTCCTCGCGCCCACACGCGTCTGCCGCCGCCGCCCGAGCCTGTTGCGCCGCCCACCGAGCCGCCGTTGTGGCCCTTCGGCCTAGCGCCCCTCCCGTACCCTCTCCCCCCTATAAGTAGTTGCCCTGGGATCTCCTGAAGCTAATCCCCCATTCTTTTGTGTCTCTCCCTCGCCGGAGCACTGCTTCCAGTGCCGCTCCGCCGCCGCCAGTACTGCTACCGCCGGCGACCCTCTTCCCGGCCTCCCCAAGCCCGGCCAAGCCCTCAAACGGGGACGTCGTGGTTCCCTCTCGCTCCCCACCCCCTTCCCCTTGCCATCCGAGCCTTCCCTTCGCCGGATTTGAGCTCAACCGAGCTTGCTCCGGCCGGCCATGGCAGGAGGACCTGTCTGCGAGAATTCAGTTCTTTCCGAGGGTCTAAATGAAAGATCTTGGTTTCCTTCCCCTTTCCAATGTGCTGAACTTTGAAAATTCCTAGGAAATCATAGAAAATTCAGAAAAATGTAAAACCAGTTGGACTTGAATCCTTATTTCAAATTCTATCACTTTTGTTTTATGACCATATTATGAAAGTATATGATTTGTGCTGTGTTTAAATTAGAAGTAAATGAATGCTTGTTATTTCATGTGAGGGGTATTTTTGACTTGTAAATTCAATAGAAAATTGTAGAAAATTTCAAAAATTGCAAAACCAGTTTTGTTTGAAACTAGATTTTGAAATCTACAACTTCTATTAAGGGAGTTTGATATGAAACCAAATAGTTTTGAATCTATGTTAAATCTAAGATAAGACAGTGTAATATAGCTCCTGCATGTTAACTTGTTGATCCTGATTTTTGATATGCAATCTCCATAGATTAAGTATGAAGTGATGTGGAATTTTCAAACCTAATCTTGTTTTATAATTTAATTCTTATAAGTTGATCAATTCCATTTGTTTTATATAAAAATTAGCTAAGTCTTTTCAGTAAAGCTTATCTAATTAGATCTTTTAGTTAAAATCTTTTAAGTATGCAATAGAGCTGTGTTTAAATTTTCAAAACTTTGCAACTTTAATTATCCAAGCTTCACATTCAAATTTGAATTTAATTTTGAATATTTTAACTCTTGTTTACAATTAAATCAATGTTATAGTCATGAGTTAAATGTTTATGATTCAAAGCTTAGGTTCCTTTCTATACCATGAATTCCTGAGTGTTAGCCTTTTGGAGTGCAGTTTATTGTGAAATAAAATAAAAAGACTATGCATTCCTTAATTCTACATTCTTGCATATCATGTAGACCCGACTATTCTCGCTGGAAGTGACTACAAGCTGATCGTGGACCAAGCCGTGGAAATTCCTACAGATCCCGGAACCAGAACGAGATTGTCCTGAAGACCCCGAGAACTTCATCAGGGAATTCTCTGAAGGCCGAACCAAAGTTCGGACGTTATTAACTTGACTAACCCCAGCCCCACCAATAAAGGCAAGCCCCGGACATAACCTACTATTTTATTACACTGCAATCTATATCTATTTACGTATTCTATGCACTAGGTTCTTAGGAATTGCTTGAAACCCAAGTTGCATTTCCCTAGAAACCAATGTATTGGATATTAGCGCTTGAGCCCGACTAGCTGCTATGCTAATAGGGCCGGTAGAAGTCGGGTGATTTCCTGTCACTCGCGCGATATAGGAATTATAATGTTTACATTCTTGTTATCACTATAAGGATCACGGACGGGAGTTTTATAAGGTATCATGGTTGAGGAGATACCCCGTCTGTGTTGATGAATTTTGATAAGGTCGCGATGTGTGCCGATCGGGGTTAAGCATTTGAAAGTACTAGCCACATGCCGCGAAATATGGTAAGCGGTAAGCCTAGTAACCAATCGGCCCGAGGAGTGGACATACCTCCCACCACTCGTCTAGCTTCTTCTGGTTACTTATGTTCGACTGAAGGAAATACGTGTTGCAAGGGCAACCAGGAATACGGGTTTTGTAGTCGCACTACAGACGTATGTCCTGCACGAGTGATGTGCGTATGTTCCTGCAGTCGCTTGTGGTGGTCCTGTCCACAAGTCGGAATGAAAGGCAAACGGTTGCTTCGGAACTATCACTGGACGTTCCAAGCGTGTGAGTTAGGTTTACCTTGCAAGGTTAAATTCGATTCAGAATCATCCACCTCTCACGATGATTGAGACTACTTAATCCCTTTATCACACAGAATAAGAAGAGCAACTATATGATAAGTAATACTGATGGATGAGATAAAGAGCTCTACCTTGCTTGTTTAGTTATAAGTGCTTATCTAGAATGGATAATCACATAGAACTTGAAAGCTAAAAGTTGAAATTAAGGATCTACTCTTAGTTGCTTTTCAGATGAAACTAAACCCAGAACTTTTACAAGCCTTCATAAGTCTAGTTATGGGCTAAGATATACCCAATCCCGGGTAAGCCTTGCTGAGTATTAGTATACTCAGCCTTGCTAGTTATATATTTTGCAGGAAATGTCTTGAAGACCCTACTCTTCCCTTGCCTTGGCCCTGTGCTCTCCCAGAAGGTTGGTCCGTGGAATGGGATCCGTCCTCGGCCAGCACTGGTGATATCGAGTGATGTCGTGCTCGGGCTTAGTATGATATCCGTCTTGACGACGTGTTGTAATCATCGCGTATGTTTTCCGCTGCCAAAAACCATAGCTTTAATGGTTTGTAATCTTTTCTCTACATTTGAAACTTCATACTTCTCTTGGAAACTTTTGTAATGTAATTCTCTGTGATGTAAAATGTGATGGTGATTGTATCTCTGGACTCACCTTCGTGTGAGGTAACCTTATTTGATCCTGTGCATCGGTGGTTTATCGGGACGTTACCCGACAGGCCAAGGGATTATACCGTTTGAAGCACGTTGGAGCCCTCTGGAGTGGACTCGCGTACTTGAGCCGGTATAATTCAGGTTGGTTCTGCCACAGATCTGTTATGGCTAGTTTCTGTTTATTAGAGATTTTGTTCAATATGTGCATGATTAGGCCTTGCAAACGAGTTGAAAGTTTGGGCAGTATGTTTAGTATCGGGTCATAGCTTGAATAGAGGTTGCTCTAGGAATCGGCTCTTTGGCTGGTTTTAGGATCTCTGTTTAGGTTGTTTGTTCCGACGCTTTTGCGTATTCGTTAGGCTCAATTATGTGTAGGATGTTCCGATCGTGTAATGAGGGCTTAGTCATCGTGGATTGGGTTAGATTGATATTTATGAAACAAGATTTATTTTGTTGTTAAGCATATATGTATATTGCCTGTTCTAAAGATCCGATCCGGTATTGCCGCAATTGGCTCTTCATAGCCGATACCGGGGAGGAAGTGATGAGCCGATCATGGCTCGGACTGACCTTTACACGTGTCTGTGCATACAGGAATTTGATACATCACACCTTCCTGATCAGGTGCAGGATCAGGTGGCACGCCTAGCGACCTCAAGCCAGGGTGCGCGCCGGATTACTGGGCCGTTGACGGAGGGACCGGGGCCCACCAGCCGTCCCGGAAGCCTCCCGGCTCCTCGTGTTGCGTGTCACTACTCGCCAGCGGGTTTTGACCGACAACAGTATTCCTCAGACCATTACAACCGATCTGGGAACTATATTGACTTTAGTGGAATTCGAGGAGTTTGCTGCCAATATGGGAATTAAACTGTTGAATTTATCTCCCTATTATGCTCAAGCCAATGGGCAAGCAGAGGCATCTAATAAAGGAACTATCAAACTGATTAAGAGGAAAATTGAAGAGCAACCGAGGCGATGTCATACTACTCTGAATGAAGCATTACGGGCATATCGGATGGCTTGTCACGGGGCTACAAAGGTGTCTCCTTACCAATTGGTATATGGGCATGAGGCTGTTCTTCTTTAGGAACTGAAAATTAGTTCAAGACGTGTTTCTCTACAAAATGAGCTAACAACTGATGAGTTTACAAGCTTGATGAAAGATGGTTAGAAGACTTGGCTTGTCATCGGCTAAGAGCTTTGGTAAATGTTGAGGCAAATAAAGCAAAAGTGGCCAGATGGTACGAAAAGAAAGTTAAAATTAAAGAATTTTCTCAAGGGGATTTGGTCTGGAAATTGATTCTGCCGATAGGGTCTAAAGATCAGAAGTATGGCAAATGGGCTCCAACGAGGGAAGGGCCTTATCGGATAAATCAGTGTGTTCCTGGCAATGCTTACATTTTGGAAACTCTCGAAGGAGAAAGGTTTGCCCGGGCTCTGAATGGGAAATATCTAAAGAGGTACTATCCGAGCATATGGGTGGGTGCTTGAACCGATTGTTTACAAAAGGGATTGGTTCGGGATTATAGCCGATGAATGAATTCTCGTCTTCAGTATAGTACAAGGAATGAGAGCGAGGTAGTACACAAGGCAAATGCACTCGATTAAGCCGATGGTGCCTAAGCATGATCTGGCATGGCCGGCATGAGATGTGTCGCCCTTAGCGCAAAAAATTATGATATCAAGATGGTTATCCTAAAGAGCCGATTTAATCATTGAGAAAGGAACAGAAGTGCATAAAAGCTTTGAAAGACAGACGTAGAGCAAAAAATTTGTGCATTCATCAATTACAACTTATTCATCAAGGAAGATCCTATTAACTATGCCCTCGACGTCGACTTCAGCACTGATGGCCCCGACGGCTTTATCAAGCTCATCAATGAGCTCTTCAAAGTCTACCCGGTCTTCTCCCTCAGGGAAGACGGGCTGCAGATTCCAGAGCTTGTGCCCAAGTTGAGTCTGCACCGTGGCAAGAGCAGTGGCGGCCCCCTGACGAGCTCCGTGGCCGGCGATCTCCCTAGCACGGTTGGGGATGTCCTGGAGGCGGTCGGCGAGCGTAGCGCCCCTACCATTCACCGTGGTGGCAGTGTGGTTTGCTGCTTGGTGCAGGATTTGGACTTGGGCCTCCAGAGCTTCAAGACAAAAAGGGGAAAGAAATCAAGATAATAGGAGTTGCCAAAAAAGGAGCGATTCCAATCGGAGGAGCCTTACCTGCGACCCTGGCATCAGCGACGGCCAGCGTCGCGCGAGCAGCAGAGGTTTCACCCTCAGCAGCCGACAATGCCACCTGGGTAACTTCTAGGCAGGAGTCTAGGCATCCGGCCTCGCTAGTTGCCTCGGTGTAAAGGTCGCAGGCCTCATTTCGCTGATGAAGGAAGCGTCAAGCATCATCCTCGTCATAGAAATTGGTGGAGCCAGTGGAAGAACTCACTGAAGCTGCTGGTGGCGCACCATGAATGGCACTGGGAGCCTCGCCGGCCATGGAGATGGCCCTGCACGATTAAAAGATCAACGGCACGGACGCAAAGATGGGCGAAGACAAGGATCCTCCTACCCTTAGCGGTGGAGACGAGCACGGAGGCGTCGGTCAGCTCCTGAAGGACCTTCTTCCGGGTGCTTGTTGCTGGCCATGATCCTGATCTAAGATTGGTTTCGAAGATTGGGGAAGATGACACGATGCGGTTTGGTGATTTTCACCTTACGCATGAACCTTATTTATAGATACAAGAAGGGGTACAGATTACTATTTGGAATTTGAAGCGTCACGCTGCTGTGATTGGTCAGGAAGTGGAAGAGTCAGGGGCAACGATGACATTCAAAGTGCCGCTCACACGGAGCACGAACGGAAGTTTGAACATTGTGCACGCACGCGTGGGGTAGAAAAGAAACCATAACTAGAGAGAGAATTCTGAAACAAATATTTTATTCCGAAATTGGGGGGCATGTGTTGATACCATTTTTTGACACATGTCTGGCCAATGCTAGGGTGAAGGAGGTAGCCGATGGAAGCTGACGGATGTTGAAGCAAAGTTGGCCGACTGGCCGATATGACATCGCAGCCAATGGAGCGGAGTTGGCGCTGATAGTCTACGTCAACAAATTATCACGTGGAGTCTGAGTCGTGTATTAGTTGATTAGTTATGGAAAGTCTGTTTTCTTTTTAGTCAAGTCATATTGTGTCGTGATCGACTAGGATTTATTAGTTAGCCTATAAATATTGGCCTATGGGTTTGTAAACAATCATCATGAATACAACAACAAAACCATTTTCTTATTTGTCGGCGACTTCGCCAAACCCTAGCTTCATAGCTTTTTCTCTTTTCCTTCAACGAGTTCTTCCAGCTTGTTGGTAAGTTTCATATTTACCGAGCAAACTAGATCTTTGATTGACGGTGCATCGCTTCTTTCTCGATCTGTTTACTCACCAGTTATCGATATTTGCTAGTCTTTGTTAGATTGACTTATTTAATCTTGCTTAGCTTAGCTTTTATCACGGTTATCCAGCTTAGATTCAAGTTATCTATCAGTTTTTACTATTTCAGTCTACTTAGATTAAGTTTAGCCGATTGGATCTAGATCTAAGTGTTGCTCACAAGCATTATTAAGTAACATTAATACTGTTTGCTTTCTGAATTCTGCTGATTCTAGCCTATTGCTTGTTGGTTTGTATCAGACATTTTGGCTGATACTCTCTATGGAACGATTTGGATCACTAGTCGATACGTTCCGATATTTGACTATCTTATTTCTTGTCAATTGCAGGTCAAATTGACTGGCACGCCTAGCACCTATGCGAAGCTATTTTGGAGCCTACGCCGGAGTAAAGCAAATCTCCCAGGTCCTCGCGTGCGGCCACACAAAAAGCCGATAGCCAGTTTTTTGCGTCAACACCTGGAATCTTGATAACGACTTTCATGGGCTGATACCCTCTGGATGATGTCCCCAAGGCTTTCGTACTCTTGGGTAGAATATCTTTCCTAGATAGCTGGCAACAACCCTTGAAAGGCTAATTCTGCCAGCTGCCCATCAGTCAAGTTCAAGCCGAAGCATTGGCTCCTTACATCGCGTAATCTCTAAATATATTCTAGGACCGATTCATCATTCCTGTGTCTAACAGCGATCAAATCTGCCAGGCGCATCTCATGAAGGCTGATGAAGAAGTACTTGTGAAATTGTTACTCCAAATTGACCCAGCTGCGAATGGAATTTGCAGGCAAAGACGCGAACCAAGTGAAGGCCGAACCAGACAAAGAAAGTGGAAATAGCCGAACCCTTAGGGCATCTTCTGCGATGGCTTCCTCACATTGTGCAAGGAATCGGCTAATATGCTCAATGGTTGACACGTTGTCCTGGCTGGAGAATTTAGAGAAGTTCGGCAATATGTACCAGTTTCGCAAAGGTACACGATCGAACACCTCAGGATATGGATGCTGATACATGTATGTCTGGTCTTTAGGCTTTAGCCCGAAGTAATTTTGGATCACATCGGCTATCCTACTGGTCTAGCCTTCGTTCTGCAGATTTAGATGTTGAGCCCTTGGTATTGGGATCTGGATCGACGCTTGAGCCGTTCACTGCTGCTGCTGCTGCCGCGCCCCTAGTAGCCTCTGTAATCTGAATCCATATGAAAACTTCGAGGCAGCCCATTATTTTCTGCCTCAAACTGTTGTCCAGCAGTCTGGAAGTAGGCATCTGGAACGTCTAGGACATAGTGTTGCCTTGGGCCAGATGCCCCCTGGTGCCGATACCCTTCATCTGGCGATATCGGCATTTGTTGCCGGTGCCCCATTGCATGAAAGACGCTTGTTGATACCTATCAGAGGGTTGAGGAGGAGGCCTGTGCGGGAAACCGCTTATCGGATGTGGAACAGAAAACAGCAGTCCACTGGCATGTTGCTGCGCTGTGGGTATGAGAGGTGGCATCTTCGGCAGCACTTGTTCCTCCTCGTGTACACCTTTCCCTTTGTTATCGGACGCCGATGGACCCACTGGGAAGTATGCTGGACCCCACTGCTGCTCTAGGATTCCACCGGCTACTTATCTGATTAGATTGGTTAGCATGTTGATCTAAACACCAGACTAGTTGATCAACGCGTGATGAACGCCCGTATTGACTATCTCTTGAAAGCTTCACGCACCGGATGCTTCAGCCGATCCATCCGTGGTAGTCACTGTAATGGATGGTGTCGGCAATTGACTCTGTTGAATCACCTTGCCTCTGATCTTGTTAGAGGAATCCAAGCATAGCTTAGTGTATGCGTCTCTGTTAGCCTCGATCAGCTTCTTCTGCTCATCATTGAGATCCTCCATGGTGACCTCAATGATGTTCTCGGGATCAGTTTCTTCACGCATGGTGAAGAAGTTTGTTGTCGTGTCCCATTGGGCATGCCAAAAAGCGTGTTGCCACAAAAATCGGATGGTGAGTCCTGCGGAGCACGACACGCTAAGGCCTGAGAGCTCTACTTATCTCCAGTGCAGGTCCTGTAAATTAGCTTCGAGGCGTGCTAGTCACTTTAACCTGCAATTGACAAGAAAAAAGAAATTTAATTAGTAAAATAATAGGAAACTTAACTTTTAAAGAAAAACCTACTATATCTATAAGAGTTTCCTAAAAGGAAATGGACTCCCATGGAATCTTTTGCTGACGTCACCTCTCAGTCCGATTCGAACTCCTTCCAGCGATCACCCTCAGCCGAATTTGCGTCGCCTTTGACCAATACCACATCATCTTTGACCGGAGTGTTCAAACGGCTCTATTTCAGTACCCCCATCGGCTTCTTTTCTTTCCATAAATACTTGTGCAAAATTTTGGCGTCAACAGATCAGTTTGTGTCGGATTTCAGGTAAAAAATTGGTACATGCCCTATCAAAATTTTGTGGCGGGTCACAAATTTCGGCCTGCTCCTAGCCCACGTATTGATCATGTTCGGTTGGGTCTGTGTTTTTTTTTTGGATGGCTCGAGTCAGGTTCATTGGGTCAGGCGGCCATGATCAGTTATATATGCAGGTAGGACGACGATGGTTTTAGGAGACAAACAATATGGTGCAAGAGGTGGATGGCAGCTAGGGCCTAGGTCCAGTTAGTACCATAAGTACATGCGCAAGTCTCGCAGACATTAGGTTTGGCTTGTTGTGATAAGTGGTAACGCATGATTGGGCAGGTACAACGATAGCTTAGGTTGGAGCGGAAGGAGAAGATAGCATGGGAAGGGGCGAGAAGGGGCGCGAGATCTAGCACGAGAACTGGAAGAAGTCCTCATCCTCTTCATCTTTTGGACTACGTATGGGATGAGTTCGTGATTTGAAAAATATGTTTTGTGAATTTCGAAACACGGATGACATCCGAATGAGTTTAGGGAACTAATTTTATGAGTTTACGACCCCGATGACACCTTGAGATGAGCTCTCAGACATGAAAAGCATTTTATATTGGTATTAAGAGAATCTTCAATAAGCCATGGCCTATATATTTTTTCAAACAACAATAATCCCCCTTTACTCTTCGTCGTGGCTGAGAGAAGGCTACGCTGTGTTGCATGCTTTTCCTGGCGTCACGCTACGCGTTCTACGAAGTAGCTGGCACACACCTTCTCGTCCCCGGCCTTCCTCTCCCTCCATTCTCTTGGCTCCGCCTCCCTTCGGAAACGGAGGCGTCTCCGACTTCTTCCCCCTCCCCTCTGCTGCTCTTGCTGCTGCTCATCTCCTCCTTGTCGAGCGTCAGCTATGAAGGTTCCTTCCTTTCTCTCTTTCCTCATCTTTTTCTGTCTGCTAGTTTCTTTCTCTGTTTTCTTTACCTCAAATCTGTGCTTTTGACGGTTCGTTCTTGGATGATTTTTTTTTAAAAAAGCTTCGTTTTTCTTTGATGGTGGCTGTTTTAGTTGTTTCTTGTATTGGTGGTTGCTGATTTCTGAGGTATAATGTTGTGAGGTGGAGCAGTACAAGCTTTGCTTGTTAGGAATAAACCCAGCTCGTGTGGGTGCATGGCTGGCGGGTGGCTCGGCGACGTGTGTGCGTGCGCACGGACGGCGAGCCGGTGGCGCGTGCATGCGCGTAGTGGATGTGTGCGTGAGTCTAGTTGATAGTGTGGCGATCCAAGTTGTGAGGGCATGCAAGCGCTGGAGTCGGTCTGTAGCTTGTCGCGTGCGTAGCGTGGAGCAGCAGTTGCGATCCGTTGCAGGCAGCCACGTCGTGCGCGTTGTTGCGCGTCGTGCGCGTGGCATGCGGATCAAGCAGGAGAGTTGTGGCAGCGTGGAGTTAGTGCTCAGGGTGGAGTACGCGCAACGTCAGCGCAGCTATAAAGCTATTGCCTGATCGTGATGAGTTGAAAAAGAAATAGAAAAGACTAGTGTTTGTGCGCTGGGACGTTCGGGCGCCACTACTCGTGTTCCAGAGTGTTTGAGCATGTAGAGTTCCAACGATCGGTACCAGAGCCATAAACGGTGAATGCCCAAGATCCTGCGCTACTACCTCGAGCAAGAAGCAATGGCGGTGGTTCCACACGGCGCTGCGGGAAGCACGGTGTCCATGTCGTATCCGGTGCTATCGCCGGCGAGGTACACGGCATGGGCAATCAAGGTGGAGGCGATCCTCGACGCGCAGGGCCTCTGGGAGGCCGTGTCTCCATCGGGTGATGCTACGGTGGATGCGCAAAAGAACAAGACGGCGCGGGCGCAACTTCTCCAAGCACTGCCGGAGGACATTCTCATGCAGGTGTCGACGAAGAAGACGGCGAAGGAGGTCTGGGAGAGCCTCAAGACAAGGTTTGTCGGCGCGGATCGAGTCAAGACGGTGCGCCTCGCAATGCTCAAGGGGGAGTTCGACAAGCTGTGCATGGTGGACAGCAACGTGCTGGACGGCCAGGAAGATCAGCGGCATGGCCGCGAAGTTCACTGGTCTCAGGTCCACGCTCGACGACGTCACCATGGTGAAGAAGCTGCTCGACACCGTGCCTGATCACCTGTACCCGGCGGTGGCTGGCATTGAGTAGTTCTGCGATGTCGAGATGATGGCGTTCGAGGAGGCGCTTGGCAGGCTGAAGGCGTTCGACGAGCGTTCATGACGGCGCGCGCAGATCATCGGCGCGCAGGTGGCGAACGGGGTTTAGGCCGGCGACGACAAGCTTCTGCTCGCGGATGCGGACAAGAAGGATTGGAAAAAGTCCACCATCGACAAGTGCTTCAACTGCAGGATTCGGGGTCATTTTGCCCGGGATTGCCGCAAGCCCAAGAAGGAGGTCGTCATGGCGGCCACTGCAGATGTCGAGGAGGAGCAAACTCTGCTGTGAAGGCTCGGCGTCGGCAGCGTTGGGTTTAGGGGGAGATTGTTAAGAATAAACCCAGCTCCTGTGGGTGCATGGCTGGCGGGTGGCTCGGCGACGTGCGTGCGTGCGCATGGACGGCGAGCCGGTGGCACGTGCATGCGCGTAGTTGATGTGCGCGTGAGTCTAGTTGATAGTGTGGCGATCCAAGTTGTGAGGGTATGCAAGCGCTGGAGTCGGTCTGTAGCTTGCCGCGTGCGTAGCGTGGAGGAGCAGTTGCGATCCGTTGCAGGCAGCCACGTCGTGCGCGTTGTTGCGCGTCGTGCGCGTGGCATGCGGATCAAGCAGGAGAGTTGTGGCAGCGTGGAGTTAGTGCTCAGGGTGGAGTACGCGCAACGTCAGCGCAGCTATAAAGCTGCTTGTATTGCCTGATCGTGATGAGTTGAAAAGAAATAGAAAAGACTAGTGTTTGTGCGCTGGGACGTTCGGGCGCCACTACTCGTGTTCTAGAGTGTTTGAGCATCTGGAGTTCCAACACTGCTGACGATCAACAGCCTGCTCAAGGACCGCCATGGCGTCCTCAATAACTGGGACAAGGACTACTGTAAGCAATCCACCTCCGTCCCCATCATCTGTACCACCAACCGTACAGCTTTTTAGCTTGTGTTCTTACTGGTGTTCTGTGGTTGTTTGATTGCTTGGCAGGGAGGCCCCAAACAAGAGCCTCTCTGGCATGCTCTCCCCAAACATAGGCAACCTCACCAATCTTCAGACCCTGTGAGTGTAAATTCTTCTCATGGGTGATAACCATGTCATTGGCAGTTCTGCTTTCGGTATTCCTTTTTGACCAGAAGTTGATCCTTTGTTTTCCTTCCCTGTTGCAGTCTCCTACAGAACTGAAAGAGATAGAGAGGCAATCAACAATTGTATTGATCATCTCGTGTGAATTTTATACATGTACAACAGTAGCATGCATGGCAAACGGATGCGTGCGATATACTAGCCTAAAGACCAGGTGCTAGATCTAACAATCCGATGGAATCGGTAAGCCTAGCTTATCCTATAGTGCTAACACCCCCCCCCCTCAGTCGATGCATCGGCTGACTTGATGCACAGACTATCTCGGAAGTCTTCGAAGAGCGCTGTGGGAAGGCTCTTGGTCATGATATCGGCAAATTGATGCTTGGTTGGTACATGAAGAACTTGGAGTTGCCCAAGTGCTGTTTTCTCCCGAATGAAGTGAATATCAAGTTCCACATGCTTTGTTCGTCGATTGTGCACTGGATTCTGGGCAAGATAGACAGCCGAGACATTATCACAGAATATGATGCTTGCCTTGTGCATCAGAACGTGCAATTCGCGAAGAAGATTGCGCAGCCAGCAGCATTCCGCGGCAACATTTGCAACCCCCCGGTACTCGGCCTCAGCGCTTGATCTTGAGACGATGGCCTGTCTCTTCAATGACCAGGAAACCAGTGAATCGCCGATGAAGACACAGAACCCAGAAGTGGATCGCCGTGTGTCTGGGCACCCGGCCTAGTCGGCATCTGTATATGCCACCAGGTCATGAAAAGAGGAGCCGTGTCACTACAAGAAAACAGATTAATTTCGTCGGCCATAAACCGACGAAAATAACCTAAAAACTGTTGAAAATACATATATTCGTCGGTCGGCCCATGAAAATAAGCCGACGGAATAAAATCGACGAAAATGAACGGATTTTCGTTGGCAACCGACGAAAATACGATTATTTTCGTCGGCCACGCAAGCCAACGAAAATAAACACATATTTTCGTCGGCCACGCAAGCCGACGAAAATAAACACATATTTTCATCGGCTGAGCTGGCCGACGAAAATAAGCATAACAGGGCACCTCGACGGTCTTCTAGTTGACACATACATGATAGCACAGGCAAATGCTATGCACTAGCTTATGCAACATTAACTGCATTGTTTAGGGAAAAAGGTGTAACTTTGATCCTTATGTATGCCATCATCCTTTTATGACTACCATAATATTATATCAACATTACAAGAAAATAATCTAAGCATCACCTGCCTAATATAAATTCAGCAAAGTTTTATTTTACATGTTAATTTGGAAATTTGTCTAGCAAGTTACGCCTAATATAAGCTTTCATCAAGGATCTATAAAAAGAGCATTTATCCTTCAATACTTATACCGAAAAAATTGTGATTAAGCATTATGATTGGGACATCAAATCACATAGACAAAACGAAAAACACAGTCTGGAAGCACAGGCACTCATGTAATATTCGGCAGCTGCCTTCTCACAAAAATTAGTGATATCTAGCATACGTGTGTGGTCTTGGAAGTTCTGATTTCAAAATGTGCAACTTTGGTTCTTGATCATACAGCCAACTAAATCAAAACCAGCCATCTATGTGCATACTAACCAATTTTAAAAGTGTGAAATCAGTTAAGCTTATATTTATTGAACTATCGTATAATGTAAGTGTACTCGAGCAAAAGAAAATTCCAATTGGTTGCATGGGACATGGATCGAACAGCAGCTGGTGAACATAGTGATATGCTGCGATGCTCTAGCAACCAACTTTCAGGACAAAATATAGTAGAGGATGCAATTTCAGCAACCACAATATTTTTCAAACCATGTATATCTGGATTTGACACCTTGCGTGTAAGCTTTTCCAGGTAGGTATCTATGTCAGATAATGTTCGCTGTCTTGGGTAAAACAATGCTTCTGAATAATCAACACTACCCCCTGAAAAAATTCCCTGTGTCTTGGAGTTCCTGTGTGATGGATGTACCTTAATATGAAATGCAGTACAGGAATCATCAGATCCAAAATGAAGAGTTTAATTTAACCAAGAGCAGTAGGTGTTTAGAAACAGAATAACATGTCAGTAAGCCATGTCTACTTACACACAAACAAGGTTAAACCAACACTCATTGTTGGGTTCAAAGGCAAGTCAAATCATTTCAATGTGGATCACATTTAATACCCTTGCAGTTACAGCTAATAAGTGTGTGGTCTGTTGAGATGGATGTAGGTTGGAACAACCTAAGAATGTTGTGTTTGTTGATTGGCCTTAAAATGTAAAATTCAGATAGGTAACCAAATACAGTTAAATACCCTGTAGTGTGCCACAAGAAGCTCCTTCCCAGTGCCCAAATAAAAGCAGGCATTGCTATATGCAGTACCAAAGAAAAATGCCAAAGCGTGTTATATACCATATTACCATGATGCCATTTAGATGCTATGATGTGACTTCTGGAACTAACCTGTATGTGCCTGGGTGTGCTATGCACACTTGGTAGCCTACTCTTAAGCTGAATATAGCTGCGAGGAGTATTTGTGCAACTGTCTATCTGTCTACTGCTTCTTGAACCAATTGACGAACAAGGACTAAACGGAGCTGGTAATAAAGCCCTCAAGCCCAGATACCAGTATTCAGCTTGATCTTTGTCGCTGCAGATCTGGTCATAGTTTTCAAAGAGATATGGTGCCCGTAAGGAAAAATGGATGGTACAAGCTTACTAAGCAAACTGACTTAAAATATAGCAATGCCAATACCAAGTCAAGTGAGCGCTCTCCGTTTTTGTAAATAAGTGATAAGGACTGGGACTCCTTTTCTGGGCAACGCTGTCGCAGAAATTTTATCTGCAAGATTCTGAAGTCCTTAGAAATAATTGTGGTATGCAATGAATAATGAAGACCATGGTTTTTCAGTAAAAAATGAACTGCGTACAGTCTTCTGTCCGAGAACCACAGCTGACACCGAGCTTAAGCTCAAGCGTTTTTCCCTCCCTTTTGAATACCACACTAATGTTGTCTCATCCTGAAAAGAGAAGAAAAATTATTTTCCCATGACTGAAAGGTGTATTTTAGTATAATAACACAAGTATAACATGATAAGCTGCCATTATAATACAATATGACGGACAGGAGCTGACCAACACCTCATAGTTCTATTGCACCAAAATGTATAACTCTATCAGATCCAAGATGATGCCGTTTTGGGTGTAAACATGGTCACCAATATACACATTCAGCTACTATTTTCCAATCATATCTTAGTAAAAACCATGACAAAAAGACTAGAGGCACTTCTGATCACCAAATCACCAATATGCTAACATCATTTGTCATGTGAGAAATCTAAATACTTGTCCCCTGGGGGTGGAGGTACAACCTCAAACTGAACCCTATCACGAGGAGGAAGAGGAAGGAGATGTCCCCTGGCTGGTAGTCATCAAGAGCTTGTGGTTTCGCGGGGCGGCGGGCGCGGCGACGCGCGGCGCGGCGGGCGCGGGCACGGCCGCGCGGGCGCACGCGTAGCGGCAGGCGCGCGCGGGGCGGCGGGCTGCGGGGCGGCGGGCGGCGCAACGGGCGGGAGTGAAACGCAGTGAAAGCAACAGGCGGCGGCGGGGCGGAAAGTGAGCTGCTGAAGAGATAGGATAAGTTTAATTTCGTCGGCCAAGTTATACCGACGAAAATTTCTTTATTTTCGTCGGCTTAGGTCAAGCCGACGAAACTACTGATTTCGTCGGTTTAGTAGGCCGATGAAAATATAGTTATTTTCGTTGGCTTTGGTCAAGCCGTCGAAAATAGGTCATTAGTTTCGTCGGCCACGGCAAGGCCGACGAAAATAATGTGTAATTTCGTCGGCTTTGGCATATTTGCTCCAGCGAACTCCGCATCATGCCATGATCCGTGATGTCACGAGACGTTCTCGTGACATCACGGATCACGGATCATGGCTTTAGCCGACGAAATTATATATTTATTTTCGCCGGTTTCCTGTGGACCGACGAAAATAAATATGGCCGATGAAAATGACCTATTTTGGTGTAGTGCGTAGATGCATACCGTGGCGTGTAGTCCCTCGGACATAGCGAAGTATCCGCTTGATCAAGGCCCAATGAACGTCGCGGGGTGCATGCATGTGCAGACATGCCTGTTGCACCGCGTATGCAAGTCCTGGGCGTGTAAGCGTCAGATATTGCAATGCGCCTGCAATGCTCCAATAGAACGTGGGGTCGTCGAATGGCTTGCCGTCGCTTGCAGACGCTTGGTGTCGACGGGGGTTGCTGCCGGCTTGCAATTCATCATACCAGCTCGTGCCTGAATGTCGTCCGCGTACTACTCCTGATGAAGGAAGAAGCCAAGGAAGAAGCCATCTGCGGTACGTTGAACTTGAATGCCAAGGAAATAGTGCAAGGGCCCGAGATCCTTCGTGGCAAATTCTTTATGCAGCTGCTGGATGACGGCCTGCAGAAGTGACATCGTGGATGCCATGAGTACGATGTCGTTGACGTAGAGCAGTAACCAGGCCATGTTGCCGCCGCGTTGGAGCACAAAGAGAGAATTGTCAGAGCCGGTGGAGACGGAGCCGAGCTGTTGAAGATGGCCGGCGAACCGCTGATACCACGCCCGAGGTGCTTCACGAAGGCCGTAGAGTGACTTGGAGAGGAGGCAGACATGATCGGGGTGCATGCTGTCGATGAAGCCGGATGGTTGCTGACAGTAGACCCGTTCCTGCAGTTCGCCATGCAAGAACGCATTCTTGACATCGAGCTGATGCACCGGCCACTGCCGGGATGAGGCGAGGGTGAGGACCGTGCGAATCGTGGCCGGCTTGACCACTGGTGAAAAGGTCTGATCGAAGGTGATCGAAGTTGACTCCAGGAAGTCACGAACAACCCATCTTGCTTTCCGGCGTTTGAGAGTGCCATCGGGACGGAGCTTGTTCCGAAATATCCATTTGCCGGTGATGATGTGGGCATTGTCGGCTGGGGCATAGCTCGGGTTGGGCATGAAAATGCCGGCCCGGGACCATGTCGTCATTGGATGCCCTGCAGGTGGAGGAGTCGGCGATGGTGCGGAAGGCGCAGAACTTGGAGGCGGCGATGTGGGCAACGTAGGCGTTGCGACCGGAGACGTGCCCGTTGAGGACGGCGATGTCGTGGCAGACGCGGGCCCCACGGCTGGAGAGGACGCTATGGGCATCAGGGTGGGCGATGGCGTGGGCGACGCGGGCGCGGCGCTGGGAGACGCCATGGGTGTCGGCGTGGGTGACATCGTGGGCGACGCTGGCGCCGCGGTAGGAGGTGGCGGCATCGCAGGTGTCGCTGCTGTCGGCGCGGGTGATGATGCAGCCGGAAGGCCTTCCTGCGCTGCTGGTGCTGGTCCTGATGATGGTGCCGTGGCGCTGGGCGTTGTCGAAGCCGGAAACTGAATGGAGGCCGCAGGGTGCCAGCGACGAGACGTGGCTTGGCGGCAACGGGGAGGCGCAGCACGACGTCGACGACGGGGGCTACGGGCGGCGGTGTCGATGCCCGCGGCGTCATGTCCCTGAACGGAAAACGGTGCTCATCAAAGTAAACATGTCGGGAGACGATGACGCGCCGAGTGGATGGGTTATAGCAGCGATAGCCCTTGGTGTCCACGGGGTAACCCATGAACACGCAGGCTGTAGAGCGGGGTGCCAGTTTATGAGCAGCAGTGGCGGTCAGATTTGGATAACACAAGCACCCAAACACGCGTAAGTGGGCATAGCTTGGAGCATGACCGAAGAGCAGCTCATATGGTGTGGCATTTTTCGTGGACGGCAAGGGCGGCGATTGAGCGTGTAAGTCGCGGTGGCAAGCGCGTCGGGCCAGAACGTCGTGGGGACGTCCGCATGGAACAGAAGGGCACGGACGCTGTGATTCAGCGTCCGTAGAGCGCGCTCGGCACGGCCGTTCTGCTGCGATGTATATGGGCATGTGAGACGGAGAGTGATGCCATGCGTGGACAGAAATGAGCGGAACGCGTGGTTATCAAATTCTTTCCCGTTATCTGTTTGGAAGCTGCAGATGTTAGTGCGAAACTGAGTTTGGACATAAGCATGAAAGCATAACAAAGTAGCCAGAACATCTGATTTGTGTCGCAGCGGGAAAGTCCAAACATAATGGGTATGATCATCAAGAACAACCAAATAAAATCGATAACCAGAGTTGCTTATTATGGGTGATGTCCATACATCACAGTAAAGTAACTAAAACGGAAAGGAAGCCACGCTGCTGGAGCTAGCGAACGGGAGACATACATGCTTGCCAAAATGACAGGCATGGCATGTATGATCTTCCGTCCGTGTACAGGAGAAATCAAAATTACGAAGTAAATGAGAGAGAGAGAGATGCATCGCCCAAATGTCCAAGACGAGCATGCCATGGAGCTGAGGTGGTGTCGACGTGAAGGCTTTGTGGAGTGTTGGCGCCGGTGGAGGAGCGGAGAGGGTAAAGATCACCGACGGAGTCACATCGGAGGAGAACCGTCCTCATGTGTAGATCCTTGATGGAGAATCCAAACGCATCAAATTCCACAATGCATTATTATCACGAGTAAGAGCTCGAATGGAAATTAGATTCTTAATCAAGGACGGGCAAACGAGAACATTATTGAGCTGAATGGAAGATGTAGCAGTGGGGATGGAAACCGTTCCAGTGTGTGTCACTGGTAGAGGGGCTCCATTACCGACCACAATGTGTGAAGAACAACATGGGACGGGTCGACAGTGGGAAATACCAGGGTGAGTGGCCATGTGTGAACTGGCGCCGTGTCGACGAACCACTCGCCTCCGCCGTTGTAGTTGGCCGAGGACGCTGGTTGACCGTGGAGCACGGTGAGGATGTTGTGCGGCGCGCCGGTCCCGGTCTGGGGGTTGCCGAGGAAGTTCATCGTCATGTTGGACGCCATCATGGCGTGAGGCAGTGCGCTCGGGCGAGCGCCGAGAACGCTGGAGTTGGAGGGGCGCCACTGGGGCATTGGCCACGCCTGGACAACTCCGGTCCAGGGGTTGTAGGCGGGTGCCCACGGCTCCGTGGCTCCCGCGGGAGCCGGAGGAGTGGAGTTGTTGCGCCCGCGTCCGGCAGACTGCTTGCGCTTCTTCTTGCGGTCGTTGCCACTCTTGGACGGAGAGGAGGAGGACGGCGCATGAGACGGTGAGGAGGGCGACTTGGCCGTCGTGCCCGCGATAGTGTTGGAGCTGGCGGCGAGGAGTGCCGTGGCCGCCTCCATCTTGTGTGTGCGGTCCATGCGTGTCTCCTCCTGGAGTAGGTAGGAGCGCACGTACAAGAAGGTTGGAGGAGGGTTCATCATGGCAACACTGAGCTCACCTTGGTATAGGCTGTGGAAGTCCTGCAGCGCGTATACGGCACGCTGCATGGCATTGTTGAGGAAGAGGCCACGGACCGCCATCCTAAGGGCGTACACCGTCGTGCGGCGCTGGAACACCATGTCGCGAATGTCCTTGGACATGGTGAGGTAGATCCAAGAGACGATGCAGTGATCGATCTTGGTCCACTCGGCGTCGTAGATGCGAGTCTGGGCGTCGATCGTGCCATCAACGTGATCGAAGATGCCGAACTTGCAGAATGTCAGCTCGGAAGGAACTCCAGGCGGAGTAGTTTGAGTCTTTCAGATCCAGGATGTCAGGCACATGAGAGCGAATGTTGACGAGTTGCATGGTGCAGGCAGCGATGGGTAGCTGCGCGGCGAATGGATTGAGGCCGTGAGCAGCAGAAGCATCGTCGGAGGAGGAGGATGGGCTGTGCGCCATTGGAGAGGTTGAGAGCAGCGGAAGTTTAGAATCGAGGGTAAGCTGATACCATGAAAGAGATAGAGAGGCAATCAACAATTGTATTGATCATCTCGTGTGAGTTTTATACATGTACAACAGTAGCATGCATGGCAAACGGATGCGTGCGATATTCTAGCCTAAAGACCAGGTGCTAGATCTAACAACCCGATGGAATCGGTAAGCCTAGCTTATCCTATAGTGCTAACAAGAACAACAATATAAATGGACCAATCTCATCAGAGATTGGCAACCTTGCAAAGCTCCAGAAACTCAATCTCTCCGGCAACCACTTGTATGGTGAAATCCCCTCCTCTGTGGCCCACCTTGAAAGCGTCCAGTATTTGTGAGTGATTGAGTCTGGGTAGCTGTAGTTTTGTTCAATGTGTATTCACTGTGCACTCTTGTCTCCCAGAGATTTATCATACAATAACTTGAGTGGTTCAGATACCGAGACTGTTTGCCGGAACACTCTAGTAAGGCTGTAATTTTGTCTTTGTGATTTTCAGCTTGGAAGCATGGCAAATTGGTACAGGCCCGTACAATGGGCAGTGCAAGTGGAGCGACCACATAGGGCCTCCAGAATTTAGGGCCCCTAAAATCTGGGATGCAGAGGTAGTAGTAACTCTATACATGCATGCATGCACTTGACTGTTACCTTCCTTTCCCTGACAAATGCATGCAAGCATGCATACAATCTTTCCTTTTTTAGCATGTCCACAAAATCTCAATGAATGCTTGCTTGCTTCTCTCTAGCTTCTTTCTTTTTCATCACGTATAAACCCCGGCATGCAATCTGCTGTTATTTCTAACTTCACTTTGATCTAACTTCACTTTGATCTAGCTAGTTTTTGTTACTGTAAACTGAATTAAACTCGAAATTCAGCCAAATAAATCACTTGATCACGTTATCAGCCTGTCAGGTCATGTTTAAGCTATTAAAGTTATCAAATTTTGCTATCAACAACTAATACTACTAACTAATCCAGAAAAAAAATAAAGGCAACTAGTCCAATATGCTGCCGTTTTCTTTCATGCATAATGATCTCCATTGTCCATCATTCAACATGGATGACTGCATTTGATAGCTGTGGCTTCTTCTTCTCAAACAGACAAGCAAGGTGACTCCATGTCTTCATGAGATAGGTTTAATTTGGTTGTTTTTCCTCCAATAATCTTCCTTATAGGTATTCTGCGATTGTAAATTTTTCTCTCCTGTCCCGCCGATCAGGATAGCATGCACTCAGTCATAGTGCATTATAAAATCAAATCAAAATACATTCCACTTACTTATATTTTCTAACTGTAGGGTCTCATTTTGTCTATCGCACTAGGCCTCGAAATCTTAGGTACGGCCCTGAATTGGTACTAGTAGAAAGTTTTAGATTTAAGGTTTTTCTCTGCTCATGGTTTTCTTGCAGCATAGTCGGGAATCCTCTCATCTGCGGTGCGAATTCGGGGTAAGACTGTTCCAGGACTGCACCGGTGCCTAAGTCCAACAACCTGACGATCTCACAGGCTAATCTACCGACTGCTAAAACTACAAGTCATAAGTTTTTATTTTTGCGGGTAAAGTCATAAGTTTGTTGTTGCATTCAGTTCCACAATCTCTTGCATGGTATTCCTGTCCTTCCCTATATGTATGACACTTATCAGATTTCATTTTCGAATTACTCACCAGGAGGTTTAGAATTCAAGGTTATTCTTTTGTTGGTTTTCTTGCAGTATAGTGGGGAACGGAATGTATTGAGAAGAAGCTAGATGAAAGCAAAGGTCACGAAAGAATTGATTCTCTCATCCAAGAACAACAAAACGATTGTTACCTAGTTGGATAATTACTTGGCCAGCCTTGGTGTCTTGTGGCCAGGCTAGTATTTTGTAAGCTCATCTCTTCACCTAATGAAAAGGCAGTGCCCCTGCCATATTCTTGCAAATGTTCTGCGGCTGCATTATTTTTCATTGATGAGTTGCATAAGGTTTCAGTTTCAGGAGCTTCAGATGATACTACAGCGGTGCATTTTTTTTATTTTGATCAGGATCTTGAATGCAATAGGTTGTGTGAAATTTATCTTCAGCAACCAAGAAGAACGATGTTGAACTGAAAATTTAAAAGACAAATATCGAGCGCGAGGAGACTCGGAATTGGATTCTTCCCTTTGCTCTCTTTTGGACAAAGATTTGACACGATAGGGAGCATACGATTCTTGTCGTAGTAAATATATATTCAATTTATTCCTCTCTGGTTTCTTTTTCCAGCAGCAGATGCAATTGTGTACAGCGTGAGAACTGAGAATCTCGTGTGGATTAACGAGAGATGTATCCTGCATAAACCTTTTTCCTCCCGCACAAAACCTTCTATCGGTATGCATTGGTTTAGGAATCAGGTTAATAAGACTGAACGTGGAAAATCTCGTCTCAAAACTCTTTTCAAGGATTTTGCTTGGCTTAGAATGGAAAAGGTGGTAATACCTTATCAGAACCCACTGTCGATGTGCATGCAAAAAGGATATGAAGAACCCAGAAATAAAAGACCAAGATGTGGAAAATCACGGTAAATATTCAAATTATTCCGGTCTGGTTATTTTTAGCAGCAGCAGAAGCAATTGCTGTGCAGCATGAGAACTGAGAACCTTGCGTCGACAACAGACCACACTTAACTATAGAAGTATCTTGCGTAAACCTTTTTCCTCTCGAGCGCCAACGGGAGCTGTCATTGCATTAAGGATATCTTGCATAAATTGTACAAAAGAACACCACAAAACCGTGTGCTGCTGTCGATATTGACTGGTTTAGTAGTTGAGACAATAAGAGTGAATATCGAAAATCTTGTCTCCAAACTCTTTTAAGGATTTTGCTTGGCTCTTCAGCTCTACTTTTCATAATACAAAATGTGGTAAATTCTTTATCAGAAACCGCTGGTGATTTGCACAAAAAAGTTATGAAGAACCCAGAAATACAAGACCAAGATGTTTATCTTCATAGTTCAAACAGCAAAACATGTTTGACAGAGTGGCAACAACATATATGCTATAATATCATAGCCTCAGCAGAGCGTCCTTATTTTCCAAACAACCACCAACCATCAAAAGAACAGTACGGGCACCGAGTTTCTTCCAGTTTTCACCAGCCTATGTGTTGACAAATCTGCAGTTCTTCCGGACCTCACCACCAGCGGGGTTGGTAATATTGCCCATCTTCACCATGGAGTCGGAGAACTGCTTGAAGAACGCGGCCGGGTCGGCCCAATACTTGTTCACAGTATCGGCTGTCGAGTACCCGGCGATGCTGGACCACATCTCCTGGTCGGAGTTGAGGAGGCCCTCGCCCTTGATGAGCGTCTCGTAGTAGGCATTGTCGAAGATTGCGGAGGTGTGGCTGTCCATGGCGCTGATGTTGTCATCACCGCTGTCCAGGGCGCAGACCTCTTTCAGCTTGCTGAGGTATGTCTCTGATGATGGATTGTACTTGGTTGTCATCTCAAAGTCGCCGTAGATCCTGTCCCGGAAATTCTCGCACCTGGCGAATCCAATTGTGTGGGAGCCTGACACGGTATGGAAATAGTCAGTTAAATATAATCTGCAAAACATGAAAATACAATTTATAATTATTGAATTTGCTGCTATATAACTAATGTTTATGGCTTTATCATTTCTGAATTGGTTCCCGTATTTTTCGTTTGTCGAGGCACCTCATCAGCAGGGTTTGTTGATCTTAATTGAAGTAGCGATTATGATTTTAAACAGCAATATCTAGAAAACAGGAACATACCAACGAGGGCCACCATGTCAGTGGCATCAAGGCCTTTCTGCCAGAACTTGGCAATGAGGGTGAGAAGGCCCTGCTGAGCTGTAGGGATGTCACTGTTTGCTAGGTCCAGGCTTGCCTTCTTGGAGTCCAATCTTCCTACCGGGACATCCCAATAAGGCCCACCTACCTGCAACACAATGTTTTCAGCTATGTAACATGGATACGTTATGTGTATTGGTTCTTATTTAAAAGTTCTTTTTGCTCGAATGACGAGCCTATATGAAACTTCAGAGTTTATAAAATCTGAAACTGTTTCGAGCAAAAATAAAGAATGCATGGCATAAGGCTAACTTCGCGTACTAGACATTTCAGAAATGCACGTCACAGAGAAAAGGAACATAGATGTGGTTTGGTTACCAGCACAACCGCGTCCCTGGCTGCAATGGCGAGCAAGTCTGCGCAAGAAACTGTTCCAGGGCAATCAGCTTCCAGCTTCTCCTTGATCTTGTCGACCAGCTCGAACCCTTTCAGCGAGTTGACGTTCTGGTCCGCCTGCTTCTCCCCGATCATGGTCGCAGTGTCATCAAGCAGCACTGATCCATCACATCCCTGCAATAACCGTTAAGAATTTAGATGTTCAGCAAGGCACCTTTGTCAGTGCTGCATTGGTTGATATGTATCAACTCCAGCTCCTGGCGTGCATGGTGAACAAAAAGGTTGATCAGTGTCTGAACAGAGAGTGCTAACCTGAACGAAGCAATCATGGAAATGTAGGCGAAGCATCAGGGCGGCGTTGCGGGTGTCGGCACGCACCGCGCACTCCATCTCCGTGCGGACAACGTGCTCCACATTTGGGCATGTCTTGGAGTAGTACTCCAGGCTTAGCTTCGAAGGGTCCTGAGCCACTAGCAGGGGCACGGCAAGGAGAAGGCAAGCCATGGAGAGGGCAAATACCCTGAAGCACAGCACGCCTGCGGCCATCCTGAATTCTGGCCAAGTTCTGCCTGTTCCTCTGCAGCTGGTGAATAACAATTCAGATGTTTCTGTGATAAGTTTCTGGGCCTGCATGGGCTTTATAACAAAGTGAGACAACGCTACGTGGTGCGCTGAGAAACGGGTCAAGAGGGAGATGAACCAACTCTGATGTAGTTGGTGGAGTAAGCAAGCAGAAAGGATCTGTGTTAGGGCAAAACAAACGGGTCAAACCCTGCACTAGTGTTTGGTGGCTATGGGTTCACCAATCTTGGAAAAATCTTTAGGTGCATCTCAGACTCAGATGCATCAAACTGTTCTTCTTGCATGCATGCCTGTTTCTTGGAAAACATTTGGATCTTTCCAGGTGTTGACTGTTGCTAAATAAAAATAAATAAAATCCAGAACAGCAGGTGTTGCATGTATTCCAGAGAGATTGTTGCTCACGTGCCTTGGCTTGTGTCACTGGAAGACCTCATGTTCCCGTGTTAGATCAGCTTCCTATGAATGAGAACGAGTAGTTGAGCTAGACTGTTGTGTTAAACTCCATGTATGCATCAGACTGCAGAAACAAGGACATGTCTCCCTTTAGAATAGCCAGAAATCAATAATTCTGGAAAGGTGAATATGCCGAGTACGAAAGCCAAAATAGCCCCTCAGAACTCTTTACCCCATGAATTTACTTTAGCAGTCACCATCTGCCAGAATTCCTGAGTTGAGGGGCCCGCTCTGCAGTTGCCTAGTCCCGGCAGCTCACCAGTCACAACCTCTACAGAACTGCTGTGCCTATATGCACTCATGCAATGGAATAAAGATGGTTTTGACAGGAGGAAAAATTGTGCTTTTTGGCTGCACAAATAGAACTAGAGCCTGTATGGAAGAATATTGATTCTCAATATAAGATGCATGCCTTTCAAAAAAAAAAGGTTGAGTGGTATAGTTTTGCGTGCTTTTGCATAAGAATAGTCACTAGGATGAAAATTCTGTGCAAAGATTTGGTTAGACATTTGAATACTTGTCAGCCCAAGGAATAAATGCAAACAAAGCAATTTCATATACCATCATGAGTTGACCTACAATAAATTTTCACATCAAGGGAAAACACTAAAAAATAGCAATATTGGTTCAAATCAATATAAAATCATTAAGTTATCTTCAGAACTTAGAGGGGGCTTCTTTTGTTCTAAGAAAATCATGGACACATGTGTGAACTTGTAAACAGGGTTAATCAGTACTAACACATAACTTGGTCTAGAAAAAAGAAAAAGAGGAACACAACTCAAGAAACTTCAAGGCAAGACACAGGATAGCTCCCCGAGCAAAAAAAAGAAGAGTCCTGGATTCATTGAGTGATCCAGGAGAAAAAAACATATCCATAATCAGGCGACAGACAAATATCCTGGCAGCTGAAATAAGCAACGTCGTCCCCAGCAACTTGACTTCCCCACTACACATCACGTTAGATATTTGCAGATTAGAAGCGCGGCAAGGAAACTATCTAGTGACCTGGCAGGGCACTTTGGGGCTTTTCCTGTGTATCTCCACTTGCTACCTCACATTCGAGGTTCCAAAGGCGTAGCGGCTAAGGGGGAGTGGCAACGACTGGCACAAAACCGCACGCTTTTGAATCCAAAAGAACCCGCCCTCCCTTTCTCTTTTGATAAAGAGAAGGGCAGCATCTTCCCACGCCCTCCCTTCGCATCCTTTATACCACAGTGGCTTCCAATTTTCTACCTTTAGATTAAGCCCAGACCAAGGAATGTAAGCTGCAGGCGTTAGTACCAATCACAGGACATACCAGATAACTCCCTTGATCCATGGAGTAGACCAGCTCCTGGGATTTGCCTCCGCAACTGTCCAGCTCACCTGCGATACAGATGAGAAAGTGCAACAGAAGGGACAGATCAGGGCTACATCATAAGAGGCGATAACAAGCCTCATGCTTGCGAATATGCAGACAGTTTTCGCTTAAAAGTCGTGACAAACTGCTCAAGTGGATTTACCTGGAAGTATACTCTGTCTAATTCCCCAGGCTTGCTCAGGAGCATCAAATCTATATCCGAAAACGACTCGATGCCTGAGGATTGGCGTTGGGACAAAACAGTGAGGCAGCAACATACAAAGCCAACGACAAGGTAGGCACACAGCGATGCTCGGCCCCGAGAATGAAGCCAGGTGTCACTCCCAGGATTCTCCTCACACCCTGCTATTAGTACTCTACACTGAACCTGTGACATTGGTGACTCCCCCAACATACGCACAGTCAATGAAAGAAGGCATAGGAGCCATGAAAGGCAGAGGAACGGGAGAACAAATATACACCCACGTATAAGGTAGCAGTATACTATCTAGATTATCCTACTACAAGCTTGCTCTGAGGCTCTTAGATTGTCTATGTGGTGCAAGTGCCAAGATCTCTCCGTTCATGAATTATAATTTTGGCGGCAACGTTCTCGAGAAGGAGGTTGGAGGCGAAGAAGGGAGTTGCCCATGGCCCAGGCCGTGCGACGGGTGCCGCGTGGCGCCGAGCGTGGTGTACTGCCACGCCGACGCTGCGTACCTCTGCGCGTCGTGCGACACGAGGGTGCACTCCGCGAACCGCGTGGCCTCGCGCCATGAGCGTGTGCGTGTCTGCGAGGCATGCGAGCGTGCCCCCGCCGTGCTGGTGTGCCGTGCCGACGCGGCAGCGCTTTGCGCCGCCTGCGACGCAAAGGTGCACTCTGCAAACCCGCTCGCCGGGAGGCACCAGCGCGTGGCCGTGGTGCCACTCCCCCTGCAGCCATTCCGGCTGCTTCTGTGCTTGCCGAGGCAGCAGCCACCACCGGGGCCATCGGTGACAAGGAAGAGGAGGTGGACTCTTGGCTGCTGCTCACTAAGGATTCTGACAACAACAACATCAGCACCAGCAACAACATCAGTAGCAACAACATGTACTTTGCAGAAGTGGAAGAATACTTTGAACTTGTTGGGTACAATTCATACTGCGACAACCACATCAACAATACAGAGCAGTACGGAATGCAAGAACGGCAGCAGCAGCAGCTGATGCAAAAAGAATTTGGAGATAAGGAAGCTGGAGAGTGTGTGGTACCTTCACAAGTTGCGATGGCAAAAGAGCAGCAGCAGAGTGGCTATGGAGTTGTAGAGCAGGCTGCCTCCATGACTGCTGGGGTCAGTGCTTACACCGATTCCATCAGCAACAGCGTGAGTTCATCTGTTACTATGCTGTCACATGTCATGTGTTTTTTCTAGGATGGATCCTATAAATTTGGGTTAGCATGTTACTTTCCATTTAAGACCATATCCAAATAAAAGCATTTATCTAGAAAAAAAGGAAAAGGGTAATATCAATTGGTCTCAACAAAAGGTAGGTTTCTTGGTGAAAGAGGAGTTTTAGTTCTCCGATGGTATTTCTCACTTTCTTCCACTTCGTTTTGTTTTCTACTTTTTTCTAATTGTAGGCAGACAATTCTTATGCTGATGATAAGGGAAGTAGCAAAAATGTGCTTACCGTATACTACAACTCCACTGCTCTAAAAGTCAATCATAAGAAAAGCCCTAGGAATACTTATTGATAGATTCCTGCACTTTAAAACATAGACCACTCATGTTATCTCTAAGCGGATTCTATACATTAGTCACCGATGGAGACTTCATTTCATATACAAATAATCGGAAAGCTATGTTTCCACACTTTTGATGAAAATCAATCAATACATCAAAGAATAGGGACCCAACTATCCATTTTGATAACAGTTAAGTAGTCCAATTTCATCGGTAACAAAGTTACACTACATTTTGTCTCTTATTTTGCAACAGTAAATAAGGTCGCATTTTTTCCATGTGTAGGATTAACCCCTTAAATTAAACCCATCTATACATCATTGCAGGGTCTATGACACCTGCAATCCCCTTATGATTCGCATATTTCAGTGACCATTTGCCGATTCCATCTCAGATATCTTTCTCATCAATGGAGGTGGGTATAGTACCAGACAACATGGTCACAGACATGGCAAACTCCAGCATCCTGACACCTGCTGGAGCCATCAGTCTCTTCTCAGGTCCTTCACTTCAGATGCCACTTCACTTCAGCCCAATGGACAGAGAGGCCAGGGTCCTAAGGTACAAGGAGAAGAAGAAGAATAGGAAGTTTGAGAAGACCATACGTTATGCAACAAGGAAGACATATGCAGAAGCACGGCCAAGGATCAAGGGTCGCTTCGCCAAAAGATCTGATATGGAGATCGAAGTGGACCAGATGTTCTCAACTGCAGCTCTGTCTGATGGTAGCTACGGTACTGTCCCATGGTTCTGAAGGAACTTGGTGAAATATTATCTCATAGGCATATGTATTGACCAGATTGGCCTGGTGCAGGTAGTTCTAGGAAAAAGATGCTATGAATAATAATGTGTTGTTGAAAACATATTGATAAAGTACCTTGGTTTTTAAGTTTTGGTTTGTAATTTCAGTAGGCAGCTAGCAGGTATATGCTGTTAATACTTGCTTCCACATTAACATCTTTAAGTGATTAGAGAGCAGCATAATAAGATGGAACTGGGAATTGCATGCAGATAACTATGTGGTGCCACAGATTAGCAACAACACATAATTGTAAAGCTACGGAACAGAAAAATGTGACTTGGTGGTTCGAAATACTGTTGAATGGATGTTTCAATTATGTACCCCTAATGAGTGCATGTTCAATGAAATTAATGTTTGCTTGATGACTCATGATTGTTGAATCAAACTGAAATTTCTCTACAGCAGAGGTGATGGATTCTCACAGCTTCAAAAAATCCATTATGAATGAACAAAAGGAAACCACTGTGTGTTTCGGCAGTGAGCATCGTATCATTCGAGCATGGCCTAAGTCTTCAACATACCACTAGATTTCAGTGATAATTAACTCAACTCAAGTAGAAGTTGTAGGTGCTACTGACACTATCTGATGTGCAACATTGACGTTGAGTTGAAAGTACCTAGCCTACAAAACAATACAAAAGCATCCTCACACTGTTTCCAAAATGAAACAAGAATATATCATAAAGCATTTTCTCATTCTCAGTGCATTCCTCTTTCCTTTCGCTAGCAACTAGTGCATGAATCTTAGTGCCTTTATTTCACAACTAGTATCCTAGGGTATTTGATCACCTATACAGCTTATCACATCCTTGGTTAAACTTAAATGTTTAGGACCACTAAGCTAGGCCACTAACAAATCAGCTAAAACACCATGCATTCAGATATCCAGGGCATTGGTCTCTGAGATTGCGCCAGGATCAGAGACAATTCATATGTAAACGTTTTGGAAATATTAATCAAAGAAAATGGCAACATAAAATGTGAAGGACTTGTCCAGGACTACTGTGGCAATATAAAGTGCACAAGAGATACGGTTTCATAATCTGACTGGCATTGACCAAATACATCATGGAGGAATGAATTGGGGATATATTTTTCTTGTTCTATGGTACACAAATCAATATTCTTGTGAGAACCGCCCAATCTAACACCATTTTAAGCGAACCGCCGGTCCTTATTATGAAGATGAGGACTAACACGCGCTCGCACTGATGGCGTGCCACGGGTTAACCCACATCTACATTCTATAGGACCAACCCATCATTCACTAAAATGATATCAAATCCGGTAGTCCCGGTATGTGCTCCACCATATGCCTAAGATCATGCATACACATGTACCATCATAAGCCCATATATCACCGATGATCCACAAAGAGCAAATTTTAATACAAAGTTAAACAACTAGTCATTACAAGAGTAATATAGAGAAAAATTCCAAATCTGAAATTTAAAGATTCAAAAATGAGATAGATTGCGCAAATGATATCCCCAAATACGATTGCGCAGCGGAAAAACATAACGAGATAGATCAATGGCATCTTGCTCAAGAACACCATTATAACCGCGTCGGCCTACTCCTCACCCGCGCCGGAATCGGTGTGGTAGAAATGGCCAAACACCACTTCCGGCTCACCTGCATCTTAGTTAATAAAGCAATATGAGTATAAAGGTACTCGCAAGACTTACGCGAATAAATAATAACGAAGGATTATGCATATGAAGGCTCACAAAGGAGGCTTTAGGGTTAAGTAATAAGCATGAGCTCCCTAATTCCACCACTTAGCTTCCTAGCATTTTAATTAACTTGCCCAACCCACCTCAAGTTCTAGTTAATTGAATCAACCAACCACTATACATCATAAAAGAGGTAACATGTACCCATCCAACAAAACCGATACTTCTACGAAGAATTCATAGGATAAAGAGCTTGCTCATGACCGAGAGCGCGGCAATTCGAATTGATTCAATAACCTTGCAACTGTGTACTTCTTTACCCACACGACACAAGGACCATGCGAATCACTCAACCGATCATGTTGAGCAAGGGAGTACTCGCATCAACCTTTCCCGACAAGTTTCAACCGTTGAACATCATGCCTAACTTGCGCGAAGAGTTACCTAGGTCCACCGGGGACACCCCTAAACCTCTCTACAAAGCCCTATGGGCACGCATCTAGGACCGTGCATCAAAGATTAGAACTAGAAGGTAATTGGTTTATCCACCCCATGAATGGATATATGGTAGTACGATAAGTGCTCAAATCCAAGGTCATCCACGGACGGTCCTTAACCGATTCAAGCGGACTATGCCTCCGAGACTCCTTTCTCTAGGCCCTACCTTCCGCTCGAATCATGACATAACTTCCCAACTAAACCATTCCAAACTTCCAACATCCAAACCGAATAAGTGCGAATATAGCTAAAAGTGGTGTAGTGAGCAAGGTGACCCTATTCCAAAGCTTCTTGCAAACTAAAAACAAACTCTAAGCATGGCTAAGCATTTGCTTAATCAATTAGTTGTTAACTACACGTGTCAAGGACATGGAAGTAAAAGCAAGGGAAGTCATAGCATGAAATTAGGATCGACGATGCAATAGATAAACATATAGCATAAACATATATACCCAAGTGAGATAACTAATTTTAAACAAGTTAAGCGGGTCAAGGAATCATGCTTAGCTGCTTGCCTTGGTTATCTTCTTGCTCAACGACAAACTCGGCTCCTGGCTCGGCTTCGACGGTCTCGGCGGGCTCAACGGGTTCGTCCTCCGGCGTTTCGGTCACTATAATGCATGAATACGATGTATGCATTAGAATGATGACGATGATGTGAAAATGATGTGGTATGTATGATATGAACTAGAAGAAAATATCACTCTAAACAAGGAAGCAAAACAAGCATTAAGAACAAGACACGCGATCGCTAGGCTTTAATCATAGGGACAAAACGAGATTCGCTCAACAATATCCTTAACAAGCATAAATCAAGGTTTAAATTCTACACACAGGGAATTTCAAATAGAACTCATGACAGTTGAATTTGCAGCAAAATTATTTTTATAAAAGTACTTATGCATTTTCCAACATTCAGCTGCCCTACACAAGTTAAATCTTAAAAGGCATACAAAACATTTCCATAAATCCACAGAAAATTACCAGGGAGCATAGACATGACAACCAAGGTAACAGAAGTAGTTTTGCCATTTTATCACTTTTCAAACCTAAGTTATGAAATTAATAAGCTCGCAGGGCAGAAAACTAATAAACACACTAAACCCTTCCAAACAGCCTAGGGTCATTTATACAAGTTGCACCATTAGATAGAGCATTTCACAAGGAATCTAACAAGATTTAATTTGGCATTTTTAGAGCATCGCACGGCAAGTTAAGAAATTAACTTTATGTAGAAAGAATAAAATATAACTTACAGCACAGGACTCTAACATATGCTCAACCATAAATTTTCCTGGTAGATCTATCACAGACCAAACAAACAAAATAAGTTGTCAGGTTTTATCCGGCTGCCCACCGAGGGGTATGCCCAAGGTGGTAAGTTTTTGGTTGGGATGCGCCGAGATCAGGAACTCGAAGGTGCAGACAACACAAGATTTAGACAGGTTCAAGCCGCAATATGCGTAATGCCCTACGTCCTGTATGATGGTTTGTATTGCCTTGATGTTGATCTGGTGATCTTGGTTTTGAGGGAGTCCCTGCCCGCCCTTATATATCCGGGGGACAGGGTTACATGAATCCTAGCCTGATACTAGCTTAGGAATCGTACTCAAGTACAACTCGAGTAGTTTCCTTCTGTATCGACTAGTTCTACTCCACATGCGGGTAGAATACAACATAAATAAGGTACAGGACACGTCCTATCCCCTAGCCCAATATGGACTCCTTGACGTACACAGCCCCGTGGCCCCGGGTCTGACAAGCCCCCGAGCTCTTCGTAGCTGAGTACTGCAGGCTCTTCGAGTACTTCTGCGGCAATCTTCAACTTCTTTCGAAGCTCCATCTTGAAATTTCTCTTCGAGTACTCTTCTAACTGCATCGAAGCTATGAGGTGCTCATGCCCCGAATTGTTTCTTCGGTACGGGGTGCGATGAATAATCGCACTCTATATGGAGTAGCCCCCGAGCCTTAGGTTGAATCAAAGAATCAAGCTGAGGGTCAAACTAGTCTTGAATCTTTTCTTCTTATTCTTCGAGTACTTTCAAAAAATAAGTAGTCGATGCCACGTGTCTCACAGCCCCCGAGCCTTGAATCCAAATTTCTCAAAATTTTGGAAAAAAGGATCCCAAAGGTCGCGGCAAAAATGTTCCCTGTTGAGAAAATATAGTTCAAGATGATGTAATTGGCAGAAATTGAACTCGAAATTCAAAAAACCTCTTTTTTTGGGACAATTAACCCTGAAAAAATGGTTAATCAAATAGCTGCCCAAAAAATCCACCAAAAACCGCTCGTATTCCAAATATTCCTCTTGTGCGACGCTTCACCTTTTGCACAGTAAACCACTGCCTGACCACTGGTTATTTAACCCCGCAATTAGTTAGGGTTTTTTCCGTGCTCTCAGATCATACACCGCCGCCAGAAAAAAAACAAAACCCCAATTAGATCTCACCCTGCTGTCGCCCCTCCACCGCCCTGCGTAGTCGAAATCATTCGAGCCTGCGACCGCAGCCCCCGAGCATTGTGCGAACAACTCGTGGCTTAACAGATTCAAAATGGCGCCGAAGAAAACCAACCAGAAGGACTTGAAAGAAGCGCAAGCGGCAACCGGCGAGTGGACAATTAGTAAGTGTTCTCACCACAATCTCGCAAATTTGGTGTTGGGGGGCCTTCTTCAAGAAAGGGATCTCATCAATTGGCGCCTTCCCTTTCGCGACCCCTTCCCCATGGAAAATGTCGACGAGATTGTCTCTTTTAGTTCTTTTTCTGAACGGGGATTGGCCCTCCCCACTTGTTCGTTCTTCCGTGGCCTTCTTTATTTCTATGGGATTGAGCTGCAACACCTCAACCCTAACTCAATTTGCCACATCTCAATTTTCATCCACTTCTGTGAAGCCTTCCTTGGGATTGAGCCCCATTGGGCTCTGTTCCGCTATCTTTTCCGCATGAAGCCCCAGCCCACCTCAAAAGATCCATCTGCAATAGGGGGCGCTGGCATCCAGCTTAGGCAACATGCTAGTGAGAAATACATATCTTACAAATTCCCGTTCAATGTCCCCGGGTGGAAACAGCAATGGTTCTACATTGCGAACCACGCCCCCCAACTCCCTGCGCGTTCAGGCAGACCTCCTGTTTAGCGCCCCCAATGGACCCTGGAGCCTGCTGAGGCAGAGATGGACCAGGTGAAGGAGCTGCTTGAGTTGATCACCGCACACAAGGAGGCGGGGGTAACCGGGGCATCTGTAATGATGTCATTCTTCAAACGCCGAATCCAACCCATCCAACAGCACCACACATTAGGATTCGAGTACACGGGTACTGAAGACCCATCTCGTATGTGCGCAGAGGAGCTCGGAGATGACGCAACGCTTGTTCGCGTCAAGCGAATTCTACTGGACGTGGAAACCGTCCCATACGTTCCGGCAGGATTTTCAGCCCAGAACCGGCCACCATCAGTAAGTATTCGACCTCTTGACTTCTTCTTTGATGTTGTGAGGTATAACTAACTGATAAACTTGTCATAGGATCAAACGGCGTTATACCGGAATTACCCGCCGCAACCCGATCTGCCCCGACCCTATCACTTGTTGCCCAGCGCCGCGGCCGCTGCAGAAAAAGCGAAGACCGCTGGCAACGAGTCGACCGAGAGCAGCAGGCCAAATGAGAGAAGGGCGCAAGCAAACAACTGCTCCGGATCATCCGTGGAGTGGTCCGACGACGCGCCTCTGATCCCTCGGCGGCGTCGGGAGATGCAGAAACGTAAAGCCGGCGCCGCTGACCTTGCCAGGTAAGTGCCTATCAAGTTGTGAAGTTATTGAGTTGTTCTGCTGAATACTGATAACACTGTTTTGTAGTCCTTCATCTTCTTTGCCCAGCCCCCAGCGATGGAAGGTAGTCGAAATACCCTCAACCGGGGATGATGCACCAGCAGTCATGTCTGCGGGAGCTGCCGGGGCAGACCCGTCATCCTCTCCTGCAAACGACGTAACCATCACCGTGGCGGGTGCCGCGCCGGAGCAGCTCGCGCCCTCGGACAGGACAGCCCTGCTACCGGCAATGAGTGCCGTGGCCATCACCGCGGCGAGCGCCACGCCGGGGCCACTGGCACCCTCGGCTGGTACGCCTACACCTCCGGCTGCAAGCGCCGTGGTGAAGAGGCTGTTGAAACTAATGTTGAGGAAACCAACGATAATCTGATCCCAAGTGTAAGTAATGCTCTGGATCGTGCCCTTAGCCATGTATGGTAAAAACAGTATTGATGCTTTACTATTGTCTTGAACAGATCAGCAGCAGCTGTGATGCTAGACGAGCCAGAACTCGAGTTGGCTCCTCCAGCTCCCGAGCCCTTGCCCGAGCAAGCTGACGCACCGGAACCAGCAGAAGGGGCAGATGTGGCCTTGGCTGACTCACCGCCGCCCGAGCTCCATCACGCGGAACGTGAAGCTGGCGGCGATGAGCAAGCCGAGGCCGCTGTTGCCGCGCCCGCCGAGGTTTCAGGTAGATGATCCAGCTGCCTTCTGCCGTAATCATCGCTGTGTTAAACACCTGTTGCAGACACCACACAGCCATCAGTCTTGGAGGATGCATGTATTTCTAGCGAAGCAACCGTGTTTCCAACCCCTAGAGGAGAGATCAACGACGCACTCCAAGTGATGCAACTCCCAGGGGACGACCTAAGCCGCGTGCGACAAATGATCAAGGATTGATAAGTTTGCTCTGGTAAATCTTGGCTAAATCACTGATAGCTGCATGCTCGAATTGTTTGTCTCTGACGTCCGAAAATGTGCAGGATATGAGCCAGAAAGCCGATGAGCAGGCTATGAAGCTGGAAGAGTCCGCCAAGCGAATTGACGAACTAATGCAGGAGCGGGCTGGCTTTGAGCGGACCATCACTGAGCTCCAAGGCTGACTCACGGAGCAGCGAAAGACCCATCAAGGTACGTCGAATTCCATTCTCGAAATCGTACCCGTAGTCGATAACTCCTTGGTCTGAAACCTGTTTATCACCGCAGAACTTAAAAAAACTCTTAAATTATAAAGAGGGGTTGCTTACTAATTTGAAGAACATGCTCAATCGCCGCGCAGATAAAGTCGAGAATCTGCAAAAAGTGATGGCCGACACGGAGAAACAATTCGTCGACTGCCTCCAGCAGATCAAGACTCTGGGCGAAGAGAAGGAACAGCGCCAAAAGGAACTTGTCAATTTAAAAGCAGCGGCCCAGGAACTCGTAGAGATGGTGGACCCGCGGGAAGACAGCGCTGAAGATGAGCCACCACTGTTGGATCGACTTCGCGGAGCACCACAAAAGATCCTCAACTTCGTCACCGAGGCCGCCACAACATACGTGGGTCATGCTTTAGTCCTTGTAAAATCCTTCTGGCCAAAGGCTCGGCTAGAAGTGCTCGCAGGGGGCACAGCTGCTGATTGTACTGATGAAAACTTCCGCGAGTACTTGCTAGAGGTCCGGCCAGTAGCTGAAAAAATTGTAGAAAACATGGTCCAGTATCTATGACTTTTGTAATATAAGAGACCACATTTGTCCTCCTGTAGCCTTATATGAAGTCTGAGAGCCCCGTCTGCTCTGTAGTGGGGACATGCTACCTCTGAGTGCAGCGACTCAGAAGGTAGTCGATATAGCTCTTCACGTGAGCTCATCGGGCAAGCTAGATAAAATCCGACCAAGGGGAGCCAACGTGCCCGAAACGCGCGGGCTGTGGCGCGACGACTAGGATGCCCGTAGCAAATAGTCGGAAACTACCCTGAGTGCAACGACTTCAGGAGTAGTTGGTATAGCACATCATGTGGACATGTCAAACAAGTTAGATAGAACCCGAGCCAGACGGGCCTAACCAGTTTGAAAAAACACGATTGTCATCGCGGCGACCCATATGCTTGTAGCAAGTAGTCGATTTGTATAAAATTTGAGCGTGGCCAAAGCCTCCGCATTGCATTCAAGGATTTACATTTTGGGTGATGTGGCACAAAGCCTCCATATTGACCCAGAAAAGAAAAATGTGCCCTTGGTGCGTGCAGGAATTGAAAACGAGTCTGCTTAGGGGTAGAGCCGTCGCAGGTGTTGGATATTCCATGAATTGGGTACATCGTGACCGTCGGGGTGTTGTAGTCGATAAGATCCTGGTCTTGTAACCCTCTTGACGATGAACAGTCCCTCCCATCTTGAATTAAGTTTGTGCAAACCCGACTCATCCTGAACGCGACGAAGGACAAGGTCGCCTATGCTCAATGACCGTTCCTTAATGTTGCGATCATGATATCTCCGGATCCCCTATAGGTAATGGGCTGACTGAACGAGAGCAGAGCAGCGAGCCTCTTTGGTAGAGTCTAGCTCCAGCTGTCGTTCTTCGTCCGCCTCGCCTTCATTGTACATCTCGATCCTTGGGGATTTCCACATGATGTCTGCTGGAAGGATCGCCTCGGAGCCGTAGACAAGGAAGAACGGGGTCTGCCCTGTGGCTTTGGACGGTTGGGTCCTGAGCCCCCAGATGACATGTGGAAACTCGTGAATCCACTTCCCGCCCTTCTTGCTATTGGCATTGTAGAGTCTTTTCTTGAGGCCGTCAATGATCAAGCCGTTTGCCTGCTCAACTTGCCCATTTGCCCTTGAGTGTGCCACCAAAACGTACTTGACCTCGATGGATGAATTTTCACAGAATTCCCAGAGTTGGTTGGCCGTGAAGTTTGAACCCAAATCAGTGATAATAGTGTTGGGGAAGCCGAAACGATGCAAGATATCAGAGATGACGTCGACCACCCTGTCTGGAGTAAGTTTGGCGATCGGTTTGAACTCGATCCACTTGGTGAACTTGTCGATAGCCACCAAAACATGAGTAAAGCCTCCTGGCGCCGTTGTGAAGGGCCCAATCATGTCGAGGCTCCAGCAAGCGAACGGCCAGGAAGGTGGTATAGTAATGAGGGTGTAGGCCGGGACATGAGTTTGCTTGCCAAAGAACTGGCAGTTCTGACATCTTCGCACCAGATCCTCGGCGTTGGACACGGCAGTGGGCCACCAGAAACCGGCTCTGTATGCTTTGCCGACCAGTGATTTTGACGCTGCGTGGTTGCCGCACACGCCCTCGTGTATCTCCCGCAATATGTCCAGACCTTCTTCTGTTGTGACGCACTTCATGAGCACTCCAGATCGTGCGCCGCTCCAATAAAGTTTGTCTTCGACTAGGACGAACCCCTTTGCTTCGTCGCATGACGCGGGTGGCAGCAGCGCTCTTGGAGTCCATCCCTGCCGGTAATACGAGATCTCGGATGTAGTCGATAAAGGGTCCTCTCCAGTCCTCGCCAACCAGCATAACCTCCCGTTCTGGCTGTACAGAGCCAGTGCCGGTGGAGACCTATGGTGAAGGGTTGATGGACGGTTGCTTCAACTCTTGTAGAAATACCCCTGCTGGGACTTCTGCTTGGGTTGACCCCAGCTTAGACAAGGCATCAGCGGCAACGTTGTGCTCCCGTAGCACATGATGAACTTCTAGGCCAAAAAATTTGTTTTCTAGCTTACGTACCTCCTGTACATAGGCTTCCATAGTCTCCTTGTTGCAGTCCCACTCCTTGTTGACTTGCTGAACGACCAAAAGTGAATCGCATATACAAGTAGTCGTTTGATCCCTAGTGATATCGCCAAACGAAGCCCGTGAAGCAAGGCTTCATACTTGGCTTCATTGTTGGATACCTCCTAGAGGATTTGGAGAACGTATTTGAGTTGTTCGCCTCGTGGGGAAATGAATAAAACTCCAGCGCCGCCGCCATCAAGCTTGAGAGAACCATCGAAGTACATGGTCCAATGCTCTGGCTTGTCCACTAGATTTGGAACTTGATTTTCCCTACACTCTGCCATGAAGTCGACGAGAGCTTGGGACTTGATTGCAGTACGTGGCTTAAAGTCGATCGATAAAGCCCCCAGTTCTACTGCCCACTTTGAAATACGACCCGTGGCGTCCTGGTTATGTAGGATATCCGCCAGCGGGTAGTCAGTGATCACGGTGATCTGGTACTCTTCGAAGTAGTGGCGTAATTTCCTTGAAGTGATTAGTATGCCGTAGAGAAGCTTCTGGACTGCCGGGTACCCCACCTTAGACTCTGAGAGTACTTCACTGACAAAGTACACGGGCCTCTGCATGCCAAAAGCATGGCCCTCCTCAGAGCATTCGACGACAATGGCACTGCTGATAACGTGGGTTGTCGCCGCAATATAAAGTAAGAGGGTCTCACCCGGCAATGGAGCTGTGAGGATCGGAGGCGACTGTAGGTGTTGCTTGAGGTCCTGCAGGGCCCTTTCGGCTTCCTCTGTCCAGTGAAACTTGTCCTGGCGCTTTAAGAGTCTGAAAAAAGGTAGTCCTCTCTCCCCGAGCCGGGAGATGAATCTGTTAAGAGCTGCCATGCACCCTGTAAGTTTCTGCACATCTTTGATTGTGGCAGGTGCCCCCATATCAGTGATGGCGGTAATCTTTTCAGGGTTGGCCTCGATGCCCCGGTTACTGACTATGAACCCGAGCAATTTGCCCAATGGAACACCGAAAATGCACTTGGTCAGATTGAGCTTCCATCGGTACTTCCTTAGGCTGGCGAAAGTTTCCTCCAAATCCGCGATCAGGCCCTCGGGACTTCTGGTCTTCACGACCACATCATCCACGTAGGCCTCCATGTTCCGGTGTAACTGATCAGCGAAGCACATCTGAATTGCACGCTGATAGGTAGCGCCTGCGTTCTTCAACCCGAAGGACATGGTTTTATATGCATAAGTTCCAAACGGGGTGATAAACGCGGTCTTGATCTGATCTTCTTCCTTGAGTGCGATCTGATGGTACCCTGAATAACAATCAAGGAAACATAACAGTACGCAACCTGCGGTTGAGTCGACTACCTGAACGATGCGAGGGAGCCCAAAGTGATCCTTCGGGCAATGCTTGTTGAGATCGGTATAATCGACACACATTCTCCATTCTTTATTCTTTTTCAACACAAGAACAGGGTTAGCTACCCACTCTAGGTGGATTACTTCTTTAATAAATCCAGCCGCGAGGAGTTTAGCTATTTCCCGTTTGATAGCCTCCCGTTTATCGGGGGCAAAATGACGAAGTCGTTGCTTCATTGGTACAGCTTGTGGATACACATTAAGACTATGCTCAATCAGCTCCTTGGGCACCCCTGGCATATCCGATGGTTTCCATGCAAATATGTCTCGGTTAGCCCGCAGGAAACTGACAAGCATGAGTTCCTATTTGTCACCCAAGCCCGCGCCGATGATGGCTGTCTTGGATGAGTCGCCTTCTTGGAGTTGGATCGACTTGAGGGCCATATCACCTGTCGACTTGACGCCTGATTGGCTCGCCTTCTTCGTCGGGATGTCCAGCTCGGCTTGAGAAAGTTGCTGTGCGACCGCGAGTACTTCTCCGGAAGCATCTGGCACGCGGGAAGTCGATGCATACTGGATGGCCTCTTGGTTGCAATCATAGGACTTCTTCAAGTCGCCTCGGAGCGTGAGCACGCCGCTGCGTCCTGGCATCTTGAGAAGTAAGTAGACGTAATGCCGCACCGCCATGAACTTAGCGAGCGCCGGCCTCCCTAGTATAGCGTGGTAGGAAGATTCGAAGTTGGCCACCTCGAACTTGATGAACTCGGTTCGGTAATTCTCCCTCGTCCCAAAAGTGACTGGGAGAACGACCGTTCCAAGCGGGTGCGCGGCATGTTTGGAGTTGACGCACCATGGGCACTTCTTCTGCAGGAGTTTCTCAAACTGCTCCTGCGTGGTCGACTTCTTGCCCCGCGAAGGACGTTCCACAGCCGCGACGAGATCATTTGGCTTGCGTTTTCGGGAAGAACCCAAAAAGTTCCGCTGGCCTTTGTCAGCCCGGTTGTCGTTGTTGCGCTTCTGGTTGAGGTCGGTGCGTCTTGGAAACCTCTCGCGCATCTTTTCTTCTTGTTCGGACCAGTCGTGCATCATGTCACATAGTCCTGCAACCATCTTTGGCCTGTTACGCCCAAAATCACGATATATACCTAGGTCCGTTAAGCCGTTGTAGAAGCAGTCGATGATGTCCTCCTCCGTGATGTTGGCGATGGTGGCCCGCACGTCGAAGAAACGGCGGGTGTAGGACCGGAGGAGTTCGTTACGCTCCTGCTTGCACTGAGCGAGGTCGTGCCGGGTTCCTGCACGGGTTATCACCCCCTGGAAGTTGTCGATGAAAACCTTCTTGAGGCCCTCCCAGGAGTCGATGGAGTCGTTGGGGAGGCTTTCCAGCCAGGTCAGTGGTGCAGGCTCCAAAGCCATCGGAAAGTAGACGACTTTGGTAGTGTTGGAGCCACCAGCCACCTCAATGGCAGTGGAGTAACAGCGGAGCCATTGTTGAGGGCCTGCTTACCGTCATACTTGGTGATTCTGATCGGCTTGAAACCCTCCGGGTACTTGTAGCTGTTGAATCTCGTAGTGAACGCAGGAAAACGATCGCTGCAGTCAGCATCGTCCCGCTCGGCTACCTCGCGTTCCCGTCGCCTCGAGTCGAGGACTGATCGGACATCGCGCCCCTCATTGATCTTCTGGCGAAGGTCTGGTTGTTGATGTGGGGGGTTGGGCTGCCTCAGGTTGTTCGCCGGAGGTGGCTGCCGCCTCCCTCCGATGACCTAACTCCCACCTGCACCATCATTGTTATTGCTGCGTTGGGGTCGTGGGCGATTACCTGTTGTTCGACTTGGGGCCTGGCTCCGGCTGTCTCCGACGTGCTCGTCCCCGACGCGTGATGCCGGGGCCTGCTGGTCCAGCTGGACCCATGCCCGTTGGGCGTAGCGGAGCGCTTGTCGAACGTTGGGATCGTTACTTCGCTCGAGTAGCGCTGTTACCCGAGCGATATTGGCCACAGGAGTACTGAAGCCTCGTTCATCTGCAGCGGCGAATTCAGCGTCGAGTTCGCATTGTGCAGAACGTATGCGCTCGTTGGCCCACCTTCTACGAACCGCATGAGCTCTGTTCCTGGCACGCCGCGCGTCGCGCTCGGCGTCGTTCTCATCAACAGCATCGGCAGTGTCTTCGTCTTCTGATATCCCGTCAAGCGCCCCGATGGGGATGAGGGCGTCATCGTCCCCCTCCTCCGCCATCAGCACCTGGCGGGTTGCGAGTTCTTCAGAGGGGGCTTCGACTAGTTCAGTCGAGCCCTCGGTGATGGTAGCCAACGCCCTGCCCTCCTGAAAATGCAGAGGTTCAAGGTGGGCTACCAAGCGGTCTTCATGCCCGAGTAAATCGGACGGATCCATCCCCTTCCAATGAATGATTCGTCCTTCGGAGGTGGTGGTGATCATCAGCCCACAAGTGGCCAGGTGATCCTCCGCCCCCCGACATGCGGTGGCATCGGAACCCCCGGCCTGGAGCAGAGAGTCCAAGTCCTTCTCCAACGCGGAGAAAGGAACAGTAGTGACAGACTCTGCCTCGGTTTCCGTGGCAGAATCAAAAAATGGCAACTCGTCGAGATTATCGACAAAGTCATCGAGCATTGAGGCGAGTGTTTTTAGCTTGATGGTGTCGTTGATGATGTGCCGACGGAATCCACCCGCACCGTTGGCAACGCAGACCCACGAGCCAAAAACAAAAGTTGTGCCCTCAGGGAGCACGGGTCTGGGGAACTTGAAAAGAGCCATCGAGTTCTCCAGCGGATCTCTGATGCGCCCCCCTACGTGGCGCGCCAGCTGTCGGGTTTTATCCGGCTGCCTACCGAGGGGTATGCCTAAGGTGGTAAGTTTTTGGTTGGGATGCGCCGAGATCAGGAACTCGAAGGTGCAGACAACACAAGATTTAGACAGGTTCAGGCCGCAATATGCGTAATGCCCTTCGTCCTGTATGATGGTTTGTATTGCCTTGATGTTGATCTGGTGATCTTGGTTTTGAGGGGGTCCCTGCCCGCCCTTATATATCCGGGGGGACAGGGTTACATGAATCCTAGCCTGATACTAGCTTAGGAATCGTACTCAAGTACAACTCGAGTAGTTTCCTTCTGTATCAACTAGTTCTACTCCGCATGTGGGTAGAATACAACGTAAATAAGGTACAGGACACGTCCTATCCCCTAGCCCAATATGGACTCCTTGACGTACACAGCCCCGTGGCCCCGGGTCTGACACAAGTTTCACCGTTTTTGGAGATCTATACAATTTTCTAGGCATTTTACAAGATCACAACATAAATCAACAGAAGAAAACGGGTAGTAATCACTAGATCCACTAGGATCTAGCGCTCCTGGGCGCCGACAGGCGGGCCAGGCTGCCAGCCCCGCCCAGGCGGAGTCAAGGCCAGCCGCGGGCCTTGACTCGCCACGGGGCGCGGCCCGTGCGCGAACGCGTGCGCGCACGCGGCACGACGTCGCGGCGGCGACGGGGGCGGCACGGCCCAAGGCGTGAATGGGGCGGAGGCGCGCGCGCACGAGCGACGTGGTGAAACTTGTTTTGTTTGGGAAGCTCACCCACAGCACCGACGGGCGGAGCGAGGCGGCGAGCGGCGGCGCGGTGAGGAGCGGCGGCGGCGGAGGGAGGCGCGTGCCGGGGAGCTGTTGCGGGCGGGGAGAGTGGCGGCGGAGGGTTGGGACCGAGTGCGGAGGAGGAGGGGGTGGTGCATGCACGCGGGATCGAACGTAGGTTCACCGGCGGCGGCAGATTGCGGTGGCCGGTCGGAGCAGGGAGAGGAAGCGGCGGCGGGTGGCGTGGGTTTGGTCAAGGGAGGAGAACGGGTGGCGTTCGAATGGGAGAGGGAGAAGAGGAGGCGAGCGGGCAGGCGCGGGGTAATTCCCGCCCGAGGCCACGCTAGCCAACCGGCGGGCGTTGAAGTGATGCTGCCGCGATGCCGCCCAACGGGCGTGTGCGGGTGCGCGAGGAAGATGGAGGGAGGGGCGGACGGGTGGGGCCGGGGGCGCTGGAGAGGCTGACGGGTGGGGCCAGCAAGGAAAAACAATGCTCCAACTTCCAATTTCAAAAACTACTACTTCCTAGGCTTCAAAAATCGTTAAAAATTTATTGGAGAAAGATTAAATTACCAAAAACATAACGAAACAACAAACACTCAAAAATCTGTTACAGATTGCCCACAACAATTCGCGCAAAGCCATAGTTTTCAAATTTTCCAAGAATTTTATGGCTCGGGTTAAATATCCAAAAATTCTCAAAAATTATTCAAAATTCAAAATTTTAAGTCTAGTATTTGAATAAAATGTTTGGGGGCATTGCCACATAGCAAAATTTGAACTTGCTTCACAACATTCATTCACACCAAGCAAGGAAAATAAGTTTCTCAAATAAAAAAATGCATATGATGTTTGATTATGATTAGATGGTGGTCATGATGGTGTGGTATTAATCTTAATCATATTTTTCATTAACTTGGGTCATGACAATTCCCAAAAAAAAAGGCCTGGACCAAGTCCAACTTTTTAAAGAAAAAAGAACACCCCAAAATTCCTCTTTAAGGCCTCTCTGTTGGACACGGGCAATCGTGCCAGAGCTATTGATAATTTCCCAAACTAAACCCGACCCAAATTCTCTGTCATCCAAATATCCGACACAGTTATTTCCATTGTCAGATATTATTATATACATTACGTGCAAAGATTAAGATTTCCATTACATAATCTAGGGGGAAACCTAGCTGGGTAGCTCTATATTTTTGTTAGATGAACTCTCCAGCCTAACACGAAACACGCAATGCAGGGGTCCCGCACAGGCGGCGGCGTTGTCATGCGTACCTCGTCAATTAGGCGACGGCAAAGCGAAAGGGCGGCGGCCGGCGGGAACGGCGAGGCTCACAAATGCAAGCCACCACCGCCGGTGCTACAGTAACGCCTCCCTTCGTCCCCTGCGGTGCTCTCCGCGGAAGCCAGTACGGCGGTACCGATCCGGCATCCATTCCGTTGCCCTCGCCGCGCCGCCGCGGCATTTGTACGGGGGCCAAGGATCGGGGGAAGAGAGGGGTCGTGCAGCGGCGCGGCTTGCCGCGGAATCGGAAAACCAAATGGCCGTGGTTTGCGGAAAATCGCAAGTACGCCTTAGGCCAAGGAATACAGTCCACGATCTAGTGAAGGAAGGAAGGAAATAAATGGTTGGGGCTACCATGTTGGTCCGGTGCCGGTGGGCTCCAAATCTGACTTCGTTTGGTCCCAATTCAGTCAAAGAAGGTCACTTTTCCAATCAAGCTTAGCTTGCTCAAAATCTGAGAAGGGGGGGAGAGAATCCTCCAAACAACGGATGCAATTTGTCCGTTAGGAAGCTTGAAAGTGTGTTGTAGAACATCGTTTGCATTTGACAATGATCAATTCGATTTTTTTGAAACGAGGCTCATCCCCAATTCCATTCCAGACGAAACGGAATTACATGTTCACATCCCAATCCCACGAGGGGGAAGGAGCCCAGGAGGAAGATGCACAGGCAGAGAGAAAAAAGAGGGGAGAGCTTAACCTTCTAACCTGACTTTCAAGCTAGAAAGTTCAGTAGCATAGACTCTGACACCATGATTCCTAGGCAGAGAAAGACACGCTATGCAAAAAGAATAAACCATCCTCTTAAAATCCAACCGACCCATACGAAGCACAAGCAAGAAGAGCGACCAAACCATCCACACGCCTAGCAAACGCCCGAACACCGCCTTCAATCGTCATCCTCCTCCTCGACTGGCGGAGCTGGGAGTAGCCTTGGCGTCGTCATCCTGGCCTGCTGCGCCAGCACTCGGTGAGCACACGCAAGCAGGGTCTTGACTCCTTCCAGCAGCTTCCCCTGGAGCTCGTCCTTGTGGAGACCTGCCCAATAATTCATGAAACACTACAGGAAAACGACACACTTCCGACGGCCGCAGTTAACTTTCGACGGCCCCGTCGGAAGTTCACTAACTTCCGACGGCCATAAGGCAGCCGTCGGAAGTTTCATAACTTCCGACGGCTGCAGTAACAGCCGTCGGAAGTTAACCAACTTCCGACGGTTTACTACGCGGCCGTCGGAAGTTAGGGGCACGCCGTTAGGGCTCGCGTTATCTCTCGTGCCCTTCTCTTTTTTCCCCACTTCTCCTCACCTCCCGCGCCGCCGCCCGCCGCCCGTCCCCGCCGCCGCCTCCGCCCCGCGCCGCCGCCTCCGCCCCGGGCCGCGCGCCAGCCCGCCTCCCGCGCCCGCCTCCGCCCCGGGCCGCCGCGCCGCCCCCCGGCCGGGTCGCCCGCCTCCCGCGCCGCCCCCCGGGCCGCGCCCGCCTCCGGCCCCGGGCCGCGCGGCCGCCCGGCCTCCCGCGCCGCCGGCCGTCCGCGCCGGCCCCCGCGCCGCGCCGCCCCCCGGCCGGGCCGCCCGCCTCCCGCGCCGCGCCGCCGCCGCGCCGCGCCGCGCCGCCGCCGCGCTGCCCCGCGCCCGCCCGTCCGCGCCGCCGCCCTGCCGCCCGTTCGCGCCGCCGTCCGTGCCGCCCGCCGCCCGTTCCCGCTGCCGCGCCGCTGTCCGTGCCGCCCGCCGCACGTTCCCGCCACCGCCCCGCCGCGCCGCCGCCCGTTCCCGCCGCCGCGCCGCCGTCCGTGCCGCCCGCCGCCCGTTCCCGCTGCCGCGCCGCTGTCCGTGCCGCCCGCCGCGCGTTCCCGCCACCGCCCCGCCGCGCCGCCGCCCGTTCCCGCCGCCGCGCCGCCGTCCGTGCCGCCCGCCGCCCGTTCCCGCTGCCGCGCCGCTGTTCGTGCCGCCCGCCGCTCGTTCCCGCCACCGCCCCGCCGCGCCGCCACCCGTTCCCACCGCCGCGCCGCCGTCCGTGCCGCCCGCCGCCCGTTCCCGCTGCCGCGCCGCTGTCCGTGCCGCCCGCCGCTCGTTCCCGCCACCGCCCCGCCGCGCCGCCGCCCGTTCCCGCCGCCGCGCCGCCGTCCGTGCTGCGCTGCCGGTCCCGCCGCCGTCCGTGCCGCGCTGCCGCCCGTCCGCGCCTCCCCCGGGCCGCGCCGCCGCCCGTTCCCGCCGCCGCCGCCCGGCCGCGCCACCCGGCCCCCTGCCGCCCGGCCCCCCGCTGCCCGGCCGCTCCGCCCGGCTTGTCGCCGCCCGACTCCCCGCCGTCCAGGTTAGTGCAGCACCGTCGGAAGTTAAATAAAATATTATATTTGATATGCATATTATAGTGATTAAACACTAGTTTAGTAACTAAAGCTTTATAATTTTGATATATCTAATTTAAAATTAATCGCTTAAGATAACTATATTCTAACTTTGTAATTATTTAACTTAAAGTATGGGTGAGGATCGACGATGGATGTACGAAGATTGGCCTAATTTGTCAGAAAAATGGATAGCTAATACGGAGGAATTTGTTAAGCGTGCTTTTGCTATGTCAAGGAATGGAAATGATGTGAGATGCCCATGTAGCCGTTGTCGTATTTGCCATTGTCAAACTAGGAAAGTTTTGTCTTCACATCTGATAAAGTATGGTTTCATGCCTAATTATGAGGTGTGGGTGTATCACGGTGAAGCTTTAGCTCCTCAGAATGCACCAGAAGTCCCAATACCATTTGAAGTGCCAACATCACCACAAGTTCTAAGTAATGATAATGGAGAGTATGATAGAATGGATGAGATGCTTCGTGATTTAGGGGAAGATATGGAGCTCCCATCCGAGACTGAGGATGCACCCACGTCGGAGGCTAAAAAATTTTTCGAGCTCCTTAAAGCTTCAGAAGAGCCGTTGCACGAGCACACAAAAGTTACTGTCCACCGACGTCTTTTTTCCGTCCAACCAACTTCCGACGGCCTGTGTCTAAACCATCGGAAGTTAAGTAACTTCCGACGGTTTAGCCGTAACTTCCGACGGTTTAACCGTCGGAAGTTACGGTTTTTCCTGTAGTGAAAGCGCAAGCTTGTATTAAGATTTCCGCGGGTGTCGAATGACCTTCTTGTCAAAGACTGCTTGGATTTCTACACTTCCATATCGCTCAACAGATGGCGGCAAAGCCGAAGTGGTGAACGATCTGCCCGTTGGGCAGCCATCGCTCGATCCATTTTTTGTATTGTTCACAATTATTAGGGACATCTACGGCTCGAAAATAGAGTCCTACCATACCCCAGACACATCTCGACACTAGGGATTGGAAGAATAGGTGATCAACCGTTTCTATCTGATCACAGAAGACACAAGTGGGATCGCCCTGCCATTTCCTTTTCACCATGTTATCTCTGGTCAGGACCACACCTTTTTCCACTAACCAAGTGAAGATCTTAATTTTATATGGGATTTGGACTTCCAAATGTGATTAAAGATGACTCTACCCTGGCTATTGGTCAGGTGGTCATAGACACTTTTGGTGGTGAACACCTTTTTGTTACCCCATTTCCAACTGACTTTATCACATTAATTTTCAAAGTGATAAGAGAAGGATTCATCAAGTATACCCAACCAAGTTTCAAAGAAAATAGCGGGTAACCACCTGTCAAAGTTCAGCTGGCCATTTCTTGCCAGTACTTCATGAACAGAGACTAGTTTAGCTAAGCACAACTCATAAAGAATAGGGTAAAGAATACAGAGTGGCTTTTGTTTTGAAGCCACCCATCCTCCCAAAAAAGGGTGTTTTTCTTATTCAGAACCTAGATTCCCCCCAACCCCCCCCCCCCCACCCCCAGGTACACCTCCCAAAAAAAATGGTCAATTCGATTTGGTAGTATGCATTTTGATAGTGCATTTTTTCTATAAACTTGGTCCAAGTCATTTTGCAATGAATGCATTACTATCTGAAATATACATGTTACTTTTCTAGGTGTGAAAGTGTGACAGTTCATGTGTTTGTAATGTTAGGCAAATATTTTGTTAGTGTGAAATATATGTTTATTTGTATAAAGCTCATGCGTGTTTGTGTGAAGCTTTTAAAAATTTAAAAGTGCAAATAAAAAGGGTAATTTTTGTAATTACAGAAAAACCTAGGGTTGATTTTGCAAAATATGTTTGGATGGGCGGTAATTTCAAAATAAATGAAAGATGGTTTTGTAAACACGTTTTTCTTATTTTATGTTTTGTAAAAATATATATTTATCCAAAAGTTGCATTTGAAATGCATGTGTTGAAGTGTGTAAAAATTTTAGGTAAAGTGGTAAAAATAAGGGTATTTATGTGATTTTATAAAAGTACAAGTCCTTTTCTGCAAATGTTTGATTTACAAAAGTAACTTTCAAATTTGCTCAGGGCTAAAGTGTAAAAGTGCAAGTCATCATGACATGTCTATCCAATCATTATGACGATTCTATCCCGTCATTATGACATGTCATAAATATTTGCATTTAGGTCCTGAATGTTATAAAATTCATTCTTCAGTACAAAAGCAACTCAAATCCAATTTTTTTCAAAACTTCACGTGTAAAAATATAAGTTTTGGGTTTTTGAACTTGAGCCCTAAAGCAATGTTGTAGATTTTGAAAAATTCTCCAACTTTCATTTTGGGCACTCCTTCATTTGGGCTTTGGTTTGACGGAAAATTTTGTTTTACAACCAGGCCCCTGCAGTTTTCTATTTTTGCGCATAGGTCCTTGGGGAAAACTGTTCCTCCTTCTCCTCCTCAGTTTCCTTATCCTGACGCTTCCCTCCTGTTCTTATCTCCACCGGCGACATCCTTGTTTTGGCCCTGTCCTTATCCCCTCCACCTCTCTTTCTCCTCCTCCTCTAGCTTGAGCAGCCACGGCAGCAGGGCAAGGCGGCGCCACAGGTGCAGAGCAAGGCAGGCCCGAGCGGCAGCGGGGTCGGGCTGGCGGGGCGAGCCCAGGCGCTCGGAGCAGCGGCCCAGACAGGCGACGGCGGCCCCACGCGGGCACAGGCGTGGGCGGCGGCTCGGCGGCGCAGCGTGCGACCCAGGAGGCGAACGGCAGGTGCGGCCCCGGCTCAGCGCGCTGGCGGCGCCCAGCGGCCCAGGCGACGGCAGGGGGCCCCGAGCGGCGAGCGCGGTAGCGGCCAGGCACGAGGCTCAGGCGCAGGCGGGGCCAGCGGCCCAGGGGCGCGCGCGTGCGAGCGCTGAACAGGCAGGCGGCGCGCGGCTGCACAGGGGCTGGCGAGCGGCTCGGCGCGGCTCCGGCGGCGCGCAGGAGCGGAGCAGGCGTGCGCCGTGGGCGCGTGAGCGCAGGCGCGCGGCTCAGACCGAGCGACGTGGGGCGCTGCGTGGCGCAGCTGCGGTGGTGGCGTGGCGGCTCGGCCCAAGAACGAGGCGAGCGTGCGTAGGATGGCGGCAGGCCGGCGTTGGTGCGCGGCTCGGGAGCAGACGAGGCGCGAGCAGGAGCTGGGCGGCACAGGAGAAATGAATGCGCGGAAGTAGAGCGCACGAGTGACGACCGCAGCTGAGTTGGCGCGAACGGCTCCGGCATGAGCTGATGCGGCGCGATGCAAGTGAACTGGCGTCGAGCAAGTACGGGTGTTGGAGCGGCATGATTTCGGCAGTGCAGGAGCTCGCGTGCTGAAGAGCCGGTGCAGGTGCTGGAGCGGCAGGAATGTGAGCGACGCCGAGCGGGTGACGCGAGCGTGCACGCGGTGACGCGCGAAAGCTGGCGATGTGTACAAGTGTTGGGCGGCCGGAGCAGAGCGGGCCCTTGAGCGCGAGCAGGCGATACTGAAGTGTGACGTGGCGAACAACGGCACGCGCAGGAGGAGTTGTGATGGAGAACTTTTGTGCGAGATGCAGGAACGCGATGGCCGTCTCGAGGACGCAGCTCAGGTGTTCGACGAAATGTCGATACGCGTGGTGCTGATGAACGCGAGGGTCCTGCTGTGAGCGAGGCGTCAAGGGTGCAGGACGCCGTCGGGCGGATGTGGCAACGGCGTGTCGAAAGGTTGCACGCAGTGTGGGAGGTGCGGCGGTACGACGATTCGGGGCGAACCCGCCCAGGGGGCAGTAGAGCTGCGCGTAGAAGACGTCGAAGGCCGTTGAGGAGAAAGCAGTGGACGAGATCAGGCAGCACTGTGAACTTTTCATTGAGGGTTTGGAGGTGGTCAGGTGCGAGCAGACCATGGCCCTCGCGGAGGCAGAGAGGGCAAGTGTGACGCGGCGAGGCGAAAGCGAAGGTCCGGACGGATTTGGACTAGCACGTCCACGGATACGAGCGAGAGTGCTCTACCGGTGACCGGCTCGACTCGATTCAGCAAGCGCGTGCATGTACAAGACAACAAGCCATCTTCCACCCACGGCAACCCTACCCGGCAAACTTCCTCGTCATCCTCAGGATCCCGTCATCATCGAGTTCATCTTATCGTCGTCAATCCTTTTTACTGCGGGAATTTACTTTCCGCGTATTCTTCTTCATAACCAAGGCTACCCCAAGGTTTGCCCTGATTCTTTGAACCTTTCTAATGCCGGCAATTCCTTTGCCGGAATATCGTCGTTAACTCCTGTTATCTGTTTTCCCGAATCAGGGACTTGATTGCTACGTTTTAGAAAGTTCTAGGATGTTCCTTGTAAAATTTCCAAAGCTTTCTGTATTTCAAATCGATGAACTTCTACATTTCATAGATTTTCATAAGAAGTTCATAAAAATGTAAAATCAGTTTCGTTTGAAACCCTAAGTCAAAACCTATAAGTTTTATGTTGTGATTTTGAGTGAAAGTCTTTAATGTGTGGTTTAGGTCAAATGTTAGGGAATGAATATTTTATTGTGCTTTATGTGGTATGCTTGTGTTGTAACTTAAAAGTAAGCCATGGAATATAGATCTTAAATAGAAATATGTGATGTTTTATTAAACCTTTCATATGAGTGCTTTTATCCCTGTTAGTTTGTGTATGTCTGCTGCTTAGCCAAAACATCTCTGCGGCTATGCTTCAGCGTTGGCTATTGTTCAGCTGCTAAGCATCCGCTTTCCTTGAGTCTAGGATGGTTCGGTGTCACAGCTATCAGTCGATACTTCTACCATCGGCTGGCTAGTTGAAACGGTTGTTACCTTTCTAGTATCGGCTACTGCCGATACAATTCTGTTGTTCCGTCCTACATCGGCTAGTGCATAGCCGATCAATCTGAGGTGCACACACGATCTTAGGGTTCTTGCCATCGACCTATCCAAACCGATTTTAGTTACTCTTTATATCAGTTATAGCCGATCAATCCTTAGTTTTCTCATCCTTATCCACATACTTCTATCAGTCGATTTATCAACTGAGAGATCGGCTATATACCTATCGATCATATACCCTTAACCACACCCCAATCGGCTGTACGTCACTCAATTATTGTGCTGACGTAGTCGAGTCGATATAACCACACCTAGTTATCTAGGATAACACTTAAGCACATCTCAGCTAAAACACAACTTCTTTAGGAATCACCCCTCTGCTGAAGTACTCGATACTTTCATCGATCGTCTAGGAACCCGATGCACTCATCAATCGGCTAAATCTATGTTGTTCCCATCGGCTCTGTTGTAATTTTCAACGAACCGCCGATTCTAGTTAGTTGTCCCCCTAAAGCTCTGTCTAGGTTTAGTTCACATCTTTTTGGTTGTTATGTGAATAGTGTATTATATAAGTGCTGGATTACAACCTTACTGTGAAATAAAATAGTTTTGTGTGCATGTTTTGAATGTGATGTCGCATTACATGTAGATACGACTACTTCATCAACGGTACCTACGAGATCTCCCCGGAGTCTGCAGAGGATGTTTCTAAAGACCAAGTGGATGCCATCAAGGGAATATCGGAAGCTCCGAACCAAGTTTGGAAGATAACAACACTAACATCTCTGACTTCAGTCCCACCAGTAAAGGCAAGCCCCGGACATATCCCACTACTTTATTTACACTGCAATCTATGTCTATCTATATTATATCTTGCATTAAGTCTAGGAATTGAAGTGAAACCCTAGATGCATGAATCCTAGGAATCCAATGTAATGCTCCCGAGTCCTTATCGGATAGTTGCTCCGCTAATAGGACCGGTAGAAGTCGAGTGATTTCCTGTCACTCGCGCGATATAGGAATTGCATGTTTACATTTCTGCAATCACTATAAGGATGACGGACAGGGTCATGTGTTGTATCATGACCTGGAAGTTTACCCTGTCTGTTTTGATAAAAGCTTTAAGGTCGAAATGTGTGGTAGTGGTGGCTAAGTTTTTGAAAGTACTAGCCACATGCCGCGAAATATGGTAAGCGGTAAGCCTAGTAGCCAATCGGCCCGGCAAGTGGACATACCTCCCACCACTCGATTTTATGTTATGTTCACACGCACCGACGTGTGGGAGTACGTTCTGCAAGGCAGACAGGAATACGGGTTTTGTAGTCGCGCTACAGACGTATGTCCTGCACACATTGGGTGTGCGTACGGTCCTACAGTCGCTTGTGGTGGACCTGATCCACGACCCGGAATGAAAGGCAAACGGTTGCTTTGGAACGCCCTGTTGGTATTCCAAGCGTGTGTGTTAGGTTTACCTTGCAAGGTTAAATTCGATTCGAATCGTCCGCCTCTCACGAAGATTGAGATTGCTTATCCCTTTTACCACATCGAGTAAAAAGTGTAATTGTTGAAGAAATAATCTTGATGGATGATAATCACTACCTTGCTTGCTTAGTGTAGGTGCTAATCTAGAATAAATACTCAACTAGAAGATGAAAGCTAAAACTTGAAAGTAGTTCATACTCTTTGTTGCCTTTCAGCTGAAAATAAACCCAGAGCCCTCACAATGCCTTCATGAGTCTAGCTATGGGCTAAAGTATACCCAATCCCGGGTAAGCCTTGCTGAGTATTAGTATACTCAGCCTTGCTAGTTTTATGCTTTTCAGGTAAAGCCTTTGAAGACCCAACTCTTTCCCTGTCATGGCCCTGTGCTCTTCCAGAAGGTTGGTCCGTGGAATGGGATCCGTCCCCGACCAACATTGGTGATACCGAGTGATGTCGTGCCTGGGCTTAGCATGACATCCATCTTGTCGACGTGCTGTAGATCATTGCGTATGTTTTCCGCTGCTAAAGATCATAGCTTAAACGGTTTGTATTATGTTCTCTAGGTTTGAAACTTTGTTCTACTTTTATAAACTCTTGTAATGTAATTCCCTTCGATGTAAAATATGATGGTGACTGTATCTCTGGACTCACCTTCGTGTGAGGTAACCTTATTGATCCTGTGTATCGGTGGTTTATCGGGACGTTACCCGACAGGCCAAGGGATTATACCGTTTGAAGGACGTTGGAGCCCTCGGAAGTGGACTCGCGTACTTGAGCCGGTATAATTCAGGTTGGTTCTGCCACAGAAAGGATCTTGGTTATGCCTAAAGGGGGATGAATAGGCGTATCTGAAAATTCCTCAAAAATCTTCGCAACGGTTAAACCTGTCGGAACTTCCGACCCTGTGTAGGAAGTTCCGATGGATCGGAACTTCCGACACTTGACCGGAACTTCCGGCAAAAAGAAAGTTCTTATACAAAATTGAAAATTAAACTTGACACTGCAGAACTTGGCTGAATCAAAAGTTGAGCAATGATACTAGAAAACTTGTGCAAGTGACCCTTGCAAGCAAAACAATTTCAGTACGTAGATTGGTACAAAACAAATTTTAAGTCAATAAGAACTAAATAAATGCAATAAGCGTAAGACACAAGAGATTTATTACCGAAGTTCACTCCCACTAAGGAAGCTACATCTCCGTTGAGGAACTCACAAAGAGCCGGATCTTCCACTAACCCTTTACCTCACTCAATTAACTACAAAGGAGAATTGAGTCACTTACTATAAAATCCACAAAGAATGGACAATACAAACCTCCCGGGGTGCACACACGAGAGGATGCTCAATCGGACAACGCCTAACCGTCAAGAAGCAAGCTTCGAGAGTAACAAATGCGAATCGATGGATGGAGATGCTTCAAGTGCTCTTGAGATGAACGTGGCTGCCTTCTCACTCACGTGCTCAAGCCTCACATCTCAATCTTGCTCTCACCCAAGCCCTAACTCGAATCAACTCAAGGATTAGCTCTTGGAGGGAGTGGGGAGAAGGATTTGAAGCTTGTGGAGGTGCTGTGTTCGTGAAGAGTCAGCAGCAAATGAAAGAGGGGCTGAGAGGTATAAATACCTGAGCCCTAAAAAGTAGCCGTTAGTGCACTGGTTAAGTGATTGTCAGAACTTCCGACACAAGGTCAGAACTTCCAACACAATTAAATCAGCCTAGCCGAGGATCCCCTGTCGGAAGAACTGAGTTACTTCCAACAGGTGTCGGAACTTCTGATAACTGCAGAAACTACAGGAACACAAATGTGCAAGTGTGTGATTTGTGTCTCTCAAGGTTAGCATCTCAATTAAGCACTTTGACATCTTCAAGTCATCTCTTCGCATCTCTCTTAATAGTATGGTGTTTCCTATACTCAAATTGAAAATATAAAATAAATAAAGATTTTCTTTTGAGCTCCATCACTGTCTATCAAGTAAATTGGCGCCTTTTCACGCATATATTTCATTTCATTGATTTTTAACATGTTCAACACTTAATAATCACATTAGCTCCCTAATTATGTATGTCATCAACACCAAAACCCACTTAGAGGCCAAATGTACGTTCAATCTCCCCCTTTTTGGTGATTGATTACAACACAATTAAGGCTCACAAATAATGTATCAAATCATTTTGAATCCACTCATATAGTAGAACTCCCCCTTAGTATGTGCATTTTTTAGGATAGAATAAAAAATAGCCTCAAATGCTATTTGCACATATTAAAAGAGTTCCTTCTATATCATTGCATTCATGGGGTGCAAAGTGTGATGAACATCAATGTGATGCATATGACAAGGTATATCACAATAACAAAGTGAAAATAAACAAATACCACCAAGTCATGATCATCACAAGAGCAATAAGGTCTAAAGCCACACTACCATACCGAATCATGAATAAGTCTTACAAATTAAAAGTCTCACTTGGCACACCACCACACATAACACAAGTACAAGTCTCAATGTCCACAAGCACTAGGAGTTCAAGGTTCAAAGCTACTAGATGCTAAGATAGATAGATAAAGCCATCCAACAACCACAATGGCCTATGGTCAGCTCACTCCTCCTTTGGCATCAAGCGCCAAAAAGGAGAGGCCCTTCCATAACCATCACTCATCATCACCGTCGTCATCATCTTCTTCTTCTTCATCCGTGGGTATGTCAGCTGTGGGCACTTTATCTTCTTCTTCTTCGTCCAACTCCTCACGCCCACCCAAGTCTTCTTCAATGTCATCATCATTCACTTGGGGAGCACCAGGAGCACGAATGAGAGAGTGAGGAATATCATTCTTGGCTATTGTCGGTACATACAGACAGGGGTACCTCCTTCTAGGGTGTCCGGCCCCGATGTGTGGGCTAGGCGCGTCATGGTGGGCTCACAATCCGCCTCCATCACCTTCAAACCCTTAGAGCGCCGCCATCGCCTCACAGGTAAGGGCGCGATGGTGTCTGGCTCCGGCGTGTACGCCAAGCGCATCGTGATGGACGCGTGCCACCACATGCTCGGCCGCCTATCCTCGATGATCGCCAAGGAGCTGCTCAACAACTAGAAGGTCGTAATAGTCCGCTGCGAGGAGATCTGCATCTCCGTGGGCCTAGCCCGTCCGTGAGTCTTCTGACAGTGTGTTCGTCTAGACGGACGTAAGGTTATCCATGTCCTCACCTTTGCCCTTTGGGTGACAGGGTAGACGGCCCGGGCCTGACAGCTGGGATCATGGTCTCTGAACCTCCCCCCGTGCTCACATAGGTCCGACGCCTCCACGTGCCCACAAGGACAAGGTGCTCGGGTCTGGCCTCCACATGCTCGGACCCCCCAGGGGGTCTGGCGCCGCCACGTGCGGGGGCCAGACCCCTCTGTGCCTGTCCATCCGAACCGGCCTCGGGGGCCCGGACCCCCTTACCCCCGGAAAGGGATCCAGCGCCGCCACGTGCCGCCTCAAGCTGCTAGGGAGGCGGCTGCTGGGCCAGCCCTGCCACGTGCCCGTGGCAGAAGGCCTCCCATGGGGCGCCAGCCCAACTACCGCATTAAATGCGGGTAGGTGGGCTGTGCGTGCCCAAGTCAAAGTACAGCCTCCTCACTGACATACGGGGCAGGTGAGCTGACACCACGGTAAGCCCGCCTGTTTCCAAGGCGGCGCGTCGTATCACCGTATACTATGCGCAAGTGGCGTACAGTCCACTCACGGCACCGCGCGCGTGGGTAAGGATGGTCTGCTGCAGGAGAGCCGAGGCATGCGCTGCCACAATGCGCACGGAGGTGACGGCGCGGCGGGTCAGCGTAGCTCCTACGCCTGTCAGAGGGTTCTAGCCCAACAGTGACAGCATGTCTTCCACTGTGCGTAACACTGACAACAGGCACTGTGCCAGTAAGGCAGCAAAAGACCATATCCTGGCTGTAGATACGCACATCAACTTCTCGATCGCGAGGACTATAGGAAGGAGCTGGAGAAAAAGATTACATATCTCTCACATTAAGGCTCCTGTTGGCCGGGCCCACCTGTCGGGGCCCCGCACAGTGTAAGCACTCCTCTTGGGCTATAAAAGGGAGAGTGCACCCGTTAGAACACAGCTTTTTTTCTTAGACTCTACAAGGTCTAGACCCCCAAGCTGACCACTAGCACACTCAAACAATACAACACTCAAGTGGACGTAGGGTATTACGCTCTGGCGACCCAAAGCACTCTAAATTCTCGCGTCTTTCCCGCGTTGATCCGCCCTCTAATCAAGCGCTCCTAGGTCTCCCCCAAACTCTTTCTAAACTAGGATTAGGCGGGTGCGTTCCGTCACCCGGCTAGAGATTTCATCCGACATTTGGTGCGCCAGGTAGGGGAGGTTAGGTTTGGTTTGCGCTTGGTCGAAGCTCAAGACCACAATGGCGCGGAAAAATGGGCCCCACGATCTCCTCTTGGGAGAGGAGGTGGCGTCATCCATGCCACACACCATGCGCCATCCCCCACCCAGGGCGGTAGCGCGTGCTGCTCCACAGCGTGCTGCGGAACGGGCCTGTGCGGCCCAATCGGTGCCTGCACCCAATGGGCCGCTTGTGGCAGCCAGGGAGTTGTTCCGCAACCCCCCTGGTGAGGCAGCCTCGCCTGACGTGCAGAGGCAGTGGCGTGATGACGTTGATCGCCTCCTCAACCTGGCACAGGCCTCCCCAGATTCAGCGGGGGGATCTGTGTCTAGACAGCGCTGTCGTCAGGGCAGCACATCCGGCTCTGTGCACTCTCCATCACTAAGGAGTGCACGGACCGAGGATCTTCAGGCAGAGCTCAACCACAGACGTGTGGGAGAGGACGCCCACGTCTCCATCGTGCGAGCGCGCAACCGCTGACTCAACATTGAGGGTCGGGATCTTGCGCCCGAGCTCGATGCGGCCGTGGCTAGGCCGCAGGGACTCGCTCAGGCACCAGTGTCGGGAGTGGGCTGCGCAGTGCTCACAGAACACCTTCGCGCTATCGCCTGGCCGTCCAAGTTTCGGCCCCACCTGCTGGAAAAGTATAACGGGTCAACCAACCCGTCAGAATTCCTGCAGGTCTACATCACCGCCATCACGGCGGCTGGGGGTAACGATGCCATCATGGCGAGTTACTTTTATGTAGCCTTGACCGGGCCAGCCCGGACCTGGCTCATGAACCTCTCTCTGGGATCCATCCAATCCTGGGGAGAGCTCTGCGCACAGTTCACGGCAAATTTTGCCAGTGCGTACCAGCAGCACGGGGTGGAGGCCCACCTTCACGCCGTGAGGCAACAACCTGGAACTATTCCGCGTATCTCCGATGCATCTATTATCACGGCTTTCCATCAGGGGGTCCATGACGAGAAGATGCTGGAGAAGCTGGAGACACATCAGGTGGAGACTGTCACCACCTTGTTTGCCTTGGCGGACAAATGCACCAGGGCTGCAGAGGCCGTGCGTGGCACTCTGCAACTCAGGGAGGACCCGCTCAGACGAGCGGGCCCAGTGTCGCTGCCCCTGGCAGCGGCAAGAAAAAGAACAAGAAGAACCGTGGCTTCGATAAGTCATGGCTTCGATAAGAACAAGAACTCCCGTGGCAAGCGCCCACGACAACAGCGCACCAACCCCGGGTCGTGCCCTGTTCATCCTGGAGCTCACCACAGCGCCACCGAGTGCTACGAGATCCAGAAGCTCGCGGAGCGCCTTAGCAAAAGGCATGACCAATCCTCCAGGGAAGGCTCCTCCCCTCCGCGGCGGTCCGTCAAGGAGAAGGCCTCCGATGCCGATGCTGCCATAACGGAGAGGGAGTTGGGGTATCAAACCCCAAACAAAGACCTCAAGGGTCTCTTCCACCAGTCCGACTCTGAGTCCGATGGTGACGAGCGCCGCAAGAAGCTGTACGTCATGTACGGCGGCAGTTCGGAGCTCATCTCCTGGCGGGACGTTAAGACCCTTCGCCAAGAGGTCCTCTCGGTGAAGCCGGGGATGCCAAAGGCGACGCCCCACCAGCGGTGGAAGAGCACCACCATCTCCTTCGGGCCATCGGACTACCCGGAGAACATGGCGGGCGCTGGTGTGCTGCTGCTTGTCACGGCCCCCACCATCGCCAACGTCCGCCTCCACCACGTGCTGATCGACGGAGGCGCTAGCCTTAGCGTCATCAGCTATGTAGCGTTTAAACACCTGCAGATCCTAGAGTCCAAGCTGGCCCCGTCGCGCCCATTCTCCGGAGTGGGCCCGAATTCCGTTTACCCGGTAGGGACCATCTCCCTACCGGTCACATTCGGGATGGAGGTCAACTTCCGCACAGAGAACGTGCAGTTTGAAGTTGCGGAAGTGAACCTCCCCTTCAATGCCATCATAGGCAGACCGGCCCTGTACCGGTTCATGGCCGTTGCCCATTACGGGCACTTGGTCCTCAAGATGCCGTCCCCGGCAGGCGTCCTCACCGTGCAGAGCGACAGGATAGCTACCGTTGTGGCGATTGAGAAGCTCCATGCGCTGGCAGCAAGGCTTGCCCTGGCAGCTGGCGCAGAGGGGTCCGACCCCTCACCTTCACGTGCCAAGGCTCCGGCCAAGGCGCCCAAGGTCCGTCCGTCTGATACGGATGATGTTCCCGTGAAGACCATCCAGGTCGGAGCGGAAGCCTCCCAGACCACCCCATTGGTGGGAATCTGGGAGAGACATAGGAAAGCGCGCTCATCGCCTTTCTCCGGGCAAATGTTGACGTGTTCGTCTGGGAACCGTCACAGATGCCCGAGATCCCTAGGGAGGTGATTGAGCACAATCTGAAGATCCGGCCCGACGCCAGACCGGTCCGACAAAAGCCACAGAAGCAGTCCATCGAGCGACAAAACTTCATCCGTGAAGAGGTCCGTAAGCTGCTGCAGGCTGGCTTCATCGAAGAGATCTACCACCCAGTGTGGTTGGCCAACCCGGTCATAGTCCCAAAGGCTAATGGGAAGCTTCGGATGTGCATCGACTACACCAATCTCAATAAGGCATGTCCAAAAGACCCCTATCCACTTCCTCGAATAGATCAGATTGTAGACTCCACCTCCGGGTGCGACTTGTTGTCCTTCATAGATGCCTATTCTGGTTTTCATCAAATCAAAATGGCTAGAGATGATAGGAAGCATACTGCTTTTGTAACAATGGATGGTCTTTATTGCTATTATGGACTGCTTAATGCTCTACCCACTTTTGCTCGTGTAGTGAACATCACTTTAGGTGATTTGGTTAGAGATATAGTAGAGGTGTATGTAGATGACATCGTGGTCAAGACTAGAGAATCGAATTCCCTCCTAGGAAATTTAGCTCAAGTCTTCGACAAGCTACGAGCAACCTCTACAAAGCTTAACCCCGAGAAGTGCATTTTTGGCGTTTCAGCGGGAAAGCTCCTCGGTTTCCTAGTGTCACACCGGGGAATTGAGGTGAACCCGGATAAGATCCGGGCGATTGAGGCAATGAGACCACCTGCGCGTCTCAAGGATGTGTGGAGGTTGACGGGGTCCCTTGCAGCCCTCAGCCGCTTCATATCGAGGCTGGCAGAGAGGGCCCTTCCCTTCTTCAAACTGATGAGGGGGTCCGGTCCATTCGCATGGATGGAGGAGGCGGAACAGGCCTTCCAGGAGATGAAGCAGTACCTCACCTCTCTGCCGGTCCTGGTCGCACCGAACCCAGGTGAGACACTGTTTCTTTACCTAGCAGCGACGACTGAAGTGATCAGCATGGTGCTGGTCGCTGAGAGGTCCGAGCAGCTCCCGCAGGGGGCCCCTGTGGTCCCTCCTGTAGGAGAGGGAGGTCCGGCCTCCACCAGTGTTACAACCGGCCCTGCTTCGGAGGGCCCGGCCGGGTCCTGGCCCGGGGAAGCATCAAATGACCTGGGGTCCGGCGAGTCCCTAGCTCAAGGAGAAGGGCCCAGTCCGGCGAGTAAAGTCAAGGCTGTCCAGAAGCCGGTCTACTACATCAGCGAGGTCCTTCATGAGGCAAAGGCCAGGTATCCTGAGACGCATAAGCTCCTTTATGCTATACTCGTTGCGTCCCGGAAGCTCCATCATTATTTTCAGGCCCACAAGATTGTGGTGGTGACCTCTTACCCATTGAAGGCCATCCTCCACAATTCCAACGCCATGGGCAACATCAACAAGTGGGCAGCAGAGCTTGCTGGTTTTCAACTCGACTTCCAGCCACGCCACGCCATCAAGAGCTAGGTCCTTGCAGACTTCATTGCAGAATGGACTCCGACTCTAGGCGTCCTAGGAGGTCCGGGACAAGGGTCGGACCTCCCACCAGAAGCCAGGGCTCCGGTGTTCACCGGACCCCACTGGACGCTCTTCTTCGACGGGTCCGCGCGCAGCAAGAAGGCTGGGGCTGGCATGGTCCTCATTGACCCAAACGGTGAGCAAGTAAAGTACATGGTGCTCCTCGACTTTGAGGCCACCAACAACATGGCGGAGTATGAGGCCTTAATCTTTGGACTCACAGTGTCCCTGTCCCTGGGGGTCCGGGAGCTCCTGGTCAAAGGAGACTCCCAACTCGTCATCAGGCATGTCTGGGGGGAGTGTTGCTGCAACAATCCCTAGCTCGCAGCCTACCTCATTGATGTGAGAAAGCTGGAAAAGGACTTCGATGTGCTGGAACTCCAACACGTTCCACGCGAAGGTAACTCAGCGGCTGATGCACTCTCCGTGAGGGCATCGACTAAGGCATCCGTGCCAGAGGGTGTTTTCCAAAGATGTCTGCTGAAGCCTTCCATCCAGCCTATCGATCTGGGCGAAGGGGGTCGGACTAGCACCTCAGAGATAGCGGTCCCGGTGGCGCTCCATCCGTGGAGCCCGCCAAGGGTTGTGTGCACCCTCGAGGGTCCCGAAGACCTCGGGGAGCCACACCCAGTTTCTCAGGAAGGTCTCCATGCATGGATCTCCAAGGTCCGAGACTACCTGAAAGATAATTTCCTTCCTGAAGACCAAGCATCTGCTGAGCGCATAGTCCGGATAGCTAAGCGATACACGATGGTGGAAGGGGATCTCTATCGCCGTGGCGCCAACGGTATCCTCATGCGGCGCATAACCCGGGAAGAGGGCTGCGACTTGCTCGCAGACATCCATGGAGGCGAGTGCGGAAGTCATTCTTCATCCCGCACGCTGGTCGGTAAGGCCTTCCGGCATGGTCTTTACTGGCCGACATCACTCCAGGATGCAGCTGAGCTAGTAAGGTCCTGCAAAGCATGTCAGTTCTATGCAAAGCAGATACACACTCAAGCTTAGGCACTGCAGATGATTCCACCCTCATGGCCCTTTGTTGTATGGGGGTTGAATGTCTTGGGACCTTTCCCTAGGGCCGTCGGTGGGTACCGGTACCTCTGTGTCGCCATTGACAAGTTCACCAAGTGGCCGGAAGCAACCCCAGTGGTCAACATTACCAAGGCATCAGTAACAATCTTCCTCAAGTCAATCGTGTGTCGGTTCGGGATCCCGAACCGGATCATCACCAACAATGGGACTCAGTTCACGAGCCAATACTTCCAAGAGTACTGCGAGGACATTGGTATCCAGCTCTGTTTCGTATCCATGGCGCATCCCAGGAGCAATGGCCAAGTCGAGTGGGCTAATGCTGAGATCCTCAGAGGGCTCAAGATCCGGACCTACTGTGATCTTGAGAAACATGGCACAAAATGGGTTGACCAGCTTCCGAGCGTACTGTGGGGGAACCGGACCACACCCAGCCGGGCGACTAGGGAGACCCCTTTCTTTCTGGTCTACGGGGCCGAAGCATGCCTTCCCCTGGAGATCACCATGGGCTCGCTACGGGTCCAAGCTTTCGATGAGGACTTGCAGGAGCAGCAGCGTCGCCAAGACGTGGACCTCGTCGATGAGCAAAGATGGCAAGCAGCAGTCCTAAACGCATGGTACAACCAAGCGCTCCGGTGTTATCATCAACGGTTCGTGCATAGTAGGGAGCTCCAGGTCGGGGACCTGGTCCTAAGGCAAATCCTGAACCGGGAGGGGCTACACAAACTCTCCCCCAGCTGGGAGGGACCCTTCAAAGTAACAAAGGTGTGCCGACCCGGATCTGTTCACTTGGCTACGGAGGAAGGCATGCAGCTACCCAACCCGTGGAATATTGAGCACCTCCGTAAGTTCTATCCTTAGGGGCCTAGCTGAGAGGGAATTCTTTCCTTTGTAATTGGTAGCATCCTTGTGCGGACTAGGGCGGTGGAGGTCCGCCCTCATAATCCCGACCCCTGGCGTACATCGCACACTCTGCCTGTACCAATTTATTAAGGAAAAATTTATTCTCAGTCTTTGTCCTTAAAGTTTATGCGATTCTGTTTTTCCTTGTTTCTTGCCCCACTAACCCCCCACGTGGTCCTTTGCTTCCGTAACGTTCCCGAGACCCATTTTGAGTCGCTACGTAGCGTTTCTATCCCAGGACCTCTGCTTCACAGGAGGGAAGGGACCGGCTTCCTGGGTGCTAGCTTCAGGGAAACGTGCATGTCCTTTGCTGGGGTCCAGGGTGGTGTAGCCGCTTAGCCTAGTTCCGTACCCTAAGCCTACACGTCCTGCCTCCTTAGGATGGGTACCGTAGTAACTCAAACCACGGACCTAGGAACCCGGACCCCTACAAACCTTGAACCCAGGTCCTGGCGCTTTGATCCGCTATGCAACTCAATGGACCCTCACTTGTGAAGTCCGGGACCCCGTGGGGACGTCTGCTAAGCGTCGATCCTAAGTCATGAGCAGGACCTCGGTTTTATGGCAGCCAGTTCCAATTCATTGCAACTACCTTCCAAGGGGCCAAGGGACCTCGGTACGCTTGAGAGCACATGACAGATGCTTGAGAGCACATGACAGAGTTGGAAATCGAAAAATAGGTCTTCTCGAGAGCACATAACAAAACTAGCAATTGAAAAGCGGCTAAGTTTTCTCGCACAAACAGAAACATAAAACGCTTAAGTCTTGCTTTTAATAAAATACATTACTTATAATGTACACAGCATTACTTTACATAAACAAAAACAACAAAAAAAAGGAGCTACTCCTACTGTTCTGTTGGTCCGGAGGAGTCCCTCCTTGAAGGTCCGGGACGGCGCTGGACGCGGGACACCACCATGTCCGCCGCCTCCTGCACTCCTTCCTGCGCGGCGGTCGCCGTCGCCCGGATGGGGCCAACCAGTACTGGAGTTAGTAATATGGCGGGGTCGTGGCTCCGGAAGCAAGTAAGAATGTACTCTGCCATCCCCCGGGCAACCACTCGCCCTTCTGTCTCCAGGCGGTCGAGGACGCCGGACTCCAGGTGTCGCAGTCGCTCGGCGGCAGAGTCCAGCACCGGGAGGATGGTGCCAAGTGAAGGAGGGGCTCCGCGACCCGGATGGGACTTAGTCCGAGAGCATCCAGGGAGGGGTTCACTTCACCGGCCCACCTCACGACCTGGTCGATGCTGGCGCTCCGCTTCGATAGAAACTCCTCCACCTTGGCCTCCCTCTCCTGCAGAGACGCCTCCCGCTCCTGGAGTGACGCCTCCCGCTCCTGGAGTGATGTCTCTCGCTCCTAGAGCCCCTGGGTCCGGGTCGCCAACTCCTCCGGGTGAACGGCGAGGCTGGCCTCCCCCTTCACCACGGCCGCCTCCCGTTCCGCGAGGGCGGCGCGCTGCTCTTCGATCAGCTCCAGCGTTGCCTTACCGTGGTTGGTCAACTCGAGGGCGACCTTTGACCTCTCCTCCATCGCCAGCTCCCGCTCGATGACCATCACTTCCCGCCGGACGGCCACTCTCTCCCGCTGGGCAGCCGTCGCCTCTTGCTCGAGGACCTCCTGCAGCTGCTCCTTGGAGTAGCGGGAGGAGACTGTCTTGATGCAATCCCCCAGGAAACGCTCCCAGTTGGAGAGGTGGAGGCGCTCTGCCTCCAGCTTCTCCCACTCCCGGCGGAAGCCCGCCTCCGTCTCCTCCAGCGCCTGCTGGGTCTTGACCAGGAGGCGGGGGAGAGGGACCTCTGCTGGGCTCAGAAGAAGGTGCCTCCCGTACACCACCTCCGGCTCCTCCTGCACAGGTTGTGGGGCGGAGTTGGGGACCTCCGCGACCTCCGGCGCTGCTGCCTCTGTCGCCACCGCAGCCTCCTCTGCAGTGGGCTCTGCTGAGGGGCCTCAGCCATGGCGTCTGGTGCCGCCGCCACAGCTGTCACCTCAGCCGTCGCAGCAGGTCGGGCAGCCTCCTCCTGAGGTGCGGCTTCAGACCTTGGGAATGTGGCCTCCGGCTTCGGACCTCCGGGTCCGAACTCTACCGATGCTGGCAAGGGCGGAGGTCCTGCTGGTGCTGTCGCAAACTTCCCAGCAGGGGAGGATGGAGCTGGCTGGGGGCTGGACCCTCTGGCTGGTGAATCGCCGGCAGACGCGGTCGGTGCATCTGGAAAAAGGGGCCTAGCACACACCAACGGGGTTAGGGCCCAGAGATTAAATGGAACAAAGAAAAGCTTTAGAAGGCCACTTACACAAAGTCGGGCCACTCCCAACCTCCCTGAGCGATTGGGGGGATCTCCTTTCCCACCAAAGACTCCCCGGTCCTCGGGTGGGGGCCTCTCGCTGAGGGCGCTCCCAGCGGCGGGGGCGGGGCATGAGGCCCTGGCTCCGATGGTGGTGGTGGTGGCGTCGCTGGGCGCCGTGTCGTTGGCGGTGACGGTGGGATCTCCTGCGGTGGCTGCTGTTGCAGCGGAGGTGGCGGAGCCCGAGAGCTGCTCTGCCCCTCCGCATCCGCCATCTTCTGGCGCTTGGGGGCCGGCTCCCCCACGTAGGAGCCGTCACCGCACTGGAGCCTCCGGGACCTGGACCCCTCCTTCTGGCTGCTCCAGGCGATAGCTGCTCCCCGCGCCTCGTCGTCCCTCCGGGCCAGGGTGCCACCCACACTTTGCTTGTGGCGGTGTTCTGGCTCCGATTCTTTCCCTTTCCCTCTCCCAGCGGGGGCTGGACCACCGTGGCTGGACCCACCGGGACCCTGGCTGGTGCGTTGCTGGCGGTGAGGAGAGGCGCCAGGGATATGGATCCCACGATTGGGGTGACCTCCAACCTGCCGGACCGCCAGGCCACCCTCGTCGAGGGTCGGCATCGATGCCAGGACCGCTGACCGCAATGCCTGGTCCTTGCACAGGGCCTTGATCCCGCTCGGGAGGACTAGTGTCTCCAGGGAGAATGCCTCGCCGGTCATCCCCCAGATCGCGACCTCCAGCTCTGCCCTGGTGAAATCGGTGCCGGGCCCGCGCGCGATCCTGCAGTAGTTGTTTGGCCCCGTGTACATGTAGGCCATCCTGGACCGCTGCTGCAAGGGGGCAATGCGATGCCTCAGGAAGTCGCCCAGCACCATCAGGGACGTCAGGCTGCCCTTCGCCAGATCCTTGACCCGGTTCAGGACCGGGCCGATCTCCACAGGCAACGACGGCTTGGCCTTCCAGGTGCTCCGGTCGCTGAGGGGCCTTTCCGTTGGCAGCTCCAGGCGGTTGTTGGCATCAGTCTTGGCGATGACCTAGCTATCACGCCAGTCCTCCCACTTAGCGCTGGAAAAGGCACTAATGTAGGAGTCGGCCGTCCCTTGCCGGAGCTGGAAGTAGTAGGCGCTGACCTCGCGCTTGCTCCTCCCTGACCCGACCAGGGCGTAAAAGTGCTTGAAGATGGCGGTGCAAGGACGGACCCCCATGAACATCTCCATGAAATGGGCGAAGACCGCCACGAGGAGGACGGAGTGGGGGATGAGGTGCTGAAGCTGAAGGCTGAACTCCTCCAGGAGCAGGAGGAAGAAGGAGGAGATCGGCGGCACCAACCCACACATGGTGTATGAGTTGAAGAGGACGAACTCCCCCACGGCCAGGTCGTGGAGGGGGACTTTGCCAGCCCGGATCTTCCCAACAAGATCCGGCGTGGTCCATCCCAGAAGGCGGCGCACTGAGTCCAGCTGGATCTCACGCTGGAAGCGGCGGGGATGACGAAGAGAAGACATGGTGATGGACGCTGTGATTGCGGGGGATGGATCGCATGGGAGCAGGAAGGAGAAAGGATGCCGAAGTGCAAGGAAGCTGATCGCAAATGTGCGAGCGGAGACGAAGGGGCGCTGTGGCGTTTGGAGAAGGCAAGAGCGAAAAGGTAGCCGATCTCTGTGGCGCCTACCTTTTATGTAAAGCTGCTCGCCCTCTCAAACTCCATAGCGACCGAGGAGAAGCCGAGCGGTTGCATACACCAAGCCCCCTTCTCTCATGCTCTATGACCGGTGGGAACGGTCCTGCCAGTCAAAGGAATGGCCCCTGGAGGCGGGGGGGAAAAGGAGGAATCCAAACCGCCAGAGCCGCAGGACGGGCTCGAATAAGACAAGAATCTAAACCACCTGACGCGCGTGGCGCGGGTGGAGGATGGGCCCCTCGGGGATACCCCGAGGGAGGAAAGGTCTTTCCTACCCTTCCTCAATGGGCGCAGGCCGTCCACCCAGTGCAACGCTGGGATTTGGGCCCACCTGCGGGTTTGTTCCTCACCCGAGGTGGGCCCGGGGGCCTCTGTCAGTACATACAGACAGGGGTACCTCCTGCTAGGGTGTCCGGCCCCGACGTATGGGCCAGGTGCGTCTTGGTGGGCCCACAATACGCCTCCATCACCTTCAAACCCTTAGAGTGCCGCCGTCGCCTCACAGGTAAGGGTGCGATGGCGTCTGGCTCCGGCGTGTGCGCTAAGCGCATCGTGGTGGACGCGTGCCACCACATGCTCGGCCGTGTATCCTCGATGATCGTCAAGGAGCTGCTCAACGACCAGAAGGTCGTAATAGTCTGCTACGAGGAGATCTACATCTCTGCGGGCCTAGCCCGTCAGTGAGTCTTCTGACAGGGTGTCCGTCTAGACGGACATAAGGTTATCCGTGTCCTCACCTTTGCCCTTTGGGTGAGGGGCACACGGCCCGGGCCTGACAGCTGGGATCATGGTCTCCGGACCTCCCCCTGTGCTCACATAGGTCCGGCGCCTCCACGTGCCCACAAGGACAAGGTGCTCGGGTCTGGCCTCCACAGGCTCGGACCCCCCAGGGGGTCTGGCGCCGCCACGTGCGGGGGCCAGAACCCTCTGTGCCTGTCCATCCGGACCGGCCTCGGGGGCCCAGACCCCCTTACCCCCGGAAAGGGGTCCGGCGCCGCCACGTGCCCGTGGCCGAAGGCCTCCCGTGGGGCACCAGCCCAACTACCGCATTAAATGCGGGTAGGTGGGCTATGCGTGCCCAAGTCAAAGTATGGCCTCCTCACTGACACACGGTGCAGGTGAGCTGACACCACGGTAAGCCCACCTGTTTCAAAGGTGGCGCATCGTATCACCATATACTGTGCGCAAGCAGCGTACAGTCCACTCACGGCACCGCGCACGTGGATAATGATGGTCTACTGCAGGAGAGCTGAGGCGTGCGCTGCCACAGTGCACGCGGAGGTGACGGCGCGGTGGGTCAGCGCAGTTCCTACGCCTGTCAGAGGGTTCTAGCCCAACAGTGACAGCACGTCTTCCACTATGTGTAACACTGACAGCAGGCATTATGCCGGTAAGGCGGCACAAGACCATATCTTGACTGTAGATACGCACATCAACTTCTCGATCGTGAGGACTATAGGAAGGAGCTGGAGAAGAACATTACATATCTCTCACATAACAGGCTCCTGTTGGCCGAGCTCACCTGTCGAGGCCCCGCACAGTGTAAGCACTCCTCTTGGGCTATAAAAGGGAGAGTGCACCCATTAGAACACAGCTTTTTTCTTAGACTCTCACAAGGTTTAGACCCGCAAGCTGACCACTAGCGCACTCAAACAATACAAAACTCAATTGGATGTAGGGTATTACGCTCGGGCGGCCCGAACCACTCTAAATCCTCGCTTCTTTCCCGCGTTCATCCGCCCTCTGATCAAGCGCTCCTAGGTCTCCCCCAAACTCTTCCTAAACTAGGATTATGCGGGTGCATTCCACCACCCGGCTGGAGATTTCCTCCGACAGCCATGATCTCCTTTTGCCTTGCTTCAATCTTGAGGAGCTGCTCACCAACATATTTCTTGTGGGCATGCATCTCCTTCATATTGTGGCGACCCACACTAAAGCATGCAAATAAACCTCGAGATATGAAGCTTAGAATCCTTTCTTCTTTGGGGCACGAGGAGGACCGTGAGAGCTTGAAGGACCTTGTGAGCTGGATGGACCATGAGAGCTAGATGGACCATGAGAGCTAGAAGGGGCATGTGATGGTCCTTGAGTGGAGTGGCAAGGTGCATGAGCTCCAAGCTTGAGGAGACGCTGAAGTTGACCTTTCTTTGGCTTGTAAACTTGATGGCCCTTATCGGTCAAAATTTCAACACCTGTTACTTCTTTGATCATATGATAATGTCCTCCCAAATGAAGTCAAAGGCACTAAACTTATTTTGATTTGGAACCATCCTTGCTAGCAGATTTTTCAATATGTTGGAGACGTTGTCCAAGTTACCTCCTTTGGGACAGAGTGTAGCGGAAGAGTTAGTTGAGCAGCTTGTAGTAAGGTGTCAACCCATGTATTATCCCAAACTTAATGTCTCCATAAGTCCTATCATACGTGAAGTGAAGTTCTCCATCTTCTAGCATATTTTCCATCTCATGTATCTTTTTCCTTGTGAGATCAGCATTGGAGAACCCAAGAATGCTTGCAAACTATGAATACTCAACTGAAAAGGGCTTGCCTTGTATGGTCCAATGGAAGGTCTTGGTTGAGCGGTTGACATAGAGGGTTGCATAGAACTGAGCCACGACCTCCTCATTCCAATCACAGTTGAAAGACATGATTGAGGAGACATTCATTCTCCTACAAGCATCTTCTACTTCCCTTAGCACTGGCAAATCAATTTCAAACAAATAATCCCAATTGATGGATTTCATCTCGGCGGTGGGATGAGATTTGCAAAGCATCAAGGAGGCATACCAATTTGCATGAAAGTTCAACCAAAATCGAACATCCCCTTGTTGCTCTTTGCCATACCCAGAGGGATCATCACACCTCAAAGCATAAAGATCATGCTTGCCCTTTGTGATAGTCCACTGGACGAGTCCCACTGTATTGTGGATCAATTTGCCTAATTGGTGGTTGCATCCGAATGATGATCCGTTCAAGATATTCTAATGACTCCCCTGCATTTGCCATATGAGAACCTAAAGCGGAGGCACGCTTTATGCAAGGGTGAGCACCTTGACCTGATGTTCCTTGTGGGTTTGGCCTCCAACGACCACAAGAGAGCTAAGGAACTTTAGCCATTGCCTTTCTCTTTACCGTGCGGTGAGCAAACGGTGATGCTTCCTCGGTTGCCTCAGAATCGGATGATGGATAAGACTCAATTTCTGGTGATGCTACCCTCTACTTCCCTCTCTTTTCACGAGCCATCTGAAGAATATATGATGATAATTAGGATGGATGAAAGAGATGGAGTCAAAAGATTCAAGATTGGACAACTCAGGTGCCGATCGGAACTTCCGACAGAGCCCGAGCTGGCACAATCTTCCATGGATCGAGAGATTTAGACCACCAAACTTGACAAGATTTTAGACAAGAGTTCTATGGTGTATCTAGAAGCTATCCCCTAAAGGAAATCATCTAAATCCTTCAACATTGAGAGATCGGGCGACGGGATTTTTTAATGTTTTACCTTGAGAATTTCCCGCGCGAATCGGAGAGAAGATGATAGGGATCGGATCTTCTGAGGAGTGACAAATCCAAAGAATCCACGAGCAAAGAAATCCCACGGCTAGAACTTGAGATGCCCTCAAGGATTTGAGAGAGGAGAGGTGGAGGCGTTGGTGGCTTTTGAGAAAGAAGTTAGGGTTTAGAGGGAGCTGTCCAACGGGTATATATAGGAGTAAGTGATTTGTCGGAAGTTCCGATAGGGTGTCGGAAGTTCCGACAAAAATAAATTTCTACTCTTGAGAACCCTCGGTCGAAAGAATGCTGAAACTTCTGGGGGTCGTTGGAAGTTCCAATCTTGTGTCAGAAGTTCTGATGAAAATAAAACCATCCTCCCAAGAACCCCTTGTCTGGACAATCCTAATACCTCCAAAGGGTGTCGAAAATTCCGACAGATAATTTTCAGCTCCAAAAAGATAGATTTTAAGATGAATAAACTTGGAGATATAAAGAGATATGGCTTGTAGACATACGAGACAACTTGACGCTTAGTGATTAGTCACAAACAACATTACATAACAATGATCACAAGAATCAAGCTTTGATCCAAAGATCAACAACCAATCATTTTGAAAACAACTCAACAAAATAAATTCATTTTTCCTATCTAGACAACAATTAAGTATGTGCAACAAGTCAAGCCAAATTACGAGAATCCAAGATATTTAGTTCATTCCTCAAAGCACAAAATCTTTGCTCATCTAGAGGCTTAGTGAAGATAATAGCAAGTTGTCATTCGGTGCTCACATGACGTAAAGCAATATCTCCCTTAGCCTCATGATCCCGTAAGAAGTGATGTCGTATATCTATGTGGTTTGTTCAAGAGTGTTGCACCGGACTATTAGCCAGCTTGATAGCACTCTCATTGTCATACAAGAGTGGAATCTTACGAAACTCACAACCAAAGTCACTCAAGGTTTGCTTCATTCATAAAAGTTGGGCACAACAAGCACCCGGTGCAACATATTCCGCTTCCACGGTGGATAAATCAACCGAATTCTATTTCTTAGAGCTTCAAGACACTAGGGACCTTCCAAAAAATTGGCAAGTCCTCATTGTACTCTTTCTATCTACCTTGCAGCCGGCATAATCCAAATTGGAATAGCCAAGTAGATCGAAAGTGGAGCCTTTGGGATACCACAAGCCAAGGATAGAAGTATGTACTAAATATCTTAAAATTCTCTTAACAGTCATTAGATGACATTCCTTAGGATTATCTTCAAATCTTGCACATATGCATACAATAAGCATATCCTTCACATACTTAGTTTGACATATGAAAGTTTCTTTCTTCATTTGCTTGACTTGAAATCCAAGGAAGAACTTCAATTCACCCATAATAGACATCTCAAACCTCTTGGTCATGATCCTACTAAATTCCTCACAAAAATTTTTATCAGTAGAACCAAATATAATGCCATCGACATATATTTGGCAAACAAAAATATCCTGATCAACTTTGTGAGTGAAGAGAGTAGAATCGGCTTTGCCCATTACAAAGTCGTTCTTGAGAAGAAAATTCTTAAGGCATTCATACCATGCTCTAGGAGCTTGTTTAAGCCCATAGAAGGCCTTATGGAGTTTGTACACATGGTTTGGAAATCTTGGATCTTCAAAGCCCGGCGGTTGTTCTACATACAACAACTCGGATAGGGGGGCCATTCAAGAATGCACTTTTTACGTCCATTTGATAAAGCTTGAAATCATGGTGATTAGCACAGGCTAATAATATGCGAATTGACTCAAGCCTAGCTACGGGTGCATAGGTTTCACCGAAATCCAAACCTTCAATTTGTATGAAACCTTGTGCAACTAACCTTGCCTTGTTCCTTGTGACGACACCATGTTCATCTTGCTTGTTCCGGAAAACCCATTTGCTGCCGATCACATTTTGCTTGGGTCTTTCAACCAACTCTCATACCTCATTTCTTGTGAAGTTGTTTAGTTCTTCTTGCATGGCAATCACCCAATCCGGATCATCAAGTGCTTCTTCTACCTTTAGAGGTTCCAAAGAGGAAACAAACGAGTAATGTCCATAAAAAGTTGCTAAACGTGAACGAGTAGTTACCCCTCTTAGAATACTCCTAAGGATGTTGTCAATAGGATGATCCCATTAAATACTTTGATGAACTCTTGGATGAGGCACTTGTGATTGGGTTGAATTGGACCATCATCATCATCTTCAACTTGTGGTGCATCTACTTGAGTTTCTTCACCTTGTTCTCCCCCTTGATCAATGTCATGAACTTGATCGTCACCATAAACTTGACTTTGATCTTGAGGTTGTTGAGAGCTTGGTGGTTCAACTCTTGTGGATGATGATGGATCATTGTTTCTTCCTTCAATAGAAGTTTGAGCTTGAACTTCATGAGGCCTCACTTCTCCCAAGCTCATCCTCATGATTGATAGACTTGGGGGTTCCTCCTCATCTATAAGGTTTTTATCAACTCGCTCTACTTGAGAGCCGTTGGATTCATCAAAAGTTACGTCTATCGTGATCTCAACACAACCGGTGGTTTTGTTGAAGACACGATAGATGTGTTCGTTAGTACCATAACCAAGTAGAAAGCCATCATCAACCTTTGATGCAAACTTTGAGCTTTTGGTTTTCTTATTAAGTATGAAACACTTACTGCAAAAAATTCTAAAGTAGTGCACCTTGGATTTGTTACCGGTGATTATCTCGTAGTGTGTCTTGTCCAAGTATTTGTGGAGGTAGAAGCGATTGACTGCATGGAAAGCCGTGTTGATTGCTTTAGCCCAAAAAATATCCGAAGTCTTATACTCATCAAGCATGGTTCTTGCAGCTTCAATCAATGTCCTATTCTTCCTCTCCACAATGCCATTTTTTTGAGGAGTGTATGGAGCGAAGAATTCATGCTCGATCCCTTCTTCATCAAGAAATTCCTCAAGATTGGTGTTTCAGAATTCCAAGCCATTGTCACTTCTAATATTCTTAATCTTCAACTCATATTCATTTTGAGCTCTTCCAATGAACTTCTTGACTATTCCTTGAGTCTCACTTTTATCTTGCAAAAAGAATACCCAAGTGAATCGAGAAAAATCATCAACAATGATAAGACCATATTTGTTACCGCCAATGCTTATGTATGCAATAGGTCCAAACAAATCCATGTGTAGAAGCTTCAATGGTCCCGATGATATCATGATGTTCTTGGCGGGGTGTGGAGCACCAATTTGCTTCCCGACTTGGCATGCACTATATATCCTATCTTTCTCAAAAACAACATTGGTTAGTCCTAGTATGTGATCGCCTTTTTTAAGTTTGGCCAAGTTCCTCATCTTGTCATGGGCTAGTTGGCGATGCCAAAGCCAACCCAAGTCGGATTTTTCCACTAAACAAGTATTAGGCTCAACCTTCTCCTTTGAGAAAGCAACAAGATAAAGTTTTCCCTTCAAGCGACCCGTAAAAGCAATAGAGAAATCCTCCCTTCTAAAGACGGTCACACCCTCATTTGTAAAGAGACAATTGTATCCCATTTCATAAAGTTGTGAGATGGACAACAAATTGTACCCTAAAGATTCAACCAAATAAACATTTAAAATTGAGTTGTCATTTGAGAGAGCAATTTTACCCAATCCAAATACATCCCCTTTGCTATTGTCTCCAAAGACAATAGTTTCCTTAGGTATGTCATGAAGCTCTAAGGATGTGAACAAGTTCTTCTTCCTGGTCATATAATTTGAGCATCCACTATCAAGCAACCATGCCGTGCCACCGGAGGAGTAAGCCTACAAAACAAGTTAAGCTTGGAATTTAGGTACCCAAAAAGATTTGGGTCCTTGAGGGTTAGATGGATACACTTTTGGAGCCTACACACTTCTAAGAATGACCTTCTTAGTGTAAGCTCTAGCATACTTGACCACTACTTTACCATTATGGTTCATTATCACCATTTAATCCATAGTGTAGCTCGGTGATGACTCATGCTTGATAACCTTGGCGTTGGTGGGAGCCTAACACTTTTCTTGACTTGGGAAGGAATTATGGTGGTCACACCATGAGCAATTTTCATCAAATCTTCAAGATTTGGTGAACATCACACATTCCTTACCTTTGTCCACCATCCGGTCATTTACCTTGCTTCCCTTGTAATGTCCAAGCCCATCCTTTTTGTTAGAATATCTTCCATCCTTGTCTCTTACCATAGGCTTGGGCTTGACGTTACCTTAATATTCATTCTTCACTAACATGTTCATTCTCTCGGGTTGAGCATCTTTTGCTTGGATCAACTTCTCTAGCTTTGCCATGTTAGTAACACAAGCTTGCATATCAATTTTATAACATTTTGAGTAACCTTCACTTGTGGAGACATTGGAGTCAAGAGGTGCTTTGGAATTGGTTTTGGCACTTTTCAAAAGAGCACTATAGTTAACCTCAAGGTCATTGTATTTGACTGTTAAGCCTGAAAAGCTTTCTTGAAGTTCACTATGAGTGGCCTTTAGGGAAGTTAGAGATTCATTTATCAAAGAGTTCTCTTTAACATCCACTTTTTTGAATCATTAGCTAGAGATAAGGCAATAGCCAATTTTTCAACCTTCACCTTTTCTTTGGCAAGTGCTTTCTCTAAGATAAGGTTTCTCTCCTTCTCAAGGATGTTGTTCTTTCTTATCATCAAAATCATGTTGTATACTACAAGATGTGCTGGAAAGATGGAAGGAAGAGATGGATGATTCTTGTACCTTAGTCCCTCTTGCCATGAGACAAAAAAGAAGCATCATCTTCATCATCGGAGATGTTGTTGAATAGTTTCCTTAAACACTTGGGTATGGCTAGAGTTGCCATACCTTCATGATCGGAGTCTTTATAACTAGACTTCCACTTTTGACCAACATGAGCATGACCTTGATATTTCTTCTTCTAGTCCTTACTCTTCTCCCGGTACCTCTTCTCCTCCTTTTCTTTATTCTTCAATTGTGGGCAATCGGCAATGTAATGGCACACTTATTTGCACTCATAGCACCTTCTTTGTGATGACTTTTTCTTATCATCACCACCTTTCTTGTAATACTATTTCTTAATAAACTTCTTGAAGTTTCTTAAGACCAAGGCCATTTCTTCATCGGTGGAACCTTCATCACATGAATCTTCCTTTTTTGACTTGTGGGCCTTGGGACTTGATTAAATATTGTCACTTGAGCTAGCATTGAGTGCGACATTCTTGTTGATCTTGTGGCTAAGTAACTTAGCTACATCTCTCTCAACCAACTCTTGATGGAGAATTTCACCAAGAAGTTGATTGGGTGTCCTCGTCTTGAATTTTGGATCTCTTCTAATCATTGTTGCAAGGGTTGGGTTTCTTGGTGTGAAAGTCCTAAGCAACTTATTTATCACTTTCTGATCATCCCACTATTTGCTTCCAAGAGATCTAATATCTGACATAAGGACCATTAGTCTATCATACATTTGTCTCACGGTTTCTTCATCATACATGACAAAGTGCTCCAACTCTCCTTGCAAAAAATCCATCTTGCCTTCTCTAACTTCATCGGTCCCCTCATAAGCCTCTCTCAACGCGTTCCAAATTTTCTTGTCCACTTCAATATTGCGGATTTTGTTAAATTTTTGGGCACAAAGAGAGCTTGTGATGACCCTTACGGCTTGCGCATTTCGGAAGTAGTCTTGAGTTTGTTCGGCCATGGGTACACCATTCGTAGGTGGAGTCACACCTACAACCACAACTTCCTAAATAGAGGGGTGAAGCCCATAGAGATGCATTTTCATGCCATACGACCACTTGGGATAATCCGTCCCATCGAAGAAAGGATGTTTTCCAAGTGGATGGACTAAAATTGTGAAGGATATTGAGATAAAGCATAATTATGAGAAACTTGATATAACCTGAAGAATGGATGCTTCTCGCTTTCTTCCTAGATTCGCTTCTTCATCAATTTCTTGGTCTTCTTCTAATTCTCGGTCTTCATCTTCTCTTTTCTCCTTTTTCTTGCTTCCAAATCTTCACTCTCACTTTCATCACTTGAATTTGAATCTTCACTTGATATTGATCCATAGATGGAGGGTGGACGACTTGTTTGCCTAAAGGGGTTCACAGTGCTTCCCCCAAGGCCTAGACCGGCCGTGGCTTGAGCGGCAGCAGCTTCGATTACGTCGGCGGTGCTATCCCCAACTTGAGATATCTTGTTATCCCTTAGCGGTTAAGCCTTAATCAAGATATTAGGCTCTTAAACTAATTGAAAGGATCTTGGTGATGCCTAGAGGGGGTGAATAGGGGTATCTGAAAATTCCTCAAAAATCTTCGTAGCGGTTAAACCTGTAGGAAGTTCCGATGGGTCGGAACATCCAACAATGGACTGGAGCTTCCGATAAAAGCAAAGTTCTTATACGAAATTCAAAATTAAACTTGAAACTGTAGAACCTGGTTGAATCAAAAATTGAGCAATGATACTAGGAGACTTTTGCAAGTGATCTTTGCAAGCACAATAACTTGAGACGTAGATCGGCACAAAATAAATTCTAGGTCAACAAGAACTAAATAAATGTAATAGGCGCAAGACATGAGAGATTTGTTTCCGAAGTTCACTCCCACTAAGAAAGCTACGTCTCCATTGAGGAGCTCACAAAGAGCGAGGTCTTCCACTAACCCTTTACCTCACTCAATCAACCACAAAGGAGGATTGAGTCACTTACTGTGAAATCCACAAAGGATGGGTAATACAAACTTTCCGGAGCGCACACACACGAGAGGATGCTCAACCAGGCAATGTTTAACCATCTAGAAGCAAGCTTCAAGAGTAATAAATGCGAATCGATGGATGGAGATGCTTCAAGTGCTCTTGAGATGAATGTGGCTGCCTTCTCACTCAAGTGCTTAAGCCTCACACCTCAATCTTGCTCTCACCCAAGCCCTAACTAGAATCATCTTAAGGATTAGCTCTTGAAGGGAGTTAGGAGAAGGATTTCAAGCTTGTGGAGGTGTTGTTTTCGTGAAGAGTCAGCACCAGATGGCAGAGGGGCTGAGAGGGTATAAATATCCGAGCCCTAAAAACAAGCTGTTAGTGTAATGGTTAAGTGATTGTCGAAACTTCCGACACAAGGTCGGAACTTGAGACACAATTAAATCATCCTAGCTGAGGACCCCCTATCGAAAGAACCTAGTTACTTCCGACAGGTGTCGAAACTTCCGACACCCTATCGGAACCTCCAACAACTGTAGAAACTGCAGGAACATAAATGTGCAAGTGTGTGATTTGTGTCTCTCATAGGAGGTTAGCATCTCAATTAAGCACTTTGACATCTTCAAGTTATCTCTTCGCATCCCTCTTAATAGTACGGTCTTTCTTATACTCAAATTCAAAATATAAAATAAATAAAGATTTTCTTTTGAGCTCCATCACCGTCCATCAGGTAAATTGGCGTCTTTTCACTCATATATTTTATTTCATTAAATTTTAACCTGTTCAACACTTGATAATCATATTTTCTCTCTAATTATGCATGTCATAAACAATAAAATTCACTTAGAGGACCAAATGCACTTTCAAGGTGTACTGCAATATATAGTTGTTTGTTTCTTTTGCGGATATGGTGTGATGCTAAGAATAATAGCTAAACAAATTGTGTATCATTTGGCTCATTAGGAATGACTTTGTTTTCAATATACTGTTCTTCCTTCGTCCCTTCACCTCAGGTTGGTATGTATCGTTTGGTTTCTTTTACGCGCCGCGGGGGTAGGGGGTGGGGGCGGGGGAGGGATTTTGTGCAAGGAAGAAGATTTGGGTTGCAGGTGGATGCGGCGGTGCAGCAATTGACACCAACTTGCATTGCTACGAGCAGCAATTGGAGCAAGAGGGGTGACAAAAATTTCGTTTTTAAGTCCTAGTTATCTTCTTTTAGAGGGAGTTTTAGAGTGCTCTTTTGACTAGTCTTTGTTTCGGTAGAACAAATCTAGATACTCGACTTTTCCTTTGAAACTCGTGGCATGTAAAAGCTGGTAATCCCAGCAAAACATCTCTGCTATGCTTTATAATAAAGCAGGGTCAAGTGGTTGTTTGGTCTAAAAATAACCAAACAAATTGTGCATTATTTTCGACTCCTGTCCCTTTTATTTTCTTTCACACCGACGTTTGCAAGTATTGTCAAATTCTCAACCAGATAAATTGAGTGTTATTTCCCTCATCTTATTTTGTTTTCACTAGTAATCGTCCATGCAATTTTGTCGAATAGTCAATACGATAAATTTAGCAATACTTTCATCGTTTTTCCTTTTTGTCTTCTCTCATACTGAGGCCTCCAAATATTGGCATTTAGGCACGTACTTTGAATGTGAAAGGAATAAGTATATTTATTCTTACTCATAAATTGAACTCGCGACTGGATATGGTGCTTAAAATTGTTCCCTTGTTTTTTTTGCAACTTTTCCTTTTGTAATTCTCCGAGAAATTCGTTAGTTCAGCTGGACCTTCAATTTGTGCAGTCCAATAGTCCATGATGTTTGAGATACTTTGCAAAGATATTACACAGTGAGCATAGTGGATGTTTGGTAGTTGATTCATAGGTACACTTTGCCAAACCATATATTTAGGTAGGTTTGGGTATGTATGGCTATGTTGGTTTAGGTAGTGAGATTTTTTTTTGGTAACCAAATAATCACTGCAAATTACCGCGATTTTCAATTTCATGGCGCTAAGCCGCTAATCGTTGCTATCTTGTTTCTACCGTGGGGGTTGTTATCCACTACCACTACAACTAGTTGCAAGTTGAGTACGAAGTTCCCTTACATATTAAACAGAGCGTACCAATCTTTACCCAGCGCGCAATATACTCTCTCCATCCTGAAAAATAAGTCATTCTATAATTCAAAATTTATCAAAAATTAAATCATTTTGCCCCATTTGATGAATGCATGTGCATACAACAATCAATTAGTATCAAATATGGCTAATAAATTGGGGCAACCAAGGTTATTTTATCTTCCTGTTAATTGTCATAAACTTCCTATAATGTATTTTTTTGGGGGGGGTACAGAGGGAGTATTGCAGAGTGCAGACTGTCAAGAGTAATAATGTCGTCACCAGCTCATTATTTTCACAGAACACTTTGACAGATTTATCTCTAATTAACCCTTAATATGTCACTAGTACCTTTTTCAATATCAGCTATAGAATGCTAGATCAAACATTAACTTTTGTGTGCATATGATCTGTCCACTTATAAGCATACCACTAGAAGATTTTCATTTGACGAACAAACAACTTGGAGTTGGCATCGTTCATTTTTGCTCTCTTTCATCTAGGTGGCTGTTGCAGCTATCCTGGAGCTGCCGTCGTCGTCGCCGCCGGCGGCGAGCTCGTGGAGCCTCCTCTGCAGGCCTGCCCGCTCGCGGCCCAGCCTCGCGTTGTCGCGCCGCACGCGGTCGCAATCCCTGATGGCGCGGTTGAGGCGGTCGAGCAAGTCGCGGTTGTCGCCGCGGAGGTGGGCGGCCTGCGCCCAGAGCTGGCTGAGTTGCCTCTGCTTGCGCACGCGCGACCGCCGCGCCGACTCCCGGTTGGACGCCGTCCGCCGCCGCCGCCTCTCCTCCGCGAGCTGCCGCCGCCGCTCGACGCCGCCGGCAGCCTCGTCATGGGGGCCCGGCGCGTGGTCGAGGAATGGCTGGTGGCCGGCGGGGTGCTGCTGGCAGTGCGCGGCGGTGGCAGCGTACGGCAGCGTGAGCAGGTCGGTGCTGATGCCCGGGAACAGGAAGTGGTCGCCTGCAGGCGGGTGGTAATGGGGCCCGAAGCCGAAAGCCGCGGCGGCTGCAGTTGGCAGGTACGGGAGGACAACGCTTGCAACCTCACCAGGGTACATGCTGTGCTGTCCGATCTCAGAGAGAGAGAGAGAGAGAGAGAGAGAGAGAGAGAGAGAGAGAGAGAGAGAGAGAGAGAGAGAGAGAGAGAGAGAGAGAGAGACGTTTCTGAACAGAAGCAAGGGAGCAACGAGGTGGATTTATAGCCCGAAAAGCATAGCCGGGGCCGTACAGTCTCCTAGCGCACAGGCGCATGCAATCCCAACCTGAAGGCATACGATCGATCAGGCGATCGGCTTTGCGCGACGGCCGACAGCAACAGCCAACAGCAAGTAGGCGTGGGCAGAATTTCCCAACCCTCAACCCGAACTTAAAATACCCAAACCCCGCTCCTAAAATACTCAGATATATCTAAACCTGCTTTTGATATACCGATCGCTTGAGAAATCCGAAATTAGCTCGGGAAATTCATATATACACTTCGATTCCCGAAAATATCAAAACACCTAATAATTTTAAAGTATTAATCAAGGTCCAAGTCCATCCTATTCTTCCTAGTTATAATTTGAAAATCCTAAAACCCACACAAACAGCAGCCACCCCTACTCTAGCGGCCAACCGCACCCACCAAGATTCCTCCCCTGCCAACCCCACCCACCTAGATTCCTCCCCATCCTGTCTACACACTCGTTTGTTTGCCAAGCTAAAGCACGCAAATGCCAATGCACCGCCATCCACAGTAGGGCGCCACGCAACGCCCCTCACCCCTCATCATCCTCACCCTACCGACCACACAGCATGCCGGCAATGCCCTTCGCGGCCTTGCCCTTCACCGGCGCGGGGCATTGTTCGCAGCAGCTGGCAGCCCACGGCGCCCCACGCTCCTCGGCTTGTGCTCTTAGCCGTTCCCTGCCAAGCCTAGAACCACAGCCGCCACAAGTGGCGGAGCGTGTGCTAAAACTAGCTAGGGAGGAATAATCTTCAATTACTGTTTTATCTCTACTTCGACTTCCTCAAGCAAGCTTTTACTCACAGGCTACCAAGCTGATTGAAAAACTCTTCAGATTAGGAGGGGACCGGAGCCCAGGATGGCCTACACTAGGCTCCACCCCTAGCCGTCACTAGCCTACGCCTAGAGGGCATCGGTGTACGGTGAACATCAGGTCACCGGTGCTCTACGAAGATTGCAATCATACATCAGGTAAACAGCGTAATTTGATCCCGAATTTTCAAGTATTCATGGATTTTAGGTAGAGGTTCTCGTTCCCTGAATTTTTAATTACCCAAATGACCTTATCCAATTTTCCCAAATCACCGAATGTCCGGCCTAAGATCAACTCTAAAAGTCTAGCCAAATCTCACTCTTCGTATTTCCAATTAGCTATCCATTTAGCAAAGGTTCCCTCTCTAATTTAGGTACACTCCAACAGACTAGTCAAATCTTACTTTTCATCCACACAAGCTCCCTCTCCATGCACGGCAGGAGCAGCAGCTCATCTTCTACCTCCCCTTCCATAGCTGGTGCCCCTCTCCTCTGCCTCCTCCACCACCACCAGCCCGCACCCCTCCCCCTCTCTACTCCCCTTGCCAGCAAGGGCCGCGTCAGGGTGGCTGGGTCGCCGGTGGCTGGCCACGCCCGGCTGGCCCCACGGCTGGTGGCTCATATGGCGAGGCGCACCGCCGCCGTCCGCCCCCGCGCGGGATCTGCCTAGATTTGCCACAAGCGGGTCGCTGGGCTGGACCGTGCCGCGCCGCGCTGGCTGCCTGGTCACGGCTGGCTGCGTGTCACCACCCCAGACCTGGCTGCCCTAGCGCCAGCCCGGCCGCTGGCCACGCCCGCGGATGGCCGTGGACGCAGCACGAGGAGGGGATGGAGGGGAGAGCTGTTGCTGGTGGAGGTGCTCCATGGGAGAGAGAGGAGGCTCCCTGGGGCTGCTCGGTGGGGAAGAAAGGGAAGAGACAGGGAGGCTGCTACTCTGCCGCCTGTGAGGGAAAGGAGAGGGCATGCCATGGCTGCCAGTGGATCTCGGTGCGCGGGAAAGGAGGGGGAGGGCGTGGGAGCGAGGCGACGGGCTCGGCAAAGATTGGTAGTGGGGCGCCGCGGATGGATAGCGAGGATTTTTTTACCTCAATTTAGCTATTTTTATCCATCCAACTTCTTTTACGGAGGCTGTTGGAGATGCTCTCAGCAGCAGACGGACCTGTCCATGCTCCACACACGCGCCACTGGTTGATGGATGCTTATCGCCACGTCGCGTCCTGGTTATCGTGTCGGCTCCTCCGCGTCTCGCATCGCCCTCCTGGCGCAATCGAGCAGGCCATCCTCCAAGTAATATCAGCAAGCTGGCCGGCCGGCCGGAGTTGGTGCTCTGGCCATTCAGACGGGAGGTGGTTGCTGCCCACCGGCGGCCGGCGGCGGCGAGGCTACGGTGTACGGCCTCGACGACTGGGCAGTCGTTTCTGTGTGCAGATCAACGATCGATGCCTTGCGTTAACGTTGTATTTCTACTTGTAGGGGATCGGAGGGCACATAATTGAGGAGGGGGACGAGCAAGCCAGTAGCGGATACAGACGACGACGCCGCCGTTCGGCGAGATGGACCACTAGCTAGCTAGCTCCTAGGCAGGCAGGTAGGTTAGGCTACGTCGGTCGAGGACGGAGGTGCTCCGCTCCGAATGGCATTCCGTTCCGTTCCCCGGTCTCGGTCTGAATGATCGATCTTGACGCCCTCGCTTTCCCGGTGAGCTCACGCAACGGGGGCATCTTTAATTTGCGAAAAGGTGCAGGTGAAAAGCCAGTTGGTGGTTCACGGCCACGAGCTCTCGATTGTTTTTCCTTTCTTTTCTTTTTTATTTCCCCTTTGGATAAGGAGAATATGCACCTCTGCAGATGGGAACCGTGTTCCTCATCCACAACCGCGCGTCTGGTGATGTGAGCAGGCTACACTACTAGAAATCCTAACACTGGTGCTGGGCGGGAACCTTCGATTATTACGGGGAAGTATTGGGCGAGCACGGGGAAGTATCCGGCGGGAACATCTCTAGTTAGTACCCGTTTCCCGCTTGGTACGGCTGGTCGGTACTAAATAGCGCGTTACCAACCACTACTGAATATTCAAAAAATAAAATAATAAAGTTTTCACACGTAAATGTGCGTGCGCGGTCGTAAGAATTCGAACCCACGATCTCCAGTCTCGCGTGTAGCTTTCTTACCATCCCATCTATGCATTACAAAGTGGCAGATGCATTCCTTTTGAAGTAACCCGTAGAGGATTATTTAGTACCGGATCTAAGACACCAATCGGTATTAAATGTCGCATTTTATTACCGGATGATGTCATTGACCGGTAATAAAATAGCGCGGCCATTTTAGTACCGGGCCAAAACACCAGCCAGTGCTAAAATACGACATTTAGTACCGGCCAGTGTCTTGATCTGGTAAAAAATACCTCCATGGGCTTTTAAATTTGGATCCGGTACTAAAAATAACTCCGGAGCAGACTAAAACTTAATCCGTATTAACCGAATGGACGAAAGCTCATTTTTAGGAGCGCTGGGCACATGCATATGTATCGCTGATGGGTCTGATGGAGTACGTAATTGTTTGGATTAAGGGAATATCTGTTTGTTTCAGGCTTCGAGTGGTTATTTAGTTTAGTTTGCACACTCGATCGTTGCGAATTTCACTCGTGCTAGCTGGTCATTACCACAAACCTCAACAAAATAATGCAGCTTGGGAAGACCCTCGTCGCAATGATGGCAGACAGCGTAGTGGCCAGTGATCTCTTCACCGCGTCTAATCGCGCCCCGGACACGGCCCGGCACCATGAGCACGTCCAGATATCGATCTGCTTGTCGTCAGAAGCTGACAAAATCGAACGCCTCCGATCGTCAGGTCCTCTTCAGAATACTTTGTGGGCAGACGGATCCGTGATACAAGTTTAAATACGAAGAATTCTAAACTTGTCACAACCATCAGAGTGGCGCAGCGGAAGCGTGGTGGGTCCATAACCCACAGGTCCCAGGATTGAAACCTGGCTCTGATATAAATATTCGAGGGCTTTCGCCTTTTTTTGTCCAATTTCCTTTTTTCTTTTTTTTCTATTCGAGGGCTTTCGCCTTTTTTTTGTCCAAATTCCTTTTTTCTTTTTATTCTCAGCCCGTTGCATTTTCTTTTGTCCGTTCCCGTGGCACGGCGATTCCCAACTATTTTAGTCTTACGTACCCAGCACAACCAACGCTGCCTTTGGTAACAAAGATCCTCTCGTTTTTGTGTCTCACGTTTATAAACAACACAAAACAAAAAACAACAACAAACATCATCTTCTTTTTTTTTCTCGAAGAAGAAGACCAGAAACACCATCATCATCAGCAGAGCTAGTGCCTAGTGGCGACGCGCTCCCTCGCTCATCTCCTGGTGATGGCGAAAGGCCCCAAAGCTAGCTAAGAACGACGAGGAGGTTAGTGGTCGACCGTCACGCCACGCCCCGTCTCCTCGCCGTCGCTGTCGCAACCCCCTGCCTGATGAATCGCCGTACCACGTCGCGTCGTCTTGGGGCCCGGAGCGGCGGCGGGAGCGAATCGTCCGTCTCGCACGAGCGAAAAAGGAGGCCGCGCAGGGGCGGGCCTTCGGTCGCGGCGGTGGTAGTGCGCGCGGGCGTCGCTGGCTCGGCTCAATTATTCCGGCGTGTCGCCGTGATTGGACCTGGGGCATTCGCCGCGTGACGTCGTCGCCTGCGCCCAGCTTTCAGGTGTCGGCCTCGCGGGGGGCTCCGCCGTCGCTCTCGTGTCCTCTTTCCTCCTCTGCATCATCCTACTCCTGCCGGTTGCTTGCCGTCCAGAGCTTCGGTCCTCTGCTCCCGCGCGCCGCGCTGCTAAACATCCAGGTGTTTACGGTCGTTCATGCCGCCAGGATTTCTGAAAATGGAAGGGTAATCCTCTCATGATCTTTGCAACAGAGAAGCACCTAATTTGAGGCTCGCAGCTTAGTTGAAATTTGTTTAGTCTTTACATTTCTTTATTAAACGAATCAATGATAGAATATACTACCTCTATTTCTAAATATATGATTTTTAAGAGTATAAACTAAAAAGTTGGGTTAGATCTCAACCAAACATCACCTTCCTCCTTAGCTAGATGGAGAAGTTATCAAATTTCATTCTCTTGCTATTTTCTCCTGTTGTCTAACAAAAGAAAAGAAGAAAATCGCTACCATGGGAACTATGCTCATTTTGGAGCCATTTGTTTTGGGCCCCGACCACTATCAAGGCCCAAACAAAAGTGCCAGCATAATGGCTTCTCGTCTCTCAATCTACAGTACATGCAACATAAGAGCAGGATTCCACTCTTTTGGAAGCAAAAGCTCCAATTAGCAGCATCAGAACACCAATTAGCCAGAGAGGCTTGTAAATTATAACACCATTGACCCAAATCTACTGAACACACTTCCTCTGGTGATAAGCATACAGACAATAACCAAGAGACTATCTTTCCCTGCTATAACCTGTAGTTATACTTACATTACATTAACATCGCATCTCCAGTTTTTTACCTTTTTCTATTTTCCTTTAGCTACACCAAACAATGCATCAACCCATGTTACACACAAGCCAAGAAAAAAAAGGCAAGAAGTAAAGCTCGAAGAAAAGGAGGCTAGAAGAAGAGATGCACAAGTGCGCGCATCAAAGTGTTGGTTTACAGTTCGACGGATTCGTAGGTGGCGGAGTAGTCCGGCATGCGGTGGAGGCACCGGAGCACGCCCTCGGCCACCTGCTTGGTGGCGGCATCGCCCTTGTGGAAGGCGCTCACCAGCAGGCTCGGCAGCGCCCGGTCGCTGGTCACCTCCCTCACGCACCGCTCGCCGCCGTGCGCCAGGAACCTCTCCACCGCCCAGAAGCACCTCCGCGCCACCGTCCCGCCCCCGCCGTCGCTCCCACCCCACCCATCCTCGCGGTGCTGCCGCAGCGCCCGCAGCAAGTGCCGCGCCGCGTCGTGCTCCGCGAGCACGGCCACGCCGCTCGTCACGTCCACCGCGTCGTCCATGAGCGTGCAGAGCGCGCCGAGGGTGGCCTCCACCACGCGCCCGTTCTCGTTGCTCTCCAGGACGCACAGGAGGCCCTCCACCGCACCTGCTTCCACCAGGCAGAAAGTGGTGGACGGGGAGCACACGCCGCGGTGCACCGGGCAGACCCGGCTGTGTGCCGGCGGCCTCCGGTTGTCGTGCACCCGCCCGGCGTGAGCCTCGCGCAGGCGCCGCAAGATGTTCTTCTTCTTCGGGCGTCGCTCCTCAGTCGGGGGCTGAGAGAGGTTAGGTGACTGGCTGCTGAGGTTCTCGAGGCCGACCGCGGCAAGCCGCTGCACCTCGTCGCTGCCCGCCGACCGCACAAGGAGGTCAGTGAGCACCGACGTGAGATTGTGGTCCATGGCCGCCAGGAGCACGTCCGGGTCATACAGTGTCGTTGTTAGCCGAACAAGCACGCCCACGAGGCCCTCCATGTACGCCTTCGCGTAGCGGCTTGCCCTCGTCTCACCGCGCTGCATCTCGTCTATCTTGGCCAGCATGGTCGTCATGGCGCCACGGTTGAGCAACGCCAGATTCAGAGCAATGTGCTGGTACGGTAGCTTTGCCAGGAGCGTTGCCGACATGGCGTGCCGCTCGGTGATCCTGCCGTGAAGGCCGATGCTCTTGACAAGCTCACCTGGCTGCCCCGGGGCCTTGCAGAGCTTCTCGGCAATGGTATGCCCCATCTGCGGGGACAATGCAATGAGCAACCTCGTTGCAGCAATGCCAAGCAACTCCGAGAGCGAGCCCATGAGCTCAATCACAGTCTGGCTGCTGTCCTGCTCCTTCATGACTGAGACCACAGTGGTGAGAGGCTTGGGGAGTGTGGTGAGGGCGAGCAGCACGCGCACAAGGCTGAGGTTGAGGGTGTCAGGCATGGAGCACTTGAGCATGTGAGCAAAGTTGTACACCGAGTACTTGGACGTGATGACGTGGCCTTCCTTGTTGACGACGATGGCCTCAGGATCCAAGCCTGACTCAACAATGTTGGCTAGCACGGTGGCAGCCTCCGTCTTAGAGCCCATGGGTTCATCATCAATCTTTCGGATGAAGAGCTGCTCGACCATGACCGGGACAGCACCAGCATCCACGAGTGTCTTGCCATTGGGGTGGTGGGAGGAGATCTGGACCAGGACATCGAGCGCTGCCTTGCGAATCGCGGTATTTCCACTGTGCACCATCTTGATAAGGATCTCTGACGCGCTCCCAGCAATGTTGATAGTCATCTCCTGCTTCTGAATTAGCTCCCCGAGGTAGCTCACCATTTCCATCTGCACATCTTCTGACCCTGTTTAGTACGTTCATGTCAGCTCATGGTAGTGTCAAGGTGTGATTTCAATTAGACAGTATTTCCATAATTTTCCTATGATAATCGCGTTCCAAGGGCGCTTTATCACATAACAGGTTGAATTGAATGTATAAAATTTGAAGGAAAACAGAAGGGTTAACACTCACCAAAAGAAATATGTCTTCATTTTTGCAGCATATCAAAATAATCTCTACTATTTTGCTGTCACTACAGTTCAAACTTCAAACATTCAGAGGGAAAATTCCCACATTATTCAACTGGTATGTTTCCAGAAGTATGATACAAATTAAAACAAATTTATGCACTGAAAGTTTTGAACTATTCATTTATGGTTTTGACAGGCTGAAAGTGGCATTTTCCACTCAACGTTTCATGAATTAGTAGTATATGTTGGCTTAACACACAGAAGAAAGTTAAATTTTCCTCTAGACAGGCTAAATCTTACCTTCAACTAGGTGCCTTTGCAAAGGATCCAAGTAGCCACTTTCAGCCATGTACTTGATATTCTTTGGGCATTTCTCCAGGTTCTTTAGGACCTCTCCAGCCTTCTCGGCAGCAATGGGATCATCGGAGCCGTTGAATTTCATTGTGGTGAGAATCAGTATACTTCCAGCAGTTGATCCAATGTTCTCCAACAGTAGCTCTGATTTCGATAGCTCTACTAAGAAACAGATAGCTGAATGCCTTTCATCAGTACTACTACTAGAAAGCAGCTTTATAGTCCTTGAAACGGCTCTGGTTTTTGCTATGATTTCCTGTATGCCATGAAAACAAATTTGAGTCAAATGCAAGATGATGAGGAGTTGAAGCTGAACTTCTGGCTTCAGCATTAGTTTTGGTACACTGATAGCACAACAATCTGCAAGGATTGGGTAAAAGATCAAAGATGACAAAGGTTGAAATATATCAGACATACCTTTCCTGCATCATCCTCAACCAACAGGCAGAGGAGGTCCAGGGAGTCACAGCGAATAAGCGCATCCTTGTGGTCCAGAAGACGTGCTAGAAACTTGGTGATGCCAATCTTGTGCATCTGATCCCTGTTCTTTCTCCTCAGCCTGGCCAGCACCTTCAGTTCATGTATGGCCTCAAGCACCATTGCCTCTGTGGTTGCCATAGAAAGTGCAGTACGTGCAATCCTGACACGTGTCGCTTCATTCCTTGTAATCCATTCTGCGATTGTGCTCTTCAGTGGAATATTGTTCCTTAGTGTTTTGCTCTGCATTGCCATCTTTGTAACAGGACATATCACAGGTTCAGAGCTGTCTGTAAACTTCTCAAAGTAATCCTCAATGGCTCTCCTGTCATAAGTAACACCACTCTCCGTTGTCACTGGATCTATCATGACCTTGTTCATCAGCGGACAGAAGAAAGAATCATACAACGGCTCCACATATTCCGCAACTTCAGGGAGGGAATTGAAGGACTGACCACCAAACTCATGCGACTCCTGGTACATTCCCTGCAAGAAGTCCACCAGCCTCGGCATGTCACTATTGTGCAATGTTCTTCTCCTAGGCCTCTCAATGGCCACAACCATAGACATATCACCCTCTGAGTAGCCATCACAGGAATGCTGATCATACAGATCATGCCGGTTCCTGACAACCTGAAGGTGTCCACTGACTGCTGGCTCTGCAAACCTGCTGCTAGCAAACGTTGATACTGGTATCTTGTTGAGCTCATTGCTTATATTCTTTATGACATTGTCCAGGTCCTCGGTTATGCCCAGGAGGTCGTCATCCATGAGCTTCTGCGCAATGGCGCTGCACTTAGCGACGAGGTCCTTGGCAAGGTCGACATTAGCAGCTAGATACTCCATAACGTGCAGTGTGTTGGTTGGCGAATTCTGTGCTTTCTGCAGCTCCATTGTGCCAGGGGTCGCATGGTGGAGGTGGCTGCCGACATCCATGAAGTTCTCCGGCTCGACATCGATGGCTGCTGCCGACGACATGAGCTCGGAGATAGCAGCTAGCACGGACTCGGCGAGGGATGCCTTCCTGGCCTGCGCTTCGCTTCGCTGAACAAGGGGAAAGCAAGTGTGAGTCACCCGAGTAGACGCATCCAAGCAAAGATTAACTTTAGTTTTGGTATGGGAAAGGATAGTTCAGAGTTTAGACTAGAAAGTCGTAAAGAAGAAACCTACCAACTTTGTTCGCTACAAAAGTACAATTCCGCAATCTTAAGATGATAGGGATTGATTCTAAACAATTGGGGAATAGTGTAATACAGGGCTGGCCACTTCCCCCAAATTCCCAGCTGATACAGATTGGTTGCCTTCAACAACCAGCCTAATAGTGTTCACTGCAAAAACTATGGCAGACCAGTTTGTACAATAGCTGCTACTAGAATGGGAGATGGGAGGTAAACCAGAGTTTTGAGTTCTCATGGTCCCGAAAGGAACACCAAAAACAAAAAGATTGGGGGAGAAGACGACAAAAACAGCTCTATACAGTCTTGGATTGCAATTTTTGACATGTTCTTCTGCCCCCAACACCTTCCAAACCCGTCGAGGCCGTCCTAATTTTTCTGGATTGCAAACAGAGCTGCTCACTTCGCGGACCAAGCTCACACGGCAACGGCACCTTCCTCCTTCCCTCGAAAGCACAGTAGAAGCGGAAAAAACAGCGATAAGAACTGCTACGTTTGGAAATCACACCCCCAAAACTCAGCTAAATTTCATGAGAACCTGCTAGCCCACTGAAATCACAACGAATTGCATCTGAATAAGCAAGTAGGTAGGCGGGCAGCTCAGCAGCACGTACCTGCATCCAACCAAGAACTTGAAGGAACTGGGATTCTTCCCCTCCCCCTCCCCCTCCGGCGACCTCCTCCCCCTGAGCTGACGGCGGCGGAGGCTAGCAGTAGTGGCCGGGGAGCATTCTCCCCTCCTCTTCCTCCTCCAGCTCACACCCACTCAGCTAGGCATGGCGCCCTCGTCGCCCAAGAACAGCACCGCACGCAACGGGGCAGCCGAGGTAGAAAGGGCGGAGACCGGCGAGAGGCGAGGGATAATGGTGGGAGACCGCGCTGCCCGCAGACCGAGTCCAGGCAAGCTCACCGTCCCCTCCCTCCCTCCCTCCTGTTTAGAGATGGGCAAAAGGCGCTCCCTTTTTTCTAATCACCCAGCCCACGCTCTTGTTTACCGGCAGCACTGCATCACTCCACGGGGACGGTACAAAGATGTTGAGCTTGCACTTGTTCAGATCCCATCAAAATTTCAATTTTTTATACTCTCTCTCCATCATATCAATTTTGGGACACATGCATGGAACAGTAAATGTATATAAAAAATAACTAATTGTACAGTTTAATTATACATCACGAGACGAATCTTTTAAGCCTAGTTAGTCCATGATTAGATAAAATTTATCAAATCCAAACGAAAACGCTACAGTACCAAAAGTTATAAAAATTTAGAATCTAAACAGGTTTTGTTAGAGGAGACGGCGGCGCTCCGTCCGACACGGATGAACGGCCACGCCAACGCTCGCTCGCTTGCAACGCACGCTCGCCGCGCCGCGCCTCGGCCTGGCCCTGGCGTTCCGAGCTGCTCAGCTCTTGGTCATGGGTGGATTTCACGGCAAGTTTAGGTAAAGCGGAGAGTGATGGCGACGCTGTGCGAAGCTGTTTTTTGAGGGTATACTCCAACGGTTCATTAATGCAGATCGTTAGGAGACAATCAATGGCAGGTGGGCCTAGGTAACTGCATCCTTCGATGAGGAGGGAGGAAGCTAGAGAGTAGAGACTAGAGTAGGTTCACGTGCGAGGTTTCGGAAACCAGAAAAGGCAGTTCTAAATTCTCTCACTGCCAATGGGTTTTTTTAACCTTTCCTGGCTGGAATATACAGGTTACTGATCCCAATTGTGGGTGGGTTAACTACTGAATGTGCTTAGCTACTACTAGTAAGTATGTCCTTATGGGAATTAGGAAATCCCAAACATTCTTAATAAGAAAAGAAAGGTCAAATTGAAAACATAATTCTCGATATTCAAATGGCTGTGTGAACTGTCTCGGTGGCCTCTTTGCATGCACACTGTTCTTTTCTCTTTTGATTGAACCGAAAGGCATGATGGATGCTGAAGGAAAGGCTACATGAGACAAAATTATGGCGGTATAGTAGCGTTTGAGTTGTCACTTGGATATTACGTTTGGAGCCCCCTTTTGTTTCGCTCTCCGTTTTCCCTGGTCATGAAGGCATGCCGGCACTGATGGCCATATGCCACTGCCCACAATCGGTGGGATGCAACCGCATTAGGTGCTTTGCTCTAAAGATGCCTAACTGTACCATTTAATCCATTCTTGCTATTATAATAAAAAATAGGTATTCCAACAAAATGCTATTTTAACAAAGGACAACCAGTTCAAGAGAAACTGGCAGGGGATGGAAAATGTGCCTTCGGGCCTAAAAGTGAAGCTGCGCATCATTTTTTTTATTGCTCTATGACAAAAATATGTCTAGAGCTTGATGGCTATTGTGGTAGGAGTTCAATGTACACCGAACTTTTTAAATAACTTCTGCATTTGGGCAGATAGATTTATTCCTGCAGGAAAAAGTACAGTATTGTTGCCGTAAAAATTGGACGGTGAATCTTGCAGAGGACACGCTAAGATCCAGGAGTTCTGCTTATCTTCAGTGCAGGTACTGCAAATCGGGTTCAGTGCCAATCAATTTGACCTACAATTGATAAGGAAAAAGAAATTTAATTGGTAAAATAATAGGGAACTATCTATTGGAGTTCCAAGGAGTTCTGCTTATCTTCAGTGCAGGTACTGCAAATCGGGTTCAGGGCCAATCAATTTGACCTACAATTGATAAGGAAAAAGAAATTTAATTGGTAAAATAATAGGGAACTATCTATTGGAGTTCCAAATAGTTTCGAGAAGCACATCGGCCGGAACATCTGATACATGAATCGGTACATCGCTGTAAAACCGATCCCACGATGAAGCAAGATTAAAAAATAAAAACTTCATAATTAAATGCACATGTTTAATTAGACTAAATCCATCATCACATTAGTAGGATCGGACCTAACCGAGACACGCTAATAGCAAGGCGACAAATCGAGCATAAATAATCAATGCACTAAATTATATTGAAATTTATTCTTAGCGTTAAACCCACGATCGGCCATGAGGCCGATGGAAACCACTAAGCTACCCTAATCATACCATTATTGACCGATGGGCACATCGGACTGGTAAAACTTGACCCAGCATCATCACTCAAGGATCGGATCTAACCGAGACAGCATGAGATGATAATGTTGGTGCAAATGAATCAGCTAATCTAACCGTCGCAATGAAGTTCACGATTGCAGATGACTTAGTGGTGGTAGCAATAATCAACGAAAAGATTGGCTATGGGGATTCTGCAGAAGAGGTTAGATAAAACCGATAACCTGATGATTATCACGGGGTAAATTGTGAAATCTATTAAGAACTAGTAACATATCAGATGATTATCACTGGGTAAATTGTGAAATCTATTAACAACCAGTAAGAGATCAAACGATCCAGCCTTACAAGACTTGATAGAGATCGATAACTTGGTAGATTAGTCTAAACAAAACTACAGCGATATGCTGGTAGCTAAAGCCTATAGAATCTGATAAACGCGAACTTACCAACAAGCCAAAGATCGATCCGATGCAGCCCTACTTGCTGAAGAATTCGGCGAGAAAGTGCTCTACTCCTACTTCTAGAATTTTAGCGAAGTGCCGAGAAAGATGTCATGTTAAATTGATGATTCTTGTTTATAAAACTCTAAGATTTGCTATTTATAGCCTAGTATTAAGACACTTGATCGAATACGATCCGTTACAAACTTCAAACTTGACATCTGATAAGTTTGACTAGATCCCTTGTTATGGACAGACGGTTATTATTTGTAACACCCTAACTTTCAAACTAGAAGTTAAAATAAACTTTGTTAGATGTTATTTAGAGTTCATAAGGATTGATTCAAATTCTTTTGAATTTAGAACGGTTATCGTGAATTAAAAGTATTTTATTCATCTATAAAAGAAATATAAGGGAACATAGGATATGTGCATTGCATGCCCCTTTGCATTGTTTCATTGGTTGTGGTTCATTTGGATTTAAATCTTGGGGTTCAAATTCAAAGAAAACATTTGAATTGCATTTTTGTCTCCCTCTTTTTCTCCTTTTGGGCCGGCCACTTTCTTTTCTTCCTTCTTCTCTTTCTTTCCTCCCTTTGCGGCCTGGCCCACGGCCTCCCCTCCCTCTCCTCTTTTCCTTCCTTTCCACGCGCGGCCCACAGCCTTCCCGGCCCACTTCCTCCACGCAGCCCGCTTCACCGCCTTCTCCCCCGTTCTCTCTGGCGCGTGGGCCCTGCCTGTCGGGTTTTCCCCTCCCCGCGCCCGACTCGAACTCAGGTCCGAGTCCGGCCGGCCCCCGCGCCGTCCGCGTTGCGCGCGACGCCCGGGCCCGCACACCTAGGCTCGCCGTCGCCCCTATTTAAGGCGCCGCCTGTGCCCTAGACCCTGCATAGCCGCAGCCGCCACCTCGCGCCCTCAAAACCCTAGCGTGCCATTGCCGCCCCGCGTCTCGGGCCGCCGCCGCGCCGCCGTTTCTCCGCTCCCCGCCGTCGAGCAAGCCTTCTAGGAGCACCGCGTTGTGATGAGGACGCCCGCCCGCCGCTTCTTTTCCTCTCTCCGGCTTCCCCGCGCCCGCACGGCCTCGCCGTCGAGTCCGCACCGCCTCTCACCGCCGGCCGCCACCTACGGCCCCGGTGGTCCTTCTCAACCCCCTAATTGGGTTCCCCTTCGCGCGCGCTATCCCCTGGGCAAAACCCGAGCCAAACCCGAGGCCAGGAATGCGTAAACGCGTTTCGCCGGCGAGCCGCTGCCGTCTGCCGCCGCCGCCGCCTCCCGCCGCCGTCCGAGCCGCCAGCCCCGTCCCCACCGTCGGATCAAGATCCGACGGCCCAGATCCAATCTAGACCCAAGTCAAAAGATCCGGATACCGGTCAACCGAGGCGGTTTTGCAGTTTAGCCCTTAAGTTTTCTGAAAATCAACCCGCAGTCCACCGCAGTTCAAAAGCAATCGCGATTAGGTCCTTTTTCTTCTGTTTAGGCCCCTGTCTTTTCCTAAAATAGAACCCGCCGTCCTTAACCCTTCTATTTTTCAATCTAGCCCCTAGGTCTAAGGTTTAATCATGAACTAGCCCTCGGTTTCTTCTATTAGGGCCCTTCTAGTTTCAAATCCTTCACAAATAAGCCCCTGGAATTATGTTTTAGCCCTAATTTCTCCGTTTTAACTCCGTTTTCATTGATTCTTGCACTCACGTGATCCTTACAACATATGTAGTAGCTTTATTGCATTATTTTGTTCTGATTATATTGATTGGTGTACTGTTTCTTAATTATTGTATTTGTTTGCTTGTATGTGCTTGTGTACTACGATAGACGATACGCAGTTCAAGGGTCCGCAAGAGCCAAACTTTGAAGAAGTTTCTGAGCAGCAACAGTTTGCTAACGAAGGCAAGTGGTCCTTGATCATGTTTCAGTCCTATTGATACTACAAATACACCTTTACTTTATATGCATGCATGTGTCTAGAATATGATAGATCCCAAGTTAAGGATATGCCTAGTTTCATTTGAACTTTCTTGATTAAACCTGGGTTATTTAGATTTATGTTGTAGTTACGCTAGTTGCTTCACTTAGATTTTGGTTGGATAACCTGGAAATCATGTTACACTGGTTTTCTCATGTTCTGGAATATTTTATTGGTGATAAATAAGATTATTAAATTAATTGGAACATGGAGAACCACCTAGGAAAATAGTACAACCACAATACTATATGGCTCTGGTCTTTGCTAATTAATTAGAAACTCTAGCTTATGATGATCTTACCGAAATTGCAAGAGGGGTTGCATCGTCGGGGTATAGCTCGGTCCTCTTGAGGGTGAGATATGGTTCTGGGTAAGGCGTCTATCTCGTTAGGGAGAGTTATGACCGCTTTAACTTGAAATCTTAGCAGATTGTCATAAGTTAGGGAATCTTTATAAAGGCCTCGTAGTGAATCCCTGCCACTCACCTTGGAAGTGTTTAAGGGCCTTGCAAACCCGGACATCAAGGGAAACACGAGTTGTGGGTAAAGTGTATAATATCTGCAGAGTGAAAACTGATATATCAGCCGTGCTCACGGCTAAGAGCGGCTTGGACCCTCACATGATAATTAAACTTAAAGAAGAACTAAATTGCTGGTTCTTGTTTATTTATCTCTGTGTTATGGATTGATTCATCCCAGATAGTTTATTTAAGGCTGGTATATATTTACACTTAGCCAATGTTTGCCTAAATAAAACTCGACCTACTAAAAATACTTATCGCAGTCAACCCATATCAGCTTTTCTTTGTTTATAGCCTTGCATGTCATATAATTTACTCCACTTGCTAAGTATCAACCATAAGTGTACTCACACTTGCTTTATTAAAAATAATGCTGTTCAGAAGAAGATAATTGGCCGGTGTTTCCTGAAGATTTTGAAGAATACTAGGCATATGTCTCCCAGTCATTTACCTGTGAAGTTGAAGTCCGCTACTATTTATCGACGTTATTTATTTGTATAAGATTGAGACTGTCGGTCATGTAATAAAGTACTATTTTACTTTATTTCGTTAATGCATTGCTTCGGATGTTCGCTTATAACGTCTACTGTATGTGCGGAACTTGATCCTGACGCACATATAGGATGCATTGGGTTACCTTTTCTAAACCGGATGTGACATTATTCCACTTACCAAAATTATATTTGCAAAATTTTGAAGTCAATACGCATAAAACTAGGAACAACACGGCAGCTGGCGACAAAAATACAAAATGTCTCGAGCTTATCCTGTACGGACGGGGACGGGGCTAGCTGACTTTCTTCCCCAAAATGAGCTAGCGTACACAGAGCCTTTGATTTGGTTGGCACGACTCGATCGGCACAGTATCCATTTTTATTTATATTTGCATGTAGCTTTTTTCTACTATCAGTATATCACTATATATATCACTATATGTATATCCGTATACTTTTTTATTACTTTGAGTATATTTATATACTAATTCTAATTCTAAGTTATTTCAAAAGGATATATATACAAAAATTTTAAAAGCACCCCTATTTTTAAAATATATTATAATTATACCTTAGCAGTAGTATATAAAAATTAATATATCTACATACTGTATAGATGGTCACATCCCCAACGTATATACCATTATAGATATTATAGTATGATCATATAGTTCATGTACATGCTTTTCGTTGGATCAGATACGTTCAATACTATGATATACACATGTGGAAGTAGTTAAATGTGCGTGTAGAATATTAACCCGCGCGATTAACTAAATAAAAGAAGAACCGGTGCGATTAAAATCATTCCAACTCGAGCGGCCAGCCCAGATGGCGATGCCTAGCTAGCTAGCTGAGATTTTTTTTTCGATAGTAGCTAGCTAGCTGAGTTAGTATAGGGACAGTTTTTTTCTTAAAAAAAATATAGGGACAGTTGGATTATACTAGCGCGGGCCGCTAGAAAATGCCTCTGCATTATTGCTGCTGTGGTGTGACTGTATGTGTGTTTGGGTTTCTAATTTCCATTATTCAGATGTCACTGTAGCATTCAATGGGCCAGCAGGCTACTACAGCCAACTTCCACGTGTGTTCATTGCGTTTATACACGAGAGCGCGCGGAAGGGGTTGCCGTGTGTGCGTGTTCACACGCTTGAGGTGCAGGCACAGAGTCAGTTTAAGGGGCTGTTTGGAGTGCAGCCTAACCCGCCACGGCGTGCCTAATTTGTGGCGCTCAAAATGGCCGTCACACCTGCGGCGGAAAAAGTGTGGCGTGCCGTGGTGGGTTAGGCGGCACTCCAAACAGCCCCTAAATGCGTGCGTACGACTGGGCACGTAGTACGTACCATGAATGGCGGAGGAGCACGGCAACGGGCAGGCGAACTCGTGCGCCAAACGATGGCGTTGGCGCGTTGCCTTGCCCGCAGGCGATCCCCGCCTAGCTAGCGCGCTCGTGTTGTGTGGGCTCGAGCCTCGAGCGGCTAGCTAGTGACCTCGGCAGGCGGCACGACGCCGTACCAAACCGCAGTGGTGTCGGGACTCTGGCACCGTGACCGTGACTCTTGACCATATCTATCCTTTTTATTTTTGTTTTGGCTTGCCCCAAAAAACCAAAAAGGTGATTATTTCTTGGCCTGGACACACTAGCACCGGCGTCGTAGCGCCCGAAACTGCATTACGTGCTGCTCCCGTCAGTTGCCGTGCGTCCACGGGAACCCTGGCCGCAGCAGCAGCAGCATCGATCAGGCACGGTCCCCACCCGAGCCTGATCCAACGTCGGGATTTGGTTCGTGCCGCGGCGGGGCTGCTTGCTTGCTTTGCTTCAAACCGTGCGCGCGCGGCGCGGGGTGGTTGCCTGCCTGACCATCCACCACCGGCCGATCGAGGGAGCGACCGAGCGATCGAGTAGGCAGAGGTGGCGCCGCGGCAGCAGGAGACACGAGGGGACGCCTCAACGGTCAACACAGCCTCGCCAGGTAAGGTAGGGACCGCCGGACCCGATTGCCTGTCACCACCAGCAATGCACTGGGCATTTACCTGAGCAGAGCTTGCTGCTGGCAGGGGTGGTATGGCGTGGCGCGGAGGAGGGAGGGAGGGGGCGGGGGGGGGGGGGGGTGAGCTTTTTTTCTTCCTTTGTGCTTTTCGCGCGCGCGCCCTGGGACCGAGAGAAGACACATGAAGAAACGGCTCGGGTAGATCGATACGATTCGTGGAGGGCCGGGGCTCTATGAATGAACAAGTTATTAAGCCTGCACGCGCGGCGCGGTACCTGCCAACCGCGCCGATCCGATCCAGGCCGATCTCCGTCGTGATCGTGAGCGGAGCACGGAGCGGAGGGACCGCACGCGCGCGGGTCGCTTGGCGGCCACATCGCTGACTCGTTGTCGACTCCCGTCGTTTCCACACGTGCATGTTCACACCACCAATGCTGAATATACAGTCGACCGGAGGTTCCCTTCCTTCCGATCGACTGATGCAGACGCTCGTCTGGTGCTGCGGCCCCACCATCCAATATTTTCTGCGGGCTGTCCTCCCTCTTTCTCTCTAATTTTGTTTCCCTTCATCTCTCTCTCTCTTTTCTCCTTCCAAGTCGAGCGTACTTGTCACACGGCAGTGGGAAGCGATGGGGTAGGCAGCTGCGTCGACTCCGCACGCGACAAGTGGCGCAGCGGAGTGGGTCAGGGGAGACGTTAGCCTGCAGGTAACCGCGGCTAAGGCGACGACGACGACAACGAGCACGGAACTCAGCTTTAGCTCGAGCACCCGGAGCTCCATGCGGATCCACCCAGGCGCCGCGGTGGCGACAGCAAGCTCCGCCTGGCCGAATAATTGCTCTGGCGCCCCTCCGTCGAACTCCTCCTGGGCCGATTCGTGCGCCGACGAGGCGAAGCTCGTCGCTAGCCCTTTTTTCTTTTCTTTTATTTAGTTCGTTCTATAACATTTGTTCACATTTTGTATCTTTAGAAAGTTTTGCTCCAACTTTTTTTATTTTAGGAATTCTCTTCATAATTTTTTCTGATTTCTTTTTCAAATTCTTGTCACAAATGTTTTTTCCAAAATTTTTTGCCTAGGTATTTTTGTGTTCCTTTTTTCACAAAGTTTTGTGTGTTTAATTTATTCTGTGAATTTTTGCTCTCCCACAAATTTTGATTCCAATTTTTTTGTCCAAAATGTGTTTTTGAAATTTTTGTTTCCTAATTTTTACTCCAATTTTTCTTTTTCCAATTTTGATGTTTGGAATCTTTTTTGGACAAAAATATTGATTCAAACTTTTGCTTTCTCTCTTTTTTTGTTATATAAATTTGTTTATAATTTGCAATATATAAATCTTTTGTACTTATATAGTTTTATCAAATGGATCAACCGTCGGAATATAATTAGCGGGATTCGGGTGGGGACCAGATGAATCCATGCAATGCACCATGCATGTACAATCGCTGGCCAGCGGAAGCCTAAAGGAAAATGGGACGGAGCGCCATCATCATCATTTCCACAAAAGCTGATAATCTTTTCAGAAACCGAGCTGCTGGCCGCTGTCGGAAAATCGACCGCACGGCAGCTTATTTACGGGCGACCGTAAATTAGCTGCCCCCGTTCACACCCCTGGGGCCGGGGTTAGGTCACGGTACTCGTTGATGACATGCAACGGCGCCCGGACAGTCACAAGGCTCTCGCCTGCCTTGGGGCGCACCACTAGCCGATCCACGCACTACTGCTGAAAATGTTCGTAGGGACGGGTAAAACAACATTTGTAGAGACAAACGCAATATCCGTTCCTACTTATCGTAGTTACAAATGCTGTTTACAGGGGTGGAGAATGCGACCGCCCCTGAAAAACCATTTCATGGGGCGAGCCACGTCCCGGGCTCACCCACCTCTGAAAATGGATTTCTAGGGGCGGGTGAGGGCGTGGTCCGTCTCTGGAAATGGGTTTCCTACCTAAAAATTGGCTAATCTGAATTTAAAATTTCCAAATCTATTTCCCGCTACTTTTTAAATCTTCTTTCCCGCCAATTTTGACCTATCAAGCTAGTACGTGACCGAATGTCATAGTGACCAACATGAAATATGTTTCATAAATATAAATAATTACGCATATAAAATTAAATTATATAAAAATATATTATTACAGTGCATCATTAGAGTACATCATCAAAGTGGGCAACTGCGCCCCCCCTCACGTTTCCGACGGGATCGGAGCTAGTCGGGCCTGAAATCTCCGTCCATTGCCCAGTTCTGTACGCAGCGGGCCACTAGGCTAGACCTTTTGTATCCGTCATGCGCCCTTGACCATCACCCGTTTCTGTTGGGGACGCCACCTTCGGATATGCCCGAAGGCAACGAGCCCGAAGGTCGGGAAGGTTCCACGATCAGGCGACCCAAGAGCGCAGGACTTCGGCATCTCGCCTGAAGGGACCCCGAAGGGATCCGAAGGCGAAGCCCTGAGGCAGGATAACTCAAGGACGGCGAGCGGACCGAAGGTCAGGCGCTGAAGGCTCTCGCGAAGGAGGCTAGCCGAAGGGTGTAGTGAGCCGTAAAGTAGGCCATAGGAGGAAATTATTGTATACCCCTGGAATATGTGGAGAATATAGCCATTGAGGGGTAAAAATGTGTAATTACGAAGGGGGTAGGTGAACAGTTTCCTATAAATACCCCTGTAACTATAACTGATGGGACGGTTGATCCCCAAGCGCAGAGCATACTATTCCCTACTCCGAAGGTGTTCTGTGTATCAATGTTTGTGTCAGTGTGAACTCTTGAGGCTGTTGTGGTGCTTCTCCATTCCGGAGGGTACACTCCACCAACAGTTTTGGCGCCCACCGTGGATCGTTCCAACACACCATATGAAATCAAGGAAGAAGGGTCCCGGCACTTCGGGGAGGCAGCCAGATAACACTCAAGCCTAAAGATGGCAACGGGTACGAAATATCCGCGTGCCCGCGGATAGCAAACCCGACGGGCGCGGATACGGGTTCGCATTTATGCCCGCGGGCGCGAGCGCGGGTACAACCTTAAACCCGACGGATATCTGCTAACGGGTGTGAAAAAATAATATCCGCATCCGCAAACACGCCAAACCCAATTTAGCGGCTGACATATGGGTCCTAAACCGACTTCATTTAGGGTTTATATTAATGTGTGATGTATCATGTATTCATGTATGAGACTAGTTCATTTATATGCTCAGATTTATTTGTTTTCTTAAATAAATGGTGTTTATTTGCTGTTGAAATGTAATGTGTGCTTGATTTTCTAAAGCTTGCGGGTACACGCGTGTGCCCGCGAGCATGCGGATATCCGCGGATAGCGGTTACGGGCGTCATTTCGTGCCCGTGGCGGGTTGCGGGGGCGGGTGCGGGTACGGATTTTAGTACGCGGGTACAGGTTTACAAAATTAGTATCCGCGCGGATTTTACCTATTGCCATCTATACTCAAGCCCTCACTGTAGTGCTAGAATAGAACCAGACGACTACAGAACAAGGCGAAGTAGAGGAGATAGCTGATGGACAGTTCGAGGTCCAGCTCGAAGGTACGGGGGTGTCAGTGGAGGACATCGCCGCGTATCAAAGAATCGAAGGGTAAAGCAGACAAGGTCGAAGGGTAAAGCACCTGAAGGGGCGGAAGCCGAAGCTAGGGAGCAGTACTGGCAGTTGCAGGAAGATGAGCTACGTCGTCAGTTATTGCAGCAGCAGATACAAGAAAAAAGAAGACTACTGGAGATTCTGGCAGTTGCAAGAAGATGAGCTGCGTTGTCAGTTATTGCAGCAGCAGATACAAGAAGAAAGAAGACTACTGGAGATGTGTTATCCAGAGGATGATACCCCGGCAGAAACAGAAAGCCCACCCCGAAGGCACCATCATACTAGTGTCCGATCCGAAGCAGTAAGGCCAAGGGATAGGACCTTTCACATCGAAGATGGTCCGAACGAGGACTCCGAAGAAGAATACAGGCGCCGAGAGAGACCGTCACCACAGGTCTAGGCGCGCGCGAAGACCCCTGGATGCCATTGGCTGCTGAGCTCGAGGAAGCGTCGTGGCCGCATCGTTTCAACGTGACCATCTTGCCATAATATGATGACGAGTCTGACCTGAGGGAGTTCTTGCTCAAGCATGAAGCAGCAATCGAATCTAACGGTGGGGGCTCCACCGTTAAAGCGAAAGCCTTCATCATGGCAGTGAAGGGCCCCGCCCAGCAGTGGTATTCTTGTATTCCGAAGGGGCAGATTCATTCATGGAGTCAGCTTCGATCCAAGTTGTTGACCAACTTCCAAGTGCTAAAGGCGGAGGACTTAACATCATTTGATTTTCACAGTTGTAAGCAAGATGATAAGGAGACCTTATAGGAGTATTTGCACCGCCTTATCAAGTTGCAAGCCAAGGCTCCGAATGTGGCGGACATGACCATCATCGAAGCAGCAATCGCTGGACTATGAATAGGTCCCTATGTTGAATATCTAGACAGGTGCAAACCGCGTACCATAGAGGAGCTCTTTGGTATCATGCAAGAATACTGCAAATCTAACCATGGAAGAAGCAGGAGTTTCGAAGCATTGAACCAAGAGAAGAAGGCAAAGACAAACTAGTGGTCGCAGTCAAAACCCTGGCATGCGGACCAACCGAAGCAGCAAAACCAAAGACCGGTAAACACTGTGTCGGAAGGCCAAGAGCAACATGACTTCAACGGTCCATTGAACAGAGGAGGACAAAGTGGAAGAGGAGGCCGAGGGGGCCGAGGAGGCTGAGGTCCAAAGGTACCAGTGTGTTTTTTCCATGGTAGGGACAAGGGACACTGAACCAAAGAATGTCCCATTGCCAAGCAAAAGAAAGAAGAAATGGAGAAGCAGTCTTCCGAGCGCCCGAAGTCAGTAAATTACACTGGGGGGGGGGGGGGGTAGACAAGGCTAGGCCTTCGGTGGCGCACCCTCAATGGCCCACCACATACCCAACTTTCAATTACAACCCTATGCCTTATGTCCCTCAGTACTTGTCATTGCCAGCTTCGCCTTCAGCTCCGTCAGTCCCAACTACTTCGGCGTACCATCACGGGTGGTCCCAAAGTGCATCAACTCAAGGATACGATCCAGTAAATTACCATTTCCCACCAGCTCCAAAGGTAGAGCCAGGCCAAGCACCAGAATCATCTACAGGGTCTCCGAAGGTGAACAATTCCAGAGGACCAATGGTAAATGTAATCAAGGCCATATTCGGAGGCTCCAATGAACCGGTGCATGAGACGAAGAGGCAAAGGAAAGACTACCTTCAGGCAGTAAATCATGTATGTGAAGGCAAGCATTTCAGTACTCCGTGGCCTCACATTCCAGTAACCTTCACCGAAGCAGGCTTAAAGCTGAAGTGTTTCTTGCACAACGACCCAATGGTCATCAAGGCAAACATAGGCAAGAATTCAGTTCATTTCTTTGGAAACGATGTGGGGAGGATTTTGGTAGATACAGGAAGCTCCGCGGATATCATCACTTGGCAGTGCTACGGACAAATGGGGTTCACAGAGAAAGATTTGAAAAAGTCAACGCACCCCTTGATAGGCTTGGGGGGGGGGGTGGAGATTGAAGCAGTGGGGAAGGCAGACATAAACGTGACCTTCAGCTAGGTGCAACAATGAGAACGGAGGTGATAACTTTTGACATCGTGGACATTCAGTACCCGTAGAATGCCATCTTCGGAAGAAACATCATCAATAAGTTTGCAGCGGCTATACATCAACCATATTTGTGTATGAAAATCCCCACAACGGTAGGAGTGTTATCTGTCTTTGGTAGCTAGGAGGAGGCCCGAAGGTGCGAGGACAATACGTCCCAAGCCTCAAAAAATGTGCACATAATTGATGAAAACAAGGAGGGCCCAAAGAGAAAATTAGGCCGATGGTGAGGAGTCGACCGAAGGCATGAGGCCAGCAGAACACACGAAGAAGGTGCTTCTATGTGAAGATGTGCCCGATCAAATAGTAATTATTGGCAAAGGCCTGGAATAGGACGAAGAAGAAAGATTGATATAGTTCCTCCGGAATAATCAGGATATCTTTGCATGGTCTTCGGCTGATCTGAAGGGAGTCAGCAGGGATGTAATGGAACACGTGCTCAATGTAGACCCAAAGGCGAAGCCAGTAAGGCAATGCCTTCAAACCATGTTAGATGAAAGGAAGAAGGCTGCACAGGTTGAAGTCTAGAAATTGCTTGATGCAGGGGTCATGCGTGAAGTCCAGTTCATTGACTGGTTAGCAAATTTGGTAATGGTGCTGAAGAAGAATGGCAAATTGCGCAGGTGTACAGATTTCACCAACTTGAACAAGGCTTGTTCGAAGGACGATTATCCTTTGCTTCGAATTGACACACTGGTCGACGCAGACACAGGCTCTGAAATGATGAGCATGCTTGATTGTTTCTCCAGGTATCATCAAGTTTGGATGAGGAAGAGTGATGAAGAAAAAACCAGTTTCCCTACCACCTTCGGAACTTATTGCTTTGTCAGAATGCCTGAGGGTCTAAGGAATGCAGGGTGCACGTTTAATAGAACAATACGGGCAGTCCTCAGGGAGCTGTTGGACAGAAATATCTCAGCATACGTGGATGATGTGGTTGTGCGAAGCCAGAAGAGTGGCGATCATATTCAGGACCTTCGGGAGACTTTTGCTAACCTTCATAGACATGGTTTAAAACTGAACCTAGAGAAATGTGTCTTCAGGGTTAGGAGAGGAAAAATGTTGGGTTGCTAACCCTCAGTGACTCCAAGCTGTTATACTCAGAAATGGAGAAGATGGCATATGTAGTGGTGATGGCAGCAAGAAAGCTTCGGTGCTATTTTCATAGCTACAGGATCACAGTACCAGCATCATACACCTTCGAGACATGTTTGAAAATAGAGAGGCCTCCAGAAGAATTGGCAAATGGGCAGCCCAACTCGCAGAACACACAATCAACTTCATCTCTCGCAACGCAATCAAGTCTCAGGTCGTAGCAAACTTCATAGCAGACTGGACACCTTTGTCGCAAGGTTAGGAGGAGCCAACAATCGAAGTAGTGTGGCATATGGCATGTGATGGAGCATTATGTGAAAATGGAGCTGGGGCTTTGGCAATATTGGTGGCCCCTTCGAGTGTCAAGATAAAGTACGCCATCAGACTAGATTTTGAAGGATGTACAAACAATATGGTAGAATACGAAGGTTGTTAGTCAAGTCAGATTCGTAACTCATCGCAGGGCATGTTGACAAAACATACAAGGCACATAACCTAGAGTTAGTGAAATATTTGGCTGCTGTTAGAGGAGTGGAGAAATATTTTTTGGGCTTCGGTGTCAGAAGTTTCCCGAGGACTTTGAACAAAGAAGCAGATGAGCTGGCGAAGGTGGCAGCATAGAGAAATCCATTACCACCAGATGTTTTCTTCAAGACAGTGAAACACGGTTCCATTCATAGTGATGAAGCTCCAGTGAAGTTCATAAATGCAATCACCAGTGAGGATTGGAGGACAACCATAGCGGCATTTCTTCAGGGACATTTCATTGCCGAAGACAAGAAGGAAGAAAAAAGAATGGTCCTTCGGGCTAGAAACTACACCATCATCAATGAAGACCTATATCGAAAGGGGGTGTGTGCACCACTCCTCAAATGCATATCCCGGGACGAAGGCAAACAACTCAATGACATTCATTTTGGCATGTGCTCCTCGCACATACGCACAAGGGCTTTGGTGGGAAAGGCGTTCATAGAGGGTTTTTATTGGCGTTCGGCAGTAGCTGATGCAAATGTAGTAGTCAGAACATGCCCAAACTATCAAAAACATGTTCACTACAGCAAGTTCTCACCAAATGAAGTCAATCTCATACCTCCATTCTGGCCTCTTGCACGCTGGGGTATCGACATTGTTGACCCTATGCCGATAGCTTCGAGCAATTACAAGTATGCAGCTGTCGCAGTTGAATACTTCACCAAGTGGGTGGAAGCGAAGCCCCTTCAGGATGTCACAGCTTGAAACGAACGGAATTTTTGAAATGAAAATCCGACTCCCTGTACTGTCACACCCAGTTTAGGAAAGATAACCGAATGCATCCCATATGTGCGCCAGGATCAAGTTCCGCACATACAGTAGACGTCACAAGCGAATATCCGAAACAATGTGTCGGTACATACAGATAGGGGTACCTCCTGCTAGGGTGTCCAGGCCCTGGGGCTTCTCATAATCCACGCTCCCCCTCGCCTCTGGGCCACGTGGCATACGGCCTCCGGGCCTGACAGCTGGGACCACGGTCTCCGGACCCTCCCCGAGCTCCGTGAGGTCCGGGCCCTCTGCACACCCACGTGAGCGGGAGAGCTCTCGGGTAACCCCTGCGGACCCGGCCTCCCCTGGGAGGTCCGGGGCCGCCACGTGTGATGGCCAGACCATCACAGGCCAGCCCGCTCCGGCCGGCCACGGGGGCCCCGGACCCCTCTTTCCCCCGGGAAGGGGTCCGGTGCCGCCATGTGCTGCCCAGCGGGAGGAGCGGGGCTGACCCCGCCGCGTGCCTGCGGCCGGAGGCCCCTTACGGGTCGCCTCTCCCCCTACCAGCATTTAATGTGGTAGCTGAGTTGGGCGCGCCAAGGTCAAAAGGTGCGGCCTGCCACTGACACACGGGGCAGGTAAGCTGACACCACGGTAAAGCCCGCCTGATCTGAAGGCGGCGCGTCGTATCACCGCGCACAGTGCGCGGACTGTGTGCAGTCCCGTCACGGTGCTGCGCGCGTGATGATGGTCTGTAGTAGGCGTGCTAAGGCTTGCGCTGTATTAGTGCGCATGGTACGAGCCAGCGCTGGCTCACCCCCTGACTGGAGGTTCCATCCCAACAGTGACAGCACGGCTACACTGTTGGGCAACGCTGACACCGAACACTATACAAGACAAGGCTGTACACGGCCGTATCCCGACTGTGGATACGCACATCAACTTCCCGATCGAGAGGACTACGGAGAGGAGCTCGAGGAGATGACCTCCATATCTCTCGTAGAACAAGCTCCTGTTGGCCGGACCCACATGTCGGGGTCCCGCTCAGTGTAAGCACTCCTCTTGGACTATAAAAGGGAGAATGCACTTGTTAGAACACAAGGCAACAAAAACACTCACACTAGACGTTCCAAGTTCCAGGTTGCACACACGCAAGCTTAGGCTGTTTTCCATTCAGGCTCACGCAGCCAATACAACACCAAAGTGGACGTAGGGTATTACGCTACGGCGGACCGAACCACTCTAAATCTGCGTGTCCTTCCTGCGTTCATCTGTCCACCGATCGAGCGCTCCTGAGTCCCCTCCAAACCCATCCTTAACTAGGATTAGGCGGGTGCTTTCCGCCACCCGGCTGGAGAATTCCTCCGACATTTGGCGCGCCAGGTAGGGGGACCAGGTTTTGGTTTGCGCTTGGTCGACCTTCGCGACTTCAATGGCGCAGGAAAATGGTCACCATGACCTCCTGATTGGGGAAGAAGTGGCGTCGACAGCGCCACACGCCTCGCGTCGTCACGCCTCCAGGGTGGCTCCGCGTGCTGCTCCTCCATGCGCAGCGGAGCGGGACTCTGTGGCCCAATCGGTGCTCCCACCGAGCGGGCCCCTCATGGCAGCCAGGGAGTTGCTCCGCAACCCCCCTGGTGAAGCGGCGTCGCCAGACGCACACAGACAATGGCGTGACGACGTCGACCGCCTCCTCAACCTGGCACAGGCTTCCCCAGGCTCAGCGGGGGGGTCTGTATCCAGGCAGCGCCGTCGCCAGGGCGGCGCATCCGGTTCTGTGCACTCACCATCAGTAAGGAGTGCACGGACTGAGGACCTCCGGGCAGAGCTCAACCGCAGGCATGCGGGAGAGGATGCCAGGATCTCCATCGAGCGAGCACGCAACCGACGGCTCAACATTGAGGGTCAGGACCTTGCGCCCGAGCTCGATGCGGCTGCGGCCAGGCCGCAAGGACTCGCCCAAGCGCCGGTATCGGGCGTGGGCTGTGCAGCGCTCGCAGACCACCTTCGTGTGGTCGCCTGGCCGTCCAAGTTTCGGCCTCACCTGCCGGAAAAATATGATGGGTCCTCCAACCCGTCAGAGTTCCTGCAGGTCTACATCACCGCCATCACGGCGGCTGGGGGTAACGAAGCCGTCATGGCAAGTTACTTTCATGTAGCCTTGACCGGGCCGGCCCGGACCTGGCTCATGAACCTTACCCCGGGATCTATCCATTCCTGGGGAGAACTCTGCGCACAGTTCACGGTGAACTTCGCCAGTGCATACCAACAGCATGGCGTGGAAGTCCACCTCCACGCCGTGAGGCAACAACCCGGGGAAACCCTCCGGGCCTTCATCTCCCGCTTCACTAAGGTACGTGGAACCATCCCACGTATCTCCGATGCATCTATTATCACGGCTTTCCGACAGGGGGTCCGAGACGAGAAGATGCTAGAGAAGCTGGCGACCCACCAGGTGGAAGCCGTCACCACCCTGTTCGCTCTGGCGGACAAATGCGCCCGAGCTGCAGAGGGCCGTGCGTGGCACTCTGCAACTCAGGCAGGACCTGCTCAAACGAGCGGGCCCAGTGTCGCTGCCCCTGGCAGCGGCAAGAAGAAGAACAAGAAGAACCGTGGCTTCGACAAGTCACGGATCGGGGGTCCGGCCGTTGCGGCTGCAACGACCGGGGGCCAGAACTCCCGCGGCAAGCGCCCACGACAGCAGCGCACCGACCCCGGGTCGTGCCCTGTTCATCCTGGGGCTCGCCACAGCGCCGCTGAGTGCCGCGAGATCCAGAAGCTCGCGGAACGCCTCAGCAAGAGGCGTGACCAAGCCTCCAAGGAAGGCTCCTCCCCTCCGCGGCGGTCCGGCAAGGAGAAGGCCTCTGATGCCGATGCTGCTGCGACTGAGAGGGAGTTGGGGTATCAAACCCCCAATAAAGACCTCAAGGACTGTTCCAGCAGTCCGATTCCGAGTCCGGCGGGGATGAGCGCCGCAAAAAGCTGTACGTTATGTACGGTGGCAGTTCGGAGCTCGTCTCCCGACGGGACGTGAAGGCCCTTCGCCGGGAGGTCCTCTCGGTGAACCCAGGGCTGCCGAGGGCGGCGCCCCACCAGCGGTGGAAGGGCATCACCATCTCCTTTGGGCCATCCGACTGCCCAGAGAACATGGCGGGTGCAGGGGTGCTGCCGCTCATCACGGCACCCACCATCGCCAATGTTCGCCTTCACCATGTGCTGATCGACGGAGGCACCGGCCTCAGCGTCATCAGCTATGCGGCGTTCAAGCACCTGCAGATCCCGGAGTCCAAGCTGGCTCCATCACGCCCATTCTCAGGAGTGGGCCCCGATCCCGTGTACCCGGTAGGGACCATCACCTTACCGGTTACATTCGGGACGGAGGACAATTTTCGTACCGAGAACATGCAGTTCGAGGTCGCGGAAGTTAACCTCCCCTTCAACGCCATCATCGGCAGACCGGCCCTGTACCGGTTCATGGCCGTTGCCCACTACGGGTACCTGGTCCTAAAGATGCCCTCTCCGGCGGGCGTCCTCACCGTCCAAAGCGATCGGGCCGCTGTTGTTGTAGCGGTCGAAAAGCTCCATGCGCTGGCTACCGGCTTGTCCCTGCAGCTGGCGCCCTGGGGTCCGACCCCTCGACCCTCACGAGCCAAGGCCCTGGCCAAGGCACCGAAGGTCCATCCGTCCGACACGGACGATGTCTCCGTGAAGACCGTCCAGGTCGGAGCGGAGACCTCCCAGACCACCCGCATCGGTGGCAACCTGGGAGAGAAATAGGAAAGCGCGCTCATCGCCTTCCTCCGGGCAAATGTTGACGTGTTCGCTTGGGAACCGTCACAGATGCCCGGGATCCCTAGGGAGGTGATTGAGCATCATCTGAAGATCCACCCGACGCCAGGCCGGTCCGGCAGAAGCCACGCAAGCAGTCCATCGAGCGGCAAAACTTCATCCGTGAAGAGGTCCGCAAGCTGCTGCAGGCTGGCTTCATCGAGGAGGTCTACCATCCTGTATGGTTGGCCAACCCGGTTGTAGTCCCAAAGGCCAACGGGAAGCTTCGGATGTGCATCGACTACACCAATCTAAACAAGGCATGTCCAAAAGACCCTTATCCACTTCCGCGTATAGACCAGATTGTAGACTCCACCTCCGGGTGTGATTTGCTGTCCTTCATAGATGCCTATTCTGGTTTCCACCAAATCAAGATGGCTTGTGGTGATAGGAAGCACACAGCTTTTGTAACAGTGGATGGACTTTATTGTTATATAGTGATGCCTTATGGGTTACTTAATGCTCTACCCACCTTTGCTCGAGCAATGAACATCACTCTAGGTGATTTGGTTAGAGATATAGTCGAGGTGTATGTTGATGACATCGTTGTCAAGACTAGAGAGTCGAATTCCCTCTTAGAAAATTTAGCTCAAGTCTTCGACAAGTTACGGGCGACCTCCACCAAGCTTAACCCCGAGAAGTGCGTCTTCGGCGTATCGGCGGGAAAGCTCCTTGGTTTCCTGGTCTCCCACCGGGGGATCGAGGCCAACCCGGACAAGGTCCGGGCGATCGAGGGAATGAGACCTCCTGCACGCCTCAAAGATGTACAGAGGTTGACGGGGTCCCTTGCAGCCCTCAGCCGTTTCATTTCGAGGCTGGCGGAGAGGGCGCTTCCTTCTTCAAGTTGATGAGGGGGTCCGGCCCGTTTGTATGGACCGAAGAGGCAGAACGTGCCTTCCAAGAGATGAAGCAGTACCTTACCTCCTTGCCGGTCCTGGTCGCTCCGGACCCAGGTGAGACACTGTTTCTTTATCTTGCAGCAACGACCGAAGTGATCAGCATGGTGCTGGTCACCGAGAGGTCCGAGTTTCCCTCGCAGGGGGCCCCTGTGGACCCCCCTGAGGGAGAAGGAGGCCCGGCCTCCTCCACTCCAGCAACCGGCCCTGCTTCGGAGGGTCCGGCCGGGTTCCGACCCGGAGAGCACTGAGCAGCTTGGGGGCCGAAGGGTCCCCAGCCCAAATTGAAGGATCCAGTCCACCTGGCAGAGTCAGGACCGTCCAGAAGCCGGTCTACTACGTCAGTGAGGTCCTTCATGAGACAAAGGCCAGGTATCCTGAAACGCATAAGCTCCTTTATGCTATACTTGTTGCGTCCAGGAAGCTCCGCCACTACTTTCAGGCCACAAGATTGTGGTGGTGGTGACCGCCTATCCATTGAGGGCCATCCTCCACAACTCCAACGCCACAGGCAACATCGCCAAGTGGGCTGCAGAGCTCGCGGGGTTCCAGCTTGACTTCCAGCCGCGTCACGCCGTCAAGAGCCAGATCCTTGCTGACTTCATCGCGGAATGGACGCCGGCACCAAGCCCGGGGGTCCGGACCAAGGGATGGACCCCCGCGTCCGGAGGACAGGGCTCCGGTCTTCACCAGGCCTCACTGGACCCCTTCTTTTGACGGGTCCGCCCGCAGCAAGAGGGCCGGGGGGGCGTGGTCCTCATCCACGTGGCGAGCAGCTAAAGTACATGGTGCACCTTGATTTTGAGGCCACCAACAACATGGCGGAGTATGAGGCCTTAATCTTCGGACTTACGGCGGCTCTGTCCTGGGGGTCCGAGAGCTCCTGGTCAAAGGGGACTCCCAACTCATCATCAGGCAAGTCCGGGGGAGTGTTGCTGCAACAACCCCCAGCTCGCGGCCTACCTCATTCATGTGAAGAGGCTCGAGAAGGACTTCGTTGTGCTGGAACTGCAACATGTTCCACGCGAAGGCAACACAGCAGCTGATGCACTCTCCGCGAGCGCATCGACCCAGGCACCCGTGCCTGAGGGCGTCTTCCAGAGACGTCTGCTGAAGCCTTCCGCCCAGCCTGCCGACCTGGGCGAAGGGGGTCGGACTAGCACCTCGAAGCTGGCGGTCCCGGCGGCGCTCCATCCGTGGAGCCCGCCAAGGGTCGTGTGCTCCCTTGAGGGTCCCGGAGACCTCGGGGAGCCACGCCCAGTTTCTCAGAGAAAGGTCCCGATGCATGGATCTCTAAGGTCCGGGACTACCTGAAAGATAATTACCTTCCTGAAGATCAAGCATCTGCTGAGCGCATTGTCCGGATGGCTAAGCGATACACAGTGGTAGAAGGGGATCTCTACCGCCGTGGCGCCAACGGCGTCCTCATGCGGTGCATCACCCAGGAAGAGGGCCGCGACTTGCTTGCGGAGATCCACGGAGGCAAGTGCGGAAGTCATTCTTCATCCCGCACGCTGGTTGGTAAAGCTTTCCGGCATGGCTTTTTACTGGCCGACAGCACTCCAGGATGCAGCTGAGTTGGTAAGGTCCTGCAAAAGCGTGTCAGTTCCACGCAAAGCAAATACACACTCCAGCTCAGGCTCTGCAGATGATTCCTCCCTCTTGGCCCTTTGCGGTATGGGGGTTGGATATCTTGGGACCTTTCCCTAGGGCCGTTGGCGGGTACCGGTACCTCTATGTTGCCATTGACAAATTCACTAAGTGGCCGGAGGCAACCCCAGTGGTCAACATCACCAAGGCGTCAGCAACTGCTTTTCTCAGGTCAATTGTGTGCCGGTTCGGGGTCCCGAACCGCGTCATCACAGACAATGGGACCCAGTTCACGAGCCAGTACTTCCAGGAGTACTGTGAGGATATGGGCATTCAGCTCTGTTTCGCCTCAGTGGCGCACCCCAGGAGTAATGGCCAGGTTGAGCGGGCCAACGCTGAGATCCTCAGAGGGCTCAAGATCCGGACCTACTGTGACCTTGAGAAGCATGGCGCAAGGTGGATTGAAGAACTCCCAAGTGTGTTATGGGGGGAACCGGACCACACCTAGCCGGGCAACAGGGGAA